>NW_009951965.1:474283-524548 GCF_000747805.2 Chaetura pelagica | reverse complement strand
GAAAGAGAAAAGTTCCTTGTGTGGGTAAAGCTTGGGTTGCCTGACAGGGATGCTAGGAAAGGAGGGCTCCAGCAACCCGAAGAGCAGTTGGGAAACCCAGCACTGGAGGGCTGCAGGAATACCTTGTACAAATATCTGTCCCAGATTACACAGGTATAGGATGCCTGTGCTTCCCTGGGGGAGCAGGGAGCAAGAACATCTGCTTGAAGGTCCTGCCTGGACCTTCTTAGCCAACTCCACCTGCCACATAGAGAGCATCTGCACAATTACAACCACCTACGCAATGCACGTTTTCATGTTGTCCCCCTCTCTTTGCCTAACATGTTCAGGCAAAACAAGGAGGAAAACAACACATGTTCAATCTGCAGTCACAGACTGGTAAATCATATATATGTACCCAGCAACCAGTGAAATGATCTAATTGGTTCACTGTTTCCCAGAGATTTTCCATTATTAGGGCAACAATTTTCACACAGGAAAATCGTTGTAATGATTACATCATCAAGACAATGAATGAAGGAGACCAAATTACTGCACTTCACATGTACAGGCCTCCAAAACTCTTTTACTAAAGTGATTCACAAGAATCACAGAATCACAGAATGGTTTGGGTTGGGAGGGACCTTAAAGATCATCTAGTTCCAACCCCCCTGCATGGGCAGGGACACCCCCCACTAGACCAGGTTGCTCAGGACCCCATCCAACCTGGTTTTGAACACTCCCAGGGATGGGGCTTCTACAACTTCCCTGGACAACCTTCTTCCAGTGTCTCACCACCCTCACACTGAAGAATTTCCTCCTAATGTCTAACCTAAATTGCCTCTCTTCCAGTTTTGATCCATACTGAATCAGTTCTGAAGGTACTGAAGAACACCAAGTAGTCCAGTAGAAAAACAAAATATTTTGAAAATGAAAGAACTGCCCAGAGACAGAATGCAAAGAGGGAAGAGCAATTCCTTTCTGTGAAAACTAGCAAGTTGGAGGCCCCAAACATTTCACATAGGTGCTATTTGCTTCTATAAAACAATCAGGAAATTCAGTGAGGATCAAGATAGATAATTTCAGGTGCCATGAAGTTAATGGCTTCTTCATAGAACCAGCAAAGGACTAGTGAAGATCTGGTATCTCTTACACAGTGAGAAAACCTGCTTAGTTCCTTACAGGAATAGGAGTAATGAAAGCAAGGGAAAGCACTAACGCCATGCTCAACAGATATTGTACCAATTCAGTGCTCAAAAGAGTTAAAAATTTGGGTATGGTGTTTATAATTCACACAAAAATCCTCCCTGTTCCTGTAAGATCTACCAATACTTGGTAACACCTTTGGGAATGTAATTTATTATAACAAAATCTCCTTTTCTGCTTCTGAAGTCCCATTACTGATTTACCTCCTCCTGAATACTTTATCCAAAAAATCATGCTAGCAGAGCCAAATGCATCACTTCATTAATCATTTGTATGCTATGCAGTCTCCTCAGGCAGTTGGCCGCTCTTTGATGTCCTCAAACTATTCTTTATCCTCCTGTATCAAGACACATTCACGGGGATATCGGGACTGGGAGTGACCTAGAAAACCCATAATATCCTAAATGGTCACCGATCTGTGCCAGTTATTCCAGAGCAGTATTCCTGTCAGTCTGCTGGTCAGTCAAGAGTGACAGGCCATCACACATCCTCTAGTCCAGAGTGAATTCTGATGTCTTTCAATGACCACCACTAAAATCCAAAACTGAAAAGGAACAATCTGACAAAGAAGTAACAGAAACAAAATTAATCACAAAAATAGTAAAGCATTTAATCCTTCCCTGGAAAAAAACTAAGAAGAAGGATTTAAAAGGATTAAAATATGAATAAAAGAACAAAATAAGGGCAACATGCCTGCTTTCATGCCTTGCAAGTATACTGTCTGTCAAACACAAAGCCTCACTAATGTCATGTGGTATTTCAGCAAAATGTAATTGTTCATTGAGTCAAACTCATGTATGTTTTCCTGGAGCCAGCTCTGCTAATAATAATGATGATAAAGGCTCACCTCAGTGGTTGGTTGGTTGCTGGATTTGTTTTTTGAGGGAACTAGGGAAAACACATACAGGAAGGGACACTGCCAGGGACAGTGTATATTTGCAAAACTTTCAGATAGCCAAGTATGGTTTGGTTTGTGTTCTAGATGACACACTTTTACCTTTAAAAGATCCTTTAATTTACCCTTAGAAAGGATCAAAAAGTATGTTCTTTCCTACAAAATAAAGAGAAATACAGCCAAAAGGTGCTATACTTTATGATGTTTCACTTCAAAATGGTCAACATAACAGAGAAACAAGTCACATTATACATCATAAATGAGTATTTTTTGGTTCAGAAGTAAAGTGAAAGAGTAAAAGAACAAATAGTCAGGTGTAGCACAGCCAGACTATGGGGGCTTTTACATCTTTGCTAGACCTTTGCTGGACTTTATTAAACTATGCTAGTGTCCCCTGCATTCTGCAGACTCCAGCCTGCTGACAGTTTCTATGAGTTACCAGTTTCAGCAGAAACTGGTAAAGCTTTACAGCTGCTGTAACTTGTAATAACCATGAAAAAGTTGTCTTTGTTACTGGAGAGCCCAAAGAGCTGTTTCTCTCCTGTCCCCCTAACATCTGAGAGAATCAACTTTGACAAGAAAAAACCTTATGTATTTCCAGCTGTAATGGACATGGGAGCTTTGATTGCTGCAGCACCTTTTGCAGGGTGGGTACATTTTTGTAGGTGACATTAACAGTGATAAGAAAAGATTCAGTTTAAACTTCAAATAAAAATGAGCATGCGTGCAGTTCATAAACTGCATTAATGCATCCTGTGCTTTGGCTTCTCAGTACATACAAGACAAAGAAGGGCAACAGTCCAGTATCAAACCCAGTACCAAAGCTTTTACCACAAAAAGAGGTCTTCCAAGGTGTTCTTGGATACCTACTGAATTTGTTAACTGGAATTAATGATTATGTGCTGTTATATGTTATGGAAAGGATTAAAATATGAACTGCCTTAATTTACTTCCTTAATACTGGCCCCGCAATCCAGCAGAAGAAGATTTCCTTTCCAGGTGACTATCAGCTATCAAGAGAATGCTGTGAGCAAAGCCAGTCAGAACAGCCACAATAACTGGAAGTGTTGAAGAAGAAAAGAAGAAAAACAGAGAATTACTTTAAAACTTGAAGGAGAGACAATGAACAAGAATTCAAACAAAGTCAAAACAACACTTTTTGGATGCATTACTATCTCAGATGGCAGATAACAATAATTTCACAGGTTTAGATATTCACCATAGGCTCTGAAATGCTCCAGGTGCTACAGAAGCTGATTTGCACTTAACCCCTTTACACAGCACTAAAAAAAATTAAGGTAAAATGCCCCTAACTCTACAATGCATACTGCATAGTTGCATTACATTGCCAAGGTCCATTTCCCTGCTCAGGTTACCCTTGGCAATTTTGTCAGTGCTAGCCACACAAGCTAAAGCAGCTGTGACATGTGAATATGCATCCTGCTTGTATAGATTGAAGGTGGTGGTCCATATTACGTTTTCAAGTAGGTATAACTTGTTCAAGAGAGTATGTTCTTGCAGTGAGTTGCCAATCCCACCAGTATCGTGCACTGCACAATACATTGTCCATATTCCTTGTGCTACTTTGCAGCGGGACTGTCTGCTCCACAAACCAGTCCAGTAAAAAAGCAACTGGGTAACTGCTTCTCTCCAAGCAAGTCTGGAGGAAATCTGCAAAGACAGAGTAGACTACAAAGCAGGTCTCTCTTCAAGGTTTACTTTGCATGAATTTGCAGCGTGAGTAAATGCTTAAGCCAGACCTTTTTCTTGGCTGCATCTGCCTTGTTTCAATTTTTTTTTTTTTTTCTGTCCTCCCTTGTACTCATTGTCTTCTTTTAATCTCCACCGGAGCACAAGAAGGAGCTGAGAATACAGCTTCACTCCTTCAGAGCAGCAGTCAAGAGAATACTAATTAGCTTTTGTCTTCTGTTCACACGCTTTAGTTGTAGTTAAGCCAAAACATCTGACTCCTCTGTCAATAGCTAAAGAGTTCAGAGACCAAACACTTATTTGTAAGACAAAGAAATAATGACTGCTTCCTCAGTTCCATAAAATAAATTAAATCTTGCTGATTCAGAGAGGTATAATATTATGTACTGCCCTATAACATTATGCAGCACTGCACAGCAATTATATCCTGCCCTACGCATAAGTATGCATTTCACCCTAGTCAGTTACCAACACAAGCACCGACCACATTTCCAGTGAGGCCCAGTAGCTTTTGTCCCTGCCAATAACTTCTCCAGTCCTACTAAAAGAGAAGCAGAAGTATCATATTTACACAACCTTGCCCCTCCTTTGCTTGCACTGCTCAGACTGAGGTGTGTACAGGCTCTCACTGCAACAAAAGCTTTTGTAGTTGTCCTGGTTTAAACAGTAGGGCTGTCCCAGAAGAGGGGTCCATGGCTCCTTGCAGCACCAGATGGAGTTGGATTCTGGAGAGCACATGGTGAACCAAAGAATCCCCAAGCAGTAACCACAAGGAAGGAGGTGCAGGAAGGAAAAAGGCTGAGCTTCCAGTTCTGGCTTTTATGAAGTATGGCAGGAAGTGGGGGGAATACTGAACCCTCGCTGTTTTGACCCTCCCAGGTCTTTCAGGGTCTTAAGGACCCTACCTCTAATTCTTCTGATAGGTGCCCAACACCATGCCAGAGTCACTCAAACCATAACATTCCACCCCTTAGTTCCACACCAGTTCCTGTCATACTCATTTACCAGGTTGCTCTGAATCTTCATCAATCACAGTAGTTTCTCAGGGCAGAGGAGAAGGTACGGGGTTCTTGCTCTCATGCTGCGAGTTCTTCTGGGATGCCCTTACATTATCCTAGAGACATACACTGAAAACAATTCATCATTATTATACAGTAATTAAATCGTCTAACCACAAAACTAAATGGTCTCAGCCAGAGTTAAGCTCCCCTGTGGTATACAATGGACTTCACCATCCTCCTGCATTACCTACCAAGTATGACCAGGACCTTAAGCAGAGACAACCCCACAGATGGGTTGGCCTCTACCCAAAGCAGGATAGACCCAAACAGTCATTCCCAGTAGATTCCATTAGCAATTCTCTGCAGTTTTTCAGTAATTCCATTTTCCACATTTCTAATCAGTCTGCAGGTTAACTGTTCTTAAACATGCTGTTTGGGCAGGAATGAATGAATTGTCTTCTGTCACTAAATTGCAGTAAAAAAATAAGATATCCACATGTTGCACTTCATCTCTAATGAATGATGCGTGCATCTTGAAGGTTTTCTTGTTCCACAGGTATGTTTTAATTTCTGATTTGCTGTACTAAAAACAAAACTGAGGTAGTTTTTATATACAGCAATGGTTATATAAAACATTCTCAGCTGCATCCAACAGACACATTAGAACAAAGATCACAATTTTAAGAATTTTAAATCAAAAGTAACAGCAACTGGGACAACATGAAGATTTTCTGATATGCTGGTTTTCAACTATTTGCATACAAACTTTTTGCTAAATACAAGATGCCTTTACTAAACATGACTAACAGACAGAGGGGTTTACAAAGACTTACAGCCACAATATCCAAGTGTAAAATATTTTCAATTATTTGCAAACTGTTCCTCACTGTTGGATGCATATTAATCTGTAGGTGATGGAACTATGCAGTTACATTTTTCTTTCAATGTTAACAACTACTAAAGTAGGTATTTTTCCATCTGAAAAATACAACTACTTCAATAACACTTTCCTACTCTTTCTAAAGAGATAAACAATCTTCTCCCACAATACTCCACACAAGTACCACAATTTGAGGTTTTGTCCAACCTAGAAACAAGATAAATCTTCATTCAGACATAAAAGTCTCAGCATTAGGAGAATTTTTATGGATAATTTGGATTATAATACATAATTCACTCTTCTCCCAGGATTGCTTCAAAGCCTAAATTACAATTTGCACAAGGATGATTATATTTGATAGAAGGCTTAGCTGTGGGTCTAATAAAAAACACATGAAAGAGGGCAGAAATAATAAAAATTAATAGTTATTGCATGGTTAGGAGCAAGGAGGCTAACAATACCAAAAAACCTATCATGTTTTTATCAGTTTTCACATGCAAGCTGAAAAAATAAGGAAGTAGCTTAAAAAAAATCAAAATAACTAACTCAGTTATTAACAACAAAGCATATTTACTGCTTAAGGTGCTTCAATACTGGTAAGCTACTCTGCAGCTACAAAGGACTCATAACATTTACTAGCAGAATGGGCAGGTACACACAGGTCTGGCAGCTTGACAGAGAATTGTGGGGAAAAAAATACTCTGGTATCTCATTAACTGCCAGA
This sequence comes from Chaetura pelagica, assembly GCF_000747805.2. NCBI lineage: Eukaryota > Metazoa > Chordata > Aves > Apodiformes > Apodidae > Chaetura > Chaetura pelagica. The sequence continues at coordinate 518,153 of NW_009951965.1, read as the reverse complement.
AATCAAACAGATCTTGTTAAAGCATAGTGGGCTAAGACATTTGTATCAGGCTTTTCAACTAACCTTCTAACATGTAAATTCAATACCTAGGAAGCTGTCCACAACCTGACAAGTCGCAACTAGTTATTAGTACATGCTCTCCTTGTATTAGGAATTTTAGAAAGAATAAGCAAGAAAAGGGAAATGAAATCAGTTTATTAAACATAAACTACTCTAATGTTAGAATTCCATTGCTTTCTTGGAAGACTTATTCTTTGGGAACTTCCTTGCTCCGAAGTTTAAAATTATTTCACTACAGAATGGATAGCAGACATCAGGCATAAGTTGTAACAATACCTGAGGATGCCTAGGATGATCTCCAACTGTATAGCTAGATTGTAGACACTAATATGTCGTTTTTATTTAGTCTAGTATCTCAGCTACACGCCATTACTTATGCACACACATATATGCAGTAACAGAAAAATGTAGCATTTGTAGGATTCCTGAAGTCTGGGAACTGTGCCCTTTAGTACTCAAATTCTATATGGTCTCACAGAGCTTAGATTGACTTCGACCATACACTTCAAAACCATGCATTCAAATGGTCTTGGGAAGTCACACACATCGTAGCATTGGAGAGCACCATATACCAGGGTGTGTAGCCTCCGCAGCAGACAGAACTGAGGTTTTACGAGTCAAGAGACAGACATCTCTCCATTTTCTCATGGGAAGACAGTGCTCAAAGAGCTCAGAAAAGTTGTAGAGACACGTTATTCCCTGCTCATCCATCCTTTACAGGTGCCGCATTATACAGCAAGACTATCAATAAAGTGCTATAAAACCAAGCAAAAATTCCTAGCTGATTAGGAAAGAGACATACTTCTGTCCTCATGGTGTTTCCTTGGGGACATCAGAGCAAAGTTTGCCCTACTATATGGCTACAGACTCCTCAGACCACATCAAAGACTACCAAGTCATTGGGAAAACAGCCATGTACCAAAACCACTGCTATTTTCAAGTCAGACTGGTGGAAGAGGTGCGTTCTCTACAGACACAGGGGACATGATGAACAAACAAACAGACCAAGACAAATGGTATCCAACTCAAGTCACCCTCTGTTCTGGGAATTCCTTGCATCTTTCCATGACTAGGACTGCCACAGAGCAGAAGGAGCAGGATGCCATGGGAAGGAACTCGCATCAAGACCAAGCTGCCGGCTTGTTGGCTCACGGCACACACGTGCAGCAAGTGGCAGCAAACTGTGACTGGCCAACCAGCATGGAAAACCATGGTCACATGTAACACACACTATGAAAACAGCATTGTGGCCAGCAGATTTCAAAACTACATGTTTATTTCTGTGAATGCAGCCATTAGACATTTCCTGTTTACTGAAAGTCAGAACAGCAGCAAAAAGAAGGTCCATAATCAGCAGCATTCTTCCAGCGAGGACCAACACAAGGAACTCTGGTACATTTCCAACAACACTGATCTTTGGCAAAAAGAGGGAAGAAAGTCATCCTCATGAAGAAACTTCACACATCTCTTGTGCGCTTTTGCTCTGGGCTGAATTAAACCATATTCTGCAATAAAATACTTTGCTTGGGCAGGTTTTACAGATAGGAAGTTCTATTAAGCTAGCTCCAATGCTAGCTTACACAGGATTGTGCTACGGGGGCACAGAGGAGAGAAACAAAGGTGCACAAAGTCACTTACAAATCCCCTGAAGGAAAAAAAAATAGTCAGAGGTGGCGGCCACATGGGTGACAGACTCCCATGAGGCAAACCAGAATCTTCATAAGCATACGGAAGCATTCAAACCTTCCCACACCAGGCAACCCAGATGTGCCTTCTCTACATTGCACAAGTGAGCTTTGAGTGGCAGCATCACAGAATGGTTGAGGTGGGAAGGCATCTCTGGAGGTCATCTGCTCCACCCACCCCTACACTTGAGCAGAGTCACCTAGAGACAGCAGCCCAGGACCACAGCCATACAGCTTTTAAGAATGTCCAAGGAGGGAGACTCCACAAGCTCCCTGGGCAACCTGTGCCAGTACTTAGTTGCCCTCACAGTAAAATAGGGTTTGCTGATGTTTGGGGGAAAGCTCCTGCCTTTCACTTTGTGCACACTGTCACCAGGTTCCTCAGCAATAAGCCTGGCTCCGCCGCCTTTGCACCTTCCCTTCAGGTACTGGTATACTTAGAAAAAGATTCACCCCAGAGTCTTCTCTTCTCCAGGTTGAACAGCCTGCAGACAGCAGCTCTCTCAGCCATTCCTCTCAGGAGAGATGCTCCTGTCCCTTCACTATCCTTGCAGACTTTTGTCAGACTCTCCCCGGTATGTCCATTTCTCCCTTGCACTGGGCAGCCCAGAACCAGACACAGTACTCCAAGTGTGGCCTCACCAGTGCTAGGCAGAGGGGACCTGCAAACTTGGCCAGGGAGTATAAGAAATGCCTTGAGATGGTTTATTTCTCAATCTGAATGTAGTGCTGGATATGAGTGAAACCCAGTGTCCAAATTTAAACAAAAAATATGGCACTGGGATTCTGCTCAATTTGTGAGATGAGCTAGCTGGGAAGCTTTTGTTTCCTGAGGCTTATGTCTTCTGCGTGTGGTCTCCAAAAGCCACTGTGATGTCACCAGAGAGTCACTGGGACCCCTGGCAACATCAATACTTTTGGGATTGGGGCAGCCCTGAAGGGCCACGCTGCTCTCTCATCCTCCGTCGAAGATAGACGTCTGCAGGTGAGGGGACAAAGGACAGCCCATCCCATTGCCTCCCTTTTGGAAGGCACAGTGAGGATCTGCTACAAAGGGACACAGGCAGGGATCCTGACCTGCCATGCCCCTCAGGCTTCAGTTGCTATTTCTGAGATGCCAGGAATCGCTTTCCTGTTTTCCCAATTCCTGCCTGCACAAAAAGGGCAGTCACTCCCCCGCCCCAAGAGCAGAAACACGCTAACACACCCGTGCTATCACAATTTGGCCCAGGATTTTCTCTGACCTTTGTGGCAGCACAAGCACAGCCCCCAGGCACAGTGGCCAGTTCTTCCCTCCTTGACTTCCATAGCTTTGCTGCTTCCCCCAGTTCGCATCTCCAGGGCAGGTGATGAGCTTTGCATCTCTTTCCTTTGCAGTGAGAGATGGCCTCGGAGGATGACTTGCCAGAAGGCAGCACCTCTTCCCGTGCTGACAGCACCGGCCAGGAGTCCCAGGCTGCATCACTGAATGCTCCTGAGGACCAAAGGTGCCCACTCTGCTCCGGCACCATTAAAGACCCAGCACATGTGGGCTGGTGCAGACACTTCTTCTGTTTTCTCTGCATATTGGAAGAGTCCCGCAGAAGAGCTGTGTGCCCAACCTGCCAGTGGCCTTTCGATGTCATCTACCGCACGGTGGGACCCAATAACTATGAGACTTACCACCTCACAGACTACAGCAACTACACCAGGAGCCAACTCCACAATGGCCACCAAACAGTTCAGCCAGCCCAGGATGACGAACCCTCGAGCAGCACGAGACAGGAGCAGGGCAGGGCTCAGGAAACTGCTCACGAGCAGGCCCGAGCTTCAAGGTCTGAACAGGAAAGCCCAGCCTCCTCAGGAAGGACACAGCACCGCTATAGGCGACGCCGGGTTTCGTTCATGGAATACAGTTCTACAGGGAGCGGATTCCAGCGCATGTCCCACAGCGCTCAGCACATAAGACAGTGGGAGGAGCAAAGGAGGAGCAATGATAGTGGTGAGGGGCTAGCTCTGATACAGCAAAGGAACATCCTAGCCTCCTCAGGAAGGAGACAGCGACATCAGCGGGGACGCCGGATATCCTTCACAGAAGATGAGGCTACAAGGAGCAGATCCCACCACAGGTCCTACAGTGCTCGGCGTCAAACACAGCGGGAACGCCGGGGTTCCTCCAGGGAACCGCGGGCTACAAGGAGAAGATCCCCGCACAGGTCCCCCAGTACTCGGCACCGAACACAGCAGGAACTCCAGGGTTCCTCCAGGGAACCGCGGGCTACAAGGAGAAGATCCCGGCGCAGGTCCCCCAGTACTCGGCATCGAACACAGCAAGAACGTCGGGGTTCCTCCAGAGAACTACGGGCTACAAGGAGAAGATCCCCGTACAGGTCCCCCAGTACTCGGCACCAAACACAGCAGGAACGCCGGGGTTCCTTCAGGAAACTGCGGGCTACAAGGAGAAGATCCCAGCACAGGTCCCCCAATACTCAGCACAGAAGACAGCAGGGATGCTGTGGTTCCCTCAGGGAACCGCGGGCTACAAGGAGAAGATCCCGGCACAGGTCCCCCAGTACTCGTCACAGAAGACAGCGGGGACACCACGGTTCCTTCGGGAAACTGCGGGCTACTAGAAGACGATCCCGGCACAGGTCCCGCAATGCTCGGTGCTGAATACAGTGGGAGAGGCAAAGGTGGAGAAGGGATAGTGGAGAGGGGTGAGTTCTGGCGCAAGACAGGGACACCCCAGCTCATACTGGGAGGAGCGAGGGCCACCAGCAGAGACACCAGGTTTCCTCCAGGGAACAGCAGGCTACAAGAGGCTGATCCCAGCACAGGTCCCACAGCCCTGCCAGGTGCAGGGTCTGCCAGCATGCCCAGTGAAGAAGGGTACTGCTGCGTGCCCTGCTACTGGCGTCAGAAGTGATACTGCGTTACACCAAAACGGCTCCTGCTAGCGAACGGGAAAATAAAGTCAAATCCAAATATAAACCTTGGGACCAAGGACCTCTTCTCCATTACAAAACATGTCTGAATATCTAAAGGGACTCCTGCAAAGCCTTGTAGGGTTTTGATGGTAACAGGATAGAAGATTGGGTACCGGCATTCTCACACTGTCTAATGTTATGATTGCCTGTTAAACGTATGAAACATTTAATATGGGTGGGTCTTCTCTCCTTATATTTCATTTCCCCGGCATGATCAACCGCAGAGTTTATCACTTTTTCTCCTTTCTGCCCTGGTACCAATGACACCAATGGCTTAGCAGAAAGAAAATATCTAGTCCTTCCACATCACCTGTTTTCTCATAGTTTTTCCAAAGGAGCCCCTGGAATAACTTTTCCTGTCACTTGTCACTCTTCTCACACGGTGGCAGCAAGAAGTGAAGTCCATGTACCATTACTCTACCGCAAAGCAGGACTCAATAGTGAGCAGTTTCGAGGTCATGGCGATTTTAATCTCTGGAGACAAAAATGCTGTATTCTTTATGTTCATGCTATGTTTAAGACATGAAAGGCCCTCATGCTCAAACGACTTCAGTCTCAGAAACACTTTGCTAAACCAACAAAACATGCATGTTTGGCACTATCGTTCATTCCAGCTTCCACACTCTGTAGGTCATGTACAACATAACGCCCAACAGTGAACTCTGTACATGCAGTCAGAGGCTTTCCCCCATTTTTGTACTTGGTACGTGCCACATGTAGAATAAAGGCTTTAACACGGTATTTGAGAGGTAGGTTCTTTGTGACCAGTTCTGACCCTGCAATCATATTGATCTCAGCAGATGTGTCTGTACATGTTCTGGGACTTCCTAGATAGAAGGATCATTCTGCATCGATTCAATTGCAGGATCAGGTCCTCAGGCTGTAAAGACACATGGTAAACTATGGAGATTCAACAGCAACAGTTGAATTTAAACATAGCAATGCTCCAAGAGTTTTCACATAGAACATAGGCTAAAACCAATACGATTCAACAGAAAATGGCAGAACATGCTTTATTGTTTTAACATTAAGAACGCCTTCCCCCCCAAAAAACCAACATGTGAATATTTGCTTTTACACAGCTCTCATCCTTTGGGAGGTGAAGAGGAAAAAAAGAAATCACTGCCTCTTTATTACTTCAGGCCAAAATTAATTTTTCTTGTTATTTTGCCAGTTCACGTCCCAGTGAACTGAATCCACCAAGCAAAGTCACACATGATTTTAAAAACAAGTTTCCTCTGTGCATGAAGAGGAATTAATCATTTGGGAAAATGTCACATCTTCAATACTATTCCTGCCAATATGCAACATTTATCTATACAACCCACCAATATAGCATTCATAAATGTATTTTTGGAAAAAATTACCTAAATTACCTAAAGTACATTTCTGCATAACAGCAGCAAGTGGGATTTCTCTGTGAAAGTGAAAATCAGGAGCAACAGGAATGCTGGAAGACCATATGCCAGCTACACTACAGCAGAAGCTTTCAAACCAAAACAACTGCTGTCTGACAACAATTCTGAACAGTCAACAACTGACGTAGCCCTCCTTTTTCTTTCAGCTACAAAGAAATTTGAATGAAGGCTTTGCAAGAGATGCATAGAACAGAGTCAAGTACCACAGTCACAGGGATGCATCCTTTGAGGTCCTTCACTACATTATTTCATTCGTTCTACACCTTTGAGCCCTTTCATACTAGATATTTACAGATCTCACTGCTACAACTCTCAGAAGTTATTGAAGTGCAATATGGCTCCTAATACATCATTGTATGTTATCTGGAAACACCTCAATGTTAAAAAGTCCAACCAAATGCTTTTTAATAGCAAGTTCTAACTACTTTGCTCTGATTCTTTTTGTCAGCTTCCTTCAGTGTTTAAAACGTGTTAGATCTGTTAACTAATCTAACTAGCAATGTAGATAGTTTCTGAAGGGAGAGATGCTGTTGAATGAACTGCTGATCATCCTCAGATGTTTTTCCTACATTCATTATTGCAATAAGTGAGGCATATGATTAGCAACATATCTAATGAGTAGACATGATCCTACATGAACCAGACTAGTGCACACAACCATTGATACAAGAATCTTCCATACTTTTTTTTTTCTTGACACTTCACACAGCAGTAGAGTTACACAATAAGCAACTCAACGGCTTTTAAATGTTTTAGCTGTTGAACATTGAAAGGCACCTCAACCACTAATTATACAAGTGATTTTCTGTAGAGAAACAACCTAACTCCACTGTCTTCAAAATCTAGGGCAAAACTTCTAAAAGCAACAGCAGGATGATGTCTTGAAGGCTGATACCCTTTCCATTCTCAATTCATTCACTGCATTACTTACATAAAACAAAACAAACTCAGAGAACAATCTTCCATACTGTGACACAGTCCAATTAGCAAGCAGCATAGTTTTAATCTAATGCCATAAGAAAATGATCTACTGTTTCTGCCAAAGCAAGCAAAAAGTTCCACTTACGCATGTTACACCAAACTCTTTGGTTCACTCAAACCTCTGAATCTTGTGTGCCAGTATCATGGAAATTTCCACTTGCAAATCAATGTCTAAGGTGTTCCATAAAACACCATCTGAGATAGCACTGCAGAGCTGTGAAGAAGTCAAAAGACCTTCTACCTCCATAAAGTAGGTCAGGTAATCACCAAGTAGTGATTAACAAAAATAATTAAATACTGATCAATGTAAAACCTGTTTTTACTTAAAAGAAGCTGAAAAGGAAAACTGAAGGCAAAATAAAGGCTTCACCATGTTCAAACAGTGAACAAATATTAAACATATTAAATATTAAACATATTAAAAATATTATTTTGCATAATACAATTGGTTTTAAATGCTCTCAGAAATTTACCTAATGAAGTATGCATATACAACACCATGCATTTCATCCTAAATGCTAGAAGAAAAGAGCAAGTATGAGACAACAAATAATTTCAGAATTCTTCATGAGAGTATTTATCTGTAGTTTAAAATGGCACCATGACTTCCACTAAGCTGCACCTCAGCCACAGCACTATGGACTTTTTTTCTACATCAGATCATCAAACTTAAAAAATTAACTGTTATAAAATGTTACTGGAACTGCATTTTTATATGTTACCATGGCCCTTAACTTACTGAAGAAATACATAAATCCAAACAAAAATCCTGCTACGTAGTACACAGATTCCTCTTATATGTAAAGAGCTGTATGTCCTGAAATACCATCTACGGAAAAAAGGGCTTAGAAGGGGTCTGGAGGCCATTCAGAGGTTCCTCTAAACCATGATGAAATCAGTATTTTCTACATTGTTTGACAGATTTTCGTCTACCTGGAGGCTGTCCTCCAAAGATTGCAATTCAAGAGCTTACCTAGGTAATGCGTTTCAATACTTTCCATATCTTACAGTGGTAAAGTGTTTCCTACCTCAACTAAAGCTTTCTTGCTACATTTAATCTTTTTTTTGTTGTTGTTCTCCAGACTTCACTGGTGATATAGAATAGCTTGTTAACATTTTCTTAGTTTCTTTGCAGAAACTTCTATGTACTTTCCTCTCAAAACAATGCCATTTATTTCAGGGTCATGGCTGCTACACTTTGAGTCATGTTGCTGCATTTCCTTCTATCAGAAGAATATTATTTTTTTTAACTGCAGTAACCAAAGCTGGACATATTTTAACTTTAACCTTTCGATCATCATGAAGGAGAATAAGTTATTTTATGCTTTTCATACTGCTGTCAATGCATCTAAACATAAGGTTTATTTTTGTTGTACATGGTAGGACACTGCTGATGCACAAAGTTTCCAATCTGGTGGAACAGTCGGATTCCCTTCATTGCAGGACTTCTGCCCAGCCAGACATTCTGTACTCCTGCAGTAAATCACTTCTAACTGAGGGTGAAACTCACTCTTAGCTGGATGTTTATTAAAGGACACCTTCTCAAAAGTCAGACATCTAATCTAATTGAAACTATCCTGTACAAAATGTCTCTGAACACAGTGGGGAGTGACAGTGCATCTCATCCCATGCTAAGATAGACATATGTGGGATGAACTGCCTCAAGAGAGGCACTCCTCACAATTTAGAAAGGATACTTAAAGTACTGGTTTATAGTCAAGTTAAATGATGGCTGTCCAATTTGCTGACAGCTATTCAAAGTAAAATATACCTGACATGCACTGTGTGCTTTCCTCATTCATCTGGACTCTGTTCCTCACAAACCTGAGAAAGAGCGGGAAGCATTTTATACTTTTATCACCCAATATGCTTGTGTGCCCTCTCAGATTTAATGCCTTTGGCCATGCCTGTTAAGATAATTGAACCCCTTAACCAAAAGCACTTCACAGCACTGGTCCCAGGAGAGAGCCCTTCCAAAGACAACCCCCCTCACTGGAGCCTCTCATTTTGAAGGAAAGCATTAATTAATTACTCTGAATACAGGATTAAAACCAGTTTGCTATGTAGAAGACATTTCTCCTGCTGTCTTATTAGAATGACACTGTCTCATATGCAAAAAGCCTTACTAAAAAAGTCAAAGCAAACGTTTGCTTACAGGGCCAAGTCAAGTTCTAGAATCAAGCAGTAAGGCCAGTACAAACAGTTTGAGAACAAACTTAAGAACAAATACTTGTACGTATAAGGCACACAACCTCCTGCTCTCATAATTTTGACAGCAGCAATTTTAATGATGCACAGAAATTAATTTTAAAGCCAGATAAATACAGTTATCTCTAGAGGAAAGCAAAGGTGATGGTAATAAATGCTGGTACCTAGAATGCTCAAAATAAATTCTTCTTGTTAGTGGTATGGGAGCTGTGGAAAGCACTGCCAAGGCACTGCAAAACTGCTCAAATATCAGTCAAGCAAGAATTCCAGGAAAAGAGAAGGGATAACTATGGCACGGCAAGGGTCATTGAAGCATCTAAAGCTTACCACATGTGAGAAACAACTTCACCTAAATCCTGTCCCTGAAAAACAATCCACAAAGCTTTGATAACAATCGTAGCTCACTTGCACAGTCCTCCTTGCACTGATTATGCTGTCCTTGATTGTAATTGCTTTCATACCCATGTTATCTCCTCCACACACTCAAGAGAACTGTATAGATTTTTAGTAATACTCAGCCTTTGCAAGAGAACACAGGAGATCCTATTCAGTAATCAAAGAGCAAAACTAGAAGTGCATTTCTTGCATTTTCAGTAAAACTTCATTTTAAGAAGTAGTGATTTAAAATTTGCATCACTATCACACACATACTAAAGAAGATGCTCTCCAAGCAGCTGCTTTTAGCTGTTTTTAGATACTATACAATAGAACTCAGTTCCTGACTACAAAGTGATATATGCCGGGAATTTGGGGTTTTAAATATTGTTTACTTGCCAAACCTGAAAATGCCACATACAGCACCTAAAGCTGCACCTAAACCCAGAGATCTGATTTCTGCTCCAAGATACACTTCATTCCTTGAGTTTAGCATGTACGTTCTTGACTAATTTTGTCAGTGATCCACAAATGCCAATTATATTTACAAACTGTGAAATCCACACCTAAAGTGTAAAAATAAAAACCCAAACCAAACACCCTGCTGCCCCACAGGACACTCACCCTCTACCATCACCCTTACTTCTTTAAACCAGTCAAGCATATCCTCATTTAATTTTTTTATGAAGGTAATGACAAAAACTTGAGTCGAAGACAAGGAGCTAGATCATCTTATCTGTCCTAGGGCTGACAAAAGAATTACCAAAGAGTACATGGCATTTAGCTTGGTATGAATATATTGATGAACTGGCTTCACCAGAACAGTGCAGACCATATGCAAATGTATTTATCTTTTAGCACTGCATTCTCCAAATAATATGTGTAGATTTTTGTTATATCTCCTACAGACCAGCACATAAATTTGATTTTAATTGAAGACCATAGATCTGAATAGTCCTTCTGGATTTGACTGGTCTTCAATGCTCAGCGTTTGTTCCACAGTAGGGAAACCACAATGGAGAAGGAGTGTTGATGTAACAAAATCTTAGCAGATGTTGCAGCTTATACACAAATTGTCAGAACCATAATGCAGTAAAAGAATATGCTCACAGTCATCTGTGTGATCTAAGGATATGGGATATAAAGCTTAACACTGAGATTGGTACTGGTACAGTATGAACTGCACTAAACAAAAGGGTTTACATTAAAAAATAAAGTTAATTTGATTAACACATCATGGAAACAAAGTTGCAAATGACCGAACTAATTTATTATTCCTATCTTAATACACCTGGTACCTAATGCTGTTATATGCAAAGCAATAGAGCAAAGAATCATTAAAAAAACCCAACAAACCAAACCTAGAAAAACAAAAAATAGTTGATCTGTTTAATACTGCTCTACTTGTTAAAAACATTGTCCTTCACCAGATGCAAACCCCAGCACTCTGCCAGCTGCTAATCCTACTGAAGAGGAAGGCATACTTTCTCCATTTAAAATATAAAAATTGCATTATGAAAATAATTTGCATGAAATTACAAACCTGATATGGACAATTTCACTAATACTTTTTTTGAACAGATAACAAGTGATGTCTAACTTTACTTCCAAACTTGTCCTCTTACATAGTTTTTTCTACTGAAACTATTAGCTATCTAACTGGGAGAAATCAATTTAAGAGAAAATTAAGCCTTTTTAAGAAAACAGAAGACAGGTATATTTTAAGACCAAAAACCAAACATGACCAAGCATTTCACCCCATCTTCTCTGCCCAGTACTAATAATCTTCACTATGTTTTATGCTGAAAATGTACTTTTCTTAGGGCTGTTTTAATGTTTTTTCCTAGAGCTCAGAAGAGAAATTGTTGTCTATGTACATAACTTATTATTTAATAGTTTGATTCTCCTGGGTTGCTTAAGTAGGACCCTGGAGCTCCAGAGCTGGCCTCTGAACCATCACAAGGAATAAGAGCAGAAAACACTGTATGAAGGAGCAATAGAACGTAGTGATCTTTATAGGGGCACAAAAGCCTGTAAGTACTTGCCTCATGAGGAAGAAATATTCCTCTGCAAGACGTTTATTTGACAATGTAGGAATCTGGCAGCAGTAAGAACCTAGGAAGAAAACTGGTCCTGCTTACATTGATCTCTGGCAGAAAAATTGAAGTAGATTTGTGTCCTGAGTCAGCTCACAGCACAACGCTGTATACTGCTTATTCAGCAACACCACAGGCTGACACTGTCACCCTACTGCCCCTGTCCTCAAACCTTGTCCTCAATAGTCAGAAGGTCCCTGCCCTGATAACAGATCCACTACAAAAAAAACCTTAATTGCTCAGTTATGCTGTGTTATGCAGATCTCATTCACTAACCTTCCACAGAATCTGTAGGGTTTAGCACACCTTTTCTTACTGATGTACACAAAATGCAGAGCAGAAAAAAGAATGCCACCTGGTTAACTTGTCACACATTTATTATTTTATCTTCAGTGATTTCACTGGCAGAGAGCCTTATAACTATCTTTCTAGACTTGATGGGAGAATGGCAATGTTTCTTTGTAGTCACACAGAGTGCATAGTTATTTAGATTTTATCAGGAAGGTTTTTTTATAGTTTTGAACACGAACAGAAAAGAAGTTACTCCCAGTCAGTACACTGAGACAAGAATCTGGCTTAGCCCACCCAAGGTAATGTTTGGAAAGCTCTGTTATCTAGAAAGCACATAAAAACATACTTGCCTTCCACAAAGATCCTGTTCCAGTAGATTTTTCCAACGTGAATTCCTCCGAGAAATATTAGATTTGATAAAATCAACAATGAAGTGCTACAAGATGCTAGGACAGCATGAAGTCGGCGACAAATTCTTGGTGAGAAAAAACGCTCCTAAGGGGCAAAACAAAAGGACCAGACAAAGTTATTAAACCCTACATTTTTTCAAGCAATGTTAAAGACATTGTAGTTAAGACAAACAACTTTTATACAGAAGTTTGAATCCTAATGGAACAGATCTCAAAACTTTTAAAGCATCTAACAGAACTCCCACAGATGCCATTTCAGTTTGGGTAAGACTTCACAATAAAAAGCCATGTTGAGTCATACTCAAGGTTGGAAACAACTTCTGGAGGACCCAGAAAGGTCAGCAAAGCAGGGTCACCTAGAGCAGGCTGCTCAGGACTCTGTGAAGTCACGTTTTGAGTATTTCCAATAACAGACAGTGTAAAACCTCGCTGGGGAGCCTTTGCTGCTCTTGGACTACCCTCACAGGAAACAAGATTTTCTAACGTTTAATTTTAATTTATTGTATTTCACCTTGTGCCTGTTGCCTTTTTTTCCTTTCACTTAAAACCACTGAGATGAATCTGGCTTTATGTCCTTTCCCCCTACAATTAGGTATCTATACACATGGATAAGATCCCCCCCAGAGCCTTCTCTTCTCTGGGCTGAACAGTCCCAGCACTCCCAGCCTCTCCTCTTATGACAGATGCTCCAGTCCCTTCACCATTTTTGTGGCCCTTTGGTGGACTCACTCCAGCATGTCCATGTCTGTCTTTTAGCGCGGAGCCCAGAACTGGACACAGTTCTATACACTCCATGTCTTAATTCTTTTCTTGCTAAATGTATTCTGTGAATTTTTCTGATACACATGAACAGGAACAACATGCTTCTGGGATTGATAATTGTCCGGGTTTGAGCCAGGATGAAGCCAATTTTTCTTTTTACTGATTTTTTTTTCCTTCAGTAAGCTTTCTTGTAACTAGCAACAGCGTGTTCTGCTAGGCTGATAAGACAGTGGAATGTTTTTCTAACTACTGAGGCTTCAAGGCTGCACCTGCACTCTGCCGGCTCAGACACTATGGGGAGATCTGTGACCCCCCCGTAGGAGGCTGAGTTAGATGGACAGCAAAATTGGCCAAAGATACTCCATTCCATATATCTACGTAAGCTCAGAGGAAGGTCAGAGATCACAGAAGACAACTTCCTTCCTTCTTCTTCTTCCCTTCTCTTCCGTCCATGGCCGGCGTCCAGGGAGGACTCTGTTCATCCATCACTGTCGATCCTCAGGCTTGATCTCTCCTGACCCCCATAACTCTCTGCTCTTTCTCCAGCAGCAGCTCCGGGATTCCTCGGGACTCTTCCCAGTTCAGGGAAGTGCTGTGGGAGTTGCTGGGGTGGGGGGAGGTGAGAGGTTTTTGCCCATACCTGAACATATCTGTATATAATTGTATATATTTTCTTGTATCATTCATTAGTGTTTTAATTAAAGCTGTCTAGTTTAGTTTTCAATCCAGCCAAGTCTCTCTCTTTTCCTCTCTCTCCTTCCCTACCTGGGTTGGGGGGGGAGGGGATCGAGAGCATTGTTGTCGGACCTAAGTCAAACTGTGACAATAATAGTATGAACAGGTCCCAATATGGAGCAAAGCACTTCAGTCCAATGCAAACAGCATTAAACAACTTCACAAGTCATTAAGGCTTTGGTTGATTAATAAAACATCACTGACAGTTTCCAGAGTCTGATCAGAACTGGTTATCACACTAAGTCTTAATAAACAGATACTCCCATATGAAGAAAGATTTAAATACATATGCAATTCCACATTTATTTTTTTTTCAGTGCAAATATTACTGCTCAAGTTCAAGAGGTGTAAATATCTGTTGTAAAGTTTTTGGTACTGTTTTTATAATTATACAAATAAAGTAGGTCTGTCTCCACCATATACATTTTTTCTGAATATATGTTTTGCATTATCACCTGAGATGTGAGTGCAATAAGGAAACTGCAAGAAAATGGTGAAAAAAGGATGAGAAAGTCTGAGCTTCCTCCAATCCTGAGTTGTTAGAACAAATTTTAAAGCACATCACAAGGAAATACTGTCTCATCACTGCTTAAGGAAATAGATCTTGTTCATCACGGCCCCAGGCAAAAAGCCTCTTTACATAGTGCTTGAATCTGCAAAGGACTGAATGCCTGATGTGAAGCAATAAGCAGGGGGATGGGAATGCCAGGGGATGGGAACCATAGAAAGTATCAGGAGCTGCTCAGCCTTCATGTCATAAACGTTGATGCTGTAGAAAAAAAAAGCCTTGTGACTGCAACATCACAAAAAAAAACCAAACAAAAAAACCCCAACAAAACCAAACAAACCCACAAAAAACCTAACACATAAAAAACCCAGCAATTAATCTTTAATAGCTGCAGCCAGAGCAGAATTTATGCTCAGATACCTGGAAAAATATAAACACATGCTCAAAACAGACCTAAAAATACAGACAATTAAATTACTAGTTCTGTACGCATCAAAACAAATGTTTTAACTGCTATATTATAAAGCGACAAATCTTCAAAGAAATGAAAGTTACAAGCATGAAAATACAATTTTAACCTATTACTGTAAAGTAGATCTCTGGTAAATTGAATGTTAGCCCCAGTTAGAACCACATCTGCTGTATGAGTCAGTCTGAGTCAGCAGAAAAAAAGGGATAGATAGGCTTCAAGCAGAAGTGCTCTGTATCAGGCTGTATGCACAATACAGCAGTAGTCAATCTTCCATGAAATATCTTCTGTGAAAAACATAGTGTATGAAAACTGAGACTTTAAGAAATTTGCAGACACCAAGAGTTACTTGGTTCCCCTTCAGCTCACACACAGGTCTCCTCCCAAAATGCACAGTATGATAACCCTCATGGTCCAGCATATGAAAAATTTATGCCTTTTCAGAATGTGTAAATGTACACACAGAGAGAAAATGTTTGAAATATTGCTGTTAGATTCATGTTAACAACCAAGTTTAAATAAAGAACAGTTCTGACCATGCTAGTCTGAACTTCTGTGCTAAGAATCAGCAAACATATCCTTTTCTGACATCATGCTTATTACTTCTGTTTCTGCTGATCATCAGATCTACCTTTCACTCTCCCTTTGTCTATCAAACTTATTCATCAACTCTAAAGAAACAGTGTTAATTGGGAAGGGGAAAAAAAGAATCTTCTGGTAAAGCTGTAGAAAGAGTAAGAGATGGACAACCCATTAGACAGGTGGTACCAGATGGCATTTTCCCCGAAGGCACTGATGAGATTTGGTAATTTTGTGAGGTCTGCCTGTTTTACAACCCAAAGCAGTTAACAACTGAGACAAACAACATGCCAGTCAGGTTTGGTTTTTTTTAAATAGATACAGTTACTAAAAAAATAAATTAAATCGTCACATATAATACATCTCCCTCTGTAAAAGTGCTACATGTTAAACAATATAAATAGTTTAGTATGTAAAAGTGCTACATGTTAAACAATATAAATTAACCATAGTACAGACCATAAAAGCCTTTGGTCCTTTATAAGGTATAACAGAGTAGTTTAAGGCACAAACAATTTAAACAAACACTGAACCCTTTCTGGGTTTTGCTGTAGCTAATCACCATTAACTCTACTAGGCATTGATCCAAAAAGCACTATGCATTTTCCTGACAGTCGTTGATGTCAATGCAGCTTTTACACAGCTCCAACAGAGGATAAAAAAGATTTTTTTTTTAAAATATCTCCTGTCATCTAGAAAAAACTAACTATGAAAGTACCTCAGCAGCTCTTGGGCTCAAATGAATATACTAGAAGCATTAATTTACCCATGGAAAAGGAATGAGGCTGCTCTAGATAACCCACAATATCATTTGTGATGTAAATATCTACCAGCATGTGGATTTTTCTGAATATACAGCAACTTTTTCATCAAAGCAGACAAAACTTAAAAAAACCTCCACACCAACAACTCTTCATTACACCAGTTAATGTTCCATTTATGTTCCATTGCAACAACATAAGCAGATACTATGGATTTGTAGTGCTTCTCTGGATTTTACTCCTGCGTCTTTCTGTCTCCTTTTTTCCTGTTGGAAATACAGCCAGAAGACAAGAGTAGCAGAAGAGCATCTAGTGTAAAAATGACAACAAAGCTGTGGCTGTCTGGCTGAAACCCTTTATTTGCATCCTTCCTCAATTCTCCATCTTACTTGTAATCTCACATCAATACTTCATCTTACTTTACTTTTAGTAAACACCCCCATCTCCCTAGACACAGTGAAATAAATGGATTGCAGCATTTAAACTACATAAAATATAGACATACTGCCAAGATGCTCAGTACAAAGACATGCAGCATGATGTAGGAGTTGACTTAAAAAGGTTGGCTCCAGCCACATTTCCTGGAACTGAATGGAGTTTGGATTATCATTCCAATGCAATTCCTGCCGTAAAAGAAGATCAGCCTCAGACATTTTTGCCAGATGTTGGAAAAAACCTCTCTCTCTGCACACTGCTGGGTCTAGTAAAATTTGCTGTTATCAGATCTCTCTCAACTGGGCCTTCTCAGTTACCTTATAAAAATAAAGGATGCTGTCATGTAGTGGAGCACTGTCACAAGAAGGCAAAAAGCCTCCAAGTGTGTGTGGACATGGATGTGTGGTGGAGGAGGATCCTTCCGTTGAAGCCACAGGATTTCAGACTACAGCCCCCTTGCTATCCAACAACCCTCAAGCACTGGGGCAGCTGAACTGCAGTCTTGTGTCCCAAGTCTTAATCAATGGTTTATGACCCAACAATTTTGTGTGTTTGTGTACAACCACTTAACATTTGTCTCTCCTACTGTCCTCAAGTGAAGACTGCCATGAGAATGGATTCGCAAATGTGTCAAATAAGTAGTAGTTAGATATAAATGTAAGGCAATTTATTAAGGCAACAGATATAACAAGTTTGAAATAGCCACTGATAAATGCACTGACTAAAATAGTGCTATTAATAGATGTTCGTATTGCTAGCAATAATAATGAAAAGTATACAATACACCTGGGGATGCCTTCACCCCTACCCACAAGGCAAAAGTCAAGTATCTTACCCAGTCCCTGCCTGGGGGGAAGAACAGAGGATCAGGCCTGTCGACCCATTCCAGGTGAGGTGCTCTTCTCATGCCACAATAAAGGGTTCAAGAACTAATTTTATTTCCTTTTTAAGGTGGAACTTAGGTCATAACTAGTGCAGTGATTGGCTCTTAACAAACTAATAATTTTTATTAATTAAGAAAAAGGTAAGGGAGATGCCCTCTCTGCACACTGCTGGGTCTAGTAAAATTTGCTGTTATCAGATCTCTCTCAACTGGGCCTTCTCAGTTACCTTATAAAAATAAAGGATGCTGTCATGTAGTGGAGCACTGTCACAAGAAGGCAAAAAGCCTCCAAGTGTGTGTGGACATGGATGTGTGGTGGAGGAGGATCCTTCCGTTGAAGCCACAGGATTTCAGACTACAGCCCCCTTGCTATCCAACAACCCTCAAGCACTGGGGCAGCTGAACTGCAGTCTTGTGTCCCAAGTCTTAATCAATGGTTTATGACCCAACAATTTTGTGTGTTTGTGTACAACCACTTAACATTTGTCTCTCCTACTGTCCTCAAGTGAAGACTGCCATGAGAATGGATTCGCAAATGTGTCAAATAAGTAGTAGTTAGATATAAATGTAAGGCAATTTATTAAGGCAACAGATATAACAAGTTTGAAATAGCCACTGATAAATGCACTGACTAAAATAGTGCTATTAATAGATGTTCGTATTGCTAGCAATAATAATGAAAAGTATACAATACACCTGGGGATGCCTTCACCCCTACCCACAAGGCAAAAGTCAAGTATCTTACCCAGTCCCTGCCTGGGGGGAAGAACAGAGGATCAGGCCTGTCGACCCATTCCAGGTGAGGTGCTCTTCTCATGCCACAATAAAGGGTTCAAGAACTAATTATATTTCCTTTTTAAGGTGGAACTTAGGTCATAACTAGTGCAGTGATTGGCTCTTAACAAACTAATAATTTTTATTAATTAAGAAAAAGGTAAGGGAGATGCCCAGTGCCCACTTCGTATGTAAATTCAAGCTTTGTTAATACCCAGGGCTCGCTTTGCATGCAAATCACCTGATGAAGTCATACAGGCTTAGATCCAGGCCTTTATCACATGACACCTGACCTTGGAGCCTTTGCTTCGCTTCACAACCTATGCCCAGTCTGGCTACGTAGCCATTAGGCACCTGGGTTTGAAGATAAGCAGAGAAGGACCATGATTCATTCCTTTCTGCCAGTGAATTGGGCCTATCCTCTCTACCAGACATAAATTTGCCATCTTGTCAGGTCCAAGACCAATATGCAGTTAAGCACTGCTCATCTCACGCTCCTCTGCAAGAAAGTTAAAACAAAGCACAATCCAAGTTCTGTCTTCCCACAGGTACCATTACAAGTCACACATGCATGTCACATTTAGTCCTTAAGTGAAAACCAAGCCAGAAATAGGAAGCTTGTGTAATGGCTGTTTCTTGAAAAAGATAGCTTAATGAAGGACAACTCACACTAGAATAGATAATTTACGTTAAAATTAAGAGTCAAGTTAAAGGACAGGGTGGCATTTTGAAGTTAGAGTGGATGCAAGGGAAAATACTTATTTTGTTTGCTTTGCAAGGTAATTAC
Source organism: Chaetura pelagica (assembly GCF_000747805.2). NCBI lineage: Eukaryota > Metazoa > Chordata > Aves > Apodiformes > Apodidae > Chaetura > Chaetura pelagica. The sequence goes on along the minus strand of NW_009951965.1, from coordinate 498,970 downwards.
ACCACTATGAGTGTGAAACAAACATGGCAGAAATGGCTTCAGACAGCAAAGCATCATTTAAAAGAACTGCTAAGCTGAATTAGAGCTAATCAACAATAAATTTGCATTTTCACTGATTTACAGGACTGTGTACAACAGTATTACTGAATGGCATGGAGAGATGAAACTGGGGGTTCAGAAGTGCTTTTCCTAGATACCTGTACCTCTCCTAGTCAGCCAACAACAGAGAAAATACTTTGGGGAATACTGACCAGAATAAGTTATTCATGCTCCTATGTGGAATTTGAGATGACAGTCAAGACCAAATTCTGCACAGCAGTCAAGGCTCAGCACTCCTATACAAAATACTACTCTGAAGTCTTCTTTTACAGAAATATATTCCCTGGTATTTTATCAGGGACCCAATCCCACATCTTTCTGCAGCAACCATGGTTAAACTTTTTCTAGCAACAGTGGTGGCACCATGGTGATTTGCCATGTCCCAAAAGCTCATTATCCAGAGGGCTGCTGAATGCATTTGCAACAGCTTGTTTTGGGAGCAGGTCACATGCATCACACTGCTTTGGGAAGGCTTGGGAACTGGCATGCATGTTTTCCACCACACTGTAAACCCAGCCTGATGACAGGGTGACAGATGACAAGAAGCCTCTGCTGACAGACATTAGCTGGTAACTTCATGGCAAGTGCTCTGAAGATGGAAGATATCTACAAGCCCTGCGTTTGCAAAGCATTTCACTTATAGAGCTGTTCTGAGACAGATGAAAGCAAACTTCTACATAAAGTTAATGATGGCATCAAGCTTGCTCACACTAGAAGTACTTTAACAAGTCCTATGCAAGGGAATTAAATTTGCTGCAATTTAACCAAGCTTCCATCTTCATAGACTAAAACAGAGATTCAGTATGTTTCTTTCTTTTTAAAGAAATACTCTTGCAGAGAGTTGAAAATCCAAGCACATGGCAAAATAAAAGCGTATGGTAAAATTGGAGAAGCAGCTGAGTATTTGTGATGGGAACATATGCACTGTGGAATAAGACTGCCAGAGTGACATGAAACATGTGCTTGATACTACAAACTGCAACACTACAGATAACACTAGTCTATTTTCATCTGCCTTTGGTTTTTAAAAGGTCAAAATTATAGTACAATTTTCAGACGAGGTGTCCTTTTATAAGCATTTAATATTTAATTACTATCTATTCTATGGATTTCATCCTCTCCTGCTTAAACCTATTAACTTGACCATAATCATTTTAAAATAAGATACCCAAACTGCACTACTTGTTGTATTGAAAAAATCAAGCAAATTAACTACAACAAATATAACACCTAGTCCTTCACTACCTTTCACTGCCTCTCCTAGTTGTATGAGAGGGGAGTAAGTGTGCATTTCTATGGTTATTAAAGCTACATCCTTTCAATTTCCTGAAAACCTTTACTGAAGAAGCAATGCATAAAAGCTTATGCAATGTTGACTCATGTTTATGTCACAAAAACTAAATGGAATGTTCTTTGCAATGGTTTGTTACAGAGGGTTTGCAAGGATTTTTGAGGGGGGCGTGATGGACGGGTAAAAAGTTTGTGGGTAAAGTTGCTGCAGATTGGAATAAATATCAAATTGCTTGGTGGGGTTCCTTTTACCAGTGCAATTTAAAGATCTGAACTCTGGTTTTCACCCCTCATTGCATCACGACTGAAGAGTAAGGCCAGAATTTGTTTACTTCTCTACAGAAGCAAGAGAGACCACTAAATCAATCTTAGAAGTGCTTGTAAATGCTTTCTTTCAGAAAATGTTCTTAGATTAATTGAGAGGCCAACTCTGCAATGTTTACCCCTGAGCCCTGGTAATCACCCCATTACCACAAGAGTGAACACCTCAGTTCATCCCTTGAATCTAGGTCATCCGCAATGCAGCCATTTGCCAAAAATAATGTGACAGCATAAAAACAAGAGCATGGGTGAAAAGCTGAAAGAGAGCGAGGAGCAGATGGGACAGTGGGAAGGGAAGTGACACATCCTGACTAACAGTTACTGACTTTTTTATCTATCTGTAGTTAGGCACACTGAAAATGGAGGGCAGGGTGTGACTGAGCAACTGGGGGAGCAGATGGGATGGGGGAAAGGCTGAAAATTGTGACAAAGCTCTGCCAAACAGAATGTCAATTTATTTAATTTTTGAAGTGAGCAGTAGAAATGAAGATGGGTTGGGTCCAAGAAGTGGGACAACTTCTAAAAATGTTTGTTAATACACATTGTCAATGGGTGATAATGACAAAAGTGTGTTTGGGAGACTGCAGAATTGAAGTGAGGGACTACATGTTCTCATTAATGTTGGTAAACACTAGGCTTAAAGAGCAGCAGGAGCAAGGGAAAGGCTACATGTCAATTTAATACCTACTCCTGCATGCTCAAGCTGAGCAACAGATGTTGAATAGGGTAAGAGGATAAACTGTATCAGAGAACAGAAAACTAACAGAAGAATTCCGGTTAAAAACACATGCAAAATACCCATTTATTAAATAAGGCAAAAGAAACTGGAATTTCCAGAGTTGTAGGAGTATCAAGATAAGGAACAGGCTTCCAAGCAGAAAGTGAACAAGATGTGCTACCAGATCTTATCCATCAACAACTGCCACATCAAATGGAAGAATAAATGTAATTTCCCATCAACATATACTGTACCTTTCAGTAATCATGGCAATCATTTCTCTAAGCCAGAACCAGTTTCCCTTCCTTTGATTTATTTTTCCAACATTTTATTTTCTTGCATTTGTTCCCTTCCTTATCCTCAAGATGAACTGTGGCCTGAGGTCACCTCCTGTTTCTTTTCAAGGTATATACTTTCCTTCCTAAGCAAAGGTAAAAATTAGCTCCTGGAAGGCTCACACGTAAAGGCCAGAACTGACAACATTTTTCCAAAAGACAGGATGATGCAAACGATCTGTAATTCCCTACATCACTCCTATAAAAAGAGGACCACACAATTACAATCGAGCAGCTGTTAGTTAAGATCTATTTTAAAAAATAGAACTTGTTTCTCAATTTAGAAACAAACGCTATCTATAGTATTTGAGAAGATACTCATCTTCTCTATTGATGTCTTACTAAACATTCACTCCACAAAACGCAGTCTTACACTAGCAACAGTTCATTTTTAGATTTTCCAAAGGATCTACATTTATAGCATCTCTCAGCAAACAGCCAACCCTGTTCTGTTTGAAGAAAGCCTCCTACCAGCTTGAATGTATTCACTACATTTACAGATGCATGTGTGAAAGTTTGGCATACACAGAAGTAAATTTTGCTGCTTGCTCCTATACTTACTCTTCACTCTCAAACAATCTGCTCAAACATTTTTTTGAAGTGGCAGCTTGTGAAAAGTGCGAAATGAACAGCACTGGAATGCACCATCCTATTTTTTTCTATTTCACGTTGAAAGCAGAAAATATAACCAAGTAATGGTAGTGTCATACTCATATAAACATGCCTCAGCTCTCACCAAGGAGGACAGGTCAAGGTAGCCATACTTGCTCCTCTGTGTCCAGGTCCTTGACAACCCTTGTTTTTGTTCTGGTTCCTATTCTGCCGACTGTGGTTCTCTCAGTTTCCTCATCCACATTTTAATGTTTTCACCTCTTAAATTGCAATCAAATCGTGAAAGAATCTAACTTCACCAATCATTAGTGCTACATTTTGGTCCCGCCCACATTTGCTCTCCCACATTGCCACTGTGAAACTGGTAACAAATAAATAATACACAGTAATAATCCCAATGGAGTTTTTTAACTCAAAAGGTAGGAAATTATAGAATGTTATCTCTGAAGTCTTACTGCAGCCACTTTTGTCATTTACACTATAAAAGCTTCTATCACATTGCATGTGCTTCCCCTCACACAAAACAACACCTACTAGACTTTCAATCTTTGTTTCCAAGTCTGAGGAAAGAAGTTCCCTCAGTAGAGAAAATCAGAGTGCAACTGTGTCTCTGTGTGTGCATTTTTAGCAAGGCTCTCAAAATATTTTGAGATCAACTTCAATGAATACAAATGAACCCCTACCACAAGAGGGTAGAGAACAGAGGGGAAAAAAAATCAAGCAAAAGTAGAAACATGGCAAGAATTACTTACCTCAGAATTATTGCTGGCAAAGCTAAAAGTCAGTGGAAAAAACCTAGGATGCATCAGCGAGCACATATTCACCTCTGATAGGCATTCAGCAGCTCAGTAGAAAACAGCATCTAGGTAACTCAGCTTGCTGTTTTTACATACCACACACAAAGATCAGTTGTCACAAGTCTGCCCTGGCTAAAGCTCACATCTAGGGAAAGGAGGTCCCATTTGAGTCAGAGTACATCTAGATCATAGAAGAAGCCATATTGCAATGATATGGCTGAACTCAAGGTTGGGAGGCAGGGTGTGAGGCAAACCTCATCCACTGGCCTAGGTTTTAACATTATGGGTGATACCAATTCTGCACTAGAAAACAGATGTCTGATTAAGGAACTTTGTTCAGCTACCCCACCTTACATTCTTACAGGTTCTCAAGGAATGAAGTGACAAAGCCAAGAGAAGTCTAGAGCAAACACATGAAAAGGTTATGAAGGAAATATTACTGGCAATGCTTACCATTTAATTGAATCACCACGTTGCAAAAAAAAGAAAAGGCCAGGCAGCTTTACATTTTGTTAACCAGTGACATAAACATTATTTCCACTAAATGAAGCGAAATAAAGATCAAAGCCTAAAGTGCACTGAAGAACAGCTGAGAAGAGTCTTTATTTATTACAGAGATCTTATTAAAGATCTAATCTTGCAAGGTGGTCAACAAACATACTTCCCTTGCACAAGTTCCTGATGTTTCATCAGATTTTGCCTCAGTCAGCTGCAGAAGGAAGCTTTACAGTTACCTCAGTAGTTTAAAGTGAGTTATACTTGCAAAAAGAAATTCTGTCTGTAATTACTGCAGCATAACCCAACTGGTTTTATTGTCCCACAGACTTTAAATACGGAGGGTCAGCCTACTACCCCAAACTGCTGAAGCATGTCTGCAAGGGGGAGGTTCCCAGACATCAAGCTCCTCATTTTCCACTTCCTTTCCTTGTCTTTTGTCTCTTATACTGGGTGCTTTTCAGATTCCTCTCCGTGAGACAAATCATCTAGCAATAAAGTAGCCAGAGGAAGTAAAGCTCTCTGCTGGGGTAAAGAGTTAGGTCAGCTTAGCAAAGATTGCATCAGGAGTGCATGCAGAGGAGGAAGTGGTGAGACTGAAGGGAGGGAAGGGCAATGAAACCTTTCCCCCTTCAACAGCTGTGAGCTGTTAGATCAGCTTAATTCCCTGTTGAACCACAGCTCAGAGGTCAGGCTCACCAGTCAGCACCTTTCCAAGCTCCACACCAGCTGTCTGCAGGGTCACTGCATAAAGCACAGCTTACTATGAATAACTAAAAATTTCAATGCACCTAGCAGAAGAAACAGGGCAAACAAAATTAAAACAGAGACAAAAAACAAAAAAAGCCCTCACCACACAACTTTTTGAAACACATCTAAATTCTGTTCTCTGTGAAGCTAAGGATGTCAGCTGTCATTGACCACATCTTAAATACCCCAAACACTTGTGATATTTTAACTATATAGACAAATGGAGTGAGTTAATTCACCTAGGGAAGAAAAAAATAAATCTAACACACTAATCAAATCTAATCTAATACACTGCCCAAGACCAAGAACACCACACAAAACATTTCCCCTTTTGCAAAGAGAAGTCTAAAATCACAATGCACTGCAATAGACTTAATTAGTGCACCTAAATGAATGAAACACAGAAATTACAGTATTTTATACTTCAAAAAACTTACAAGGATAGTATAAATTACTTTAAAATAAGCCATTCTTAAAAAATCAGTTGGTTTCTCAAATTGAATTGTTTATGGTGTGTTTAATTTTTTTACAAAATAAAGCTAGAAATAAGATCCTAAACAAGAAATTCTTCATAGCATGATTTTTTAAAGAGAGATGTGGTGCTAAGGGTTTAGCATTGGACTCAGTAGTTAGGCTAATGGTTGCACTCAATGATCTCAAAGGTCTTTTCCAACCAGAACAATGTTGTGATTCTGTGTCTCAATTAAAAATTTATTACTAGACTGAAAGACACATTTTCTCTCTACTGAAGAACTAAAGCACTGTTGCTGTTTCAATTCAGACCGAAACATTACTTTTAGCAATCTACCAACTTCATCTCCTGTGTTTATTTTTCTGGATTTCCAAATACTTCTTTTTTAAAAAATCTCTTCATTTAAAGATGCTGGCAGCTATTCTAAGGTTTAAATAATTCTAAATCTGTTTTTAGATCAAGATCTAATTTCTTGTAGAGATCTAGATCTTGCTTTCTGTAGGAAAAACTATAAATCACAGATGAATGATAGCCATTAGCATTTTCTTTCCGAAATCTGTCATTTATTAAAAGTCAATACAAATTCTGCCATTTATTTTGAATGAGTTACTACTTGAATTTCTATTAATCTGTAAGAAATTAATATAGAATCAGTGAAGCAGAAGACTGTTTTATGCAGTATGGGTCTAAATATGTCCTGAAAAAGTAAAAAAAGAATTGATAAGACACAATTAAACTTTTCTGGTTTAACATAAAGTTCCCTATGGTGCATAGCATTTATTGATGTTTTATGGATAATGCTTTAGTGAAAAGACAGCATTACTTAATTCACCTCTTATTTACTGATATCTAAGAAGTTATCTCCAGGGAGAAAAAATATACATATGTAGATAACGTCACACAACACAACTCACCAAAACATGAATGTTCAGAGCACTGAGAAGTACATAAGAAGGAGCTTCAGCTCTTTTAGAGCTGAAATCAGAAACCCAGGCACTGGTTTGCAAATAGAACAAGGGAAAAGTTTCAGATAAATTTTTTTGGGTCAGGAAGTTTACTGTTTTCTGTAAATATTTATGTGCTGATTTTACTTCTCGCAAATCATGTCCATGCTTCTTTGTTTGTTCTAGTTCAATATGCCTGAAGTGACATTTAAAACCTGTCAGATTGCTACAAAAGTGTTATTTACCCATATTGTGCTAGTTTTCAAGGGCTGAGATTTAAACTGCCATAAAATCTGCATAAATATAGGAACCAATTCTTTTTATATGTATTCTTAGTCAGCACAAGGAATCCACGAAGGATGAGACTCAAATGTGTTTTATTTAGATTTTTAAATCTTTCTTTTGCAAGAGACATAAGACAATACAGTGGGGGAAAAAAAGGGTAGCAATTTTGATATAGGCCTTGTTATTCTTTTTGATCAATTCAATTTTAAAAAGAGTAGAAATAATATTAAACTTATTTTTCAGGGGATTTTTTTGATTTTACTAATTAAACACCTAAATTATGTAACTCAACTTTAATAACAATATATGAGAAGGTTTGATAAATAGAATGGGTCAAAACCAACATAAACATCTGCTTTTTCTTTTTGCCTTCCCCCCCCATAAACTCATCTGCTCTTCTGGGGACTAAAACAGACTTTCCTTTTCAAGAATCACCTCCAAGAGCCAACACAGCAAGTGACTGAAGCACAAGAATGCAAAGGTTTTCAACTTGTCAACAGATGAAATTTAAGTGAAAAACCCATGCATCAGAACAGGGTTCTCAACACCTCTCACTGAGACAGGTTTATCACAATGCTTCCAAAAGGCAGATTATAAAAGAAAAAAATAAATTCATACAGGGTGTTAGGGAATTTGCAGTTCATTTTAAATGTAAGGGATAGGTCTTAAGAGAATGTCCTATCACTCCATCCCTTAACAACGAAGGGTCAAAGTCCAAGTATTCACCTGCTCCCCAGTCTCAGTATTCAAGAAAAAAAATGGGAGTTAGTTGGAAGAGTGAGAAGAGAGCAATTAGGGGTAGTTTACAAAGACTGTAGCTCTTGTTGTGGAGAAAGCTTCCAGGCACAAAGCAAAGCATGATTCAGTCATACAAACTGCAACAAGATCTGCCTAACACACTAATTCACATGCCAAAACTAGAAATATAAAAAATATTGGCTTCAGAAATATTTACATAAAAGATGGAAGATCTACAGCCATGTTTCCAAACAAAAATGGAAAACAAGGGAGACATGGAAGGCACTAGATAGGCCTTTAAAAACACTGGATGAAAACAAAGGGGATGTTCACCGACGGGGAGTTATACAAAAAAAACAAACAAAAAAAACCAAAAAAACAACCCTTCTGCCAGCATCAGTTAACTACAATCAGAATTACATGTTAGAAATTAATCCAACATGTATAATCCCACCTTCATAATGCCTTGTCCCTATAATTTCTATGGTATTTAAGCACTTAACTCTTCAACTTTACAGTAACTTAAGAGTAAAATTTCTAATACAGTGACATCACATACAAAAAGCCCTTATGCTTATATTCCCTCTCACAGATGGATGCCTAAAAAACGACTTTGTCTTCCAGCCCACAGAAAAGTACACAGCCGGTCAGATGGTGAAGCTCAGTGTCATCCTAGCAGGAGGATTAATGGATCTGATAACTCATTCTCTAAAAAGGAAAAGAAGCTGCTTCCAGACTGTCACTGAATTTGCAGTGATGGACAATTGGATAATATAAGGTAGCACTGGCTGTTATTGGCTAGTAAATTAATCAGCTGTATAAGTTGCAACGCCTGGGATGCCACAACAGTGAAAACCAAGATGGGTGGAATGGAGAAAAAGCACAATGACTTGAGCGTCAGGACTTCATCAAGCTGCAGAGTGAGTCGCCACCACCAGAACATTATACAGGAATATAAGTTCTGTGCACTTATGACTAGTAAGGAAGCAAGACATGGGAATTATCTATTCTTACAAACAGTTATTAGAAGACTGGGGATTGAACAGTGAGCAAACCCACAGACTAAAACGGCCATCAACATTAAAACAGTGCTTTTTGCATATGATCGCATGTCAAAGACAATTCTGTCCTGTGGAGATGACAGTATGAAGGTCAAAAGCGTAAGTGAAGAGATCATATTTTTCAAGGCAAAATAATATTTGGCTCTTTAGCTGAATAAGATTTCCCAGTGCAGACGTGTTCCCAGATGCAACCAGCTGGTACACACACGGTTAGAAATATACACTCCTAATTTTAGTGAAGATGAATATTTTAAGGCCACCCTGAGTGAAATCAGAATCCAAACGTTAGAACTGGCTTCTGTTCAGCCATATACAATGTGACAAGCAGCTGCTTACTCTAGGACCACAGGGGAAGCTTTTAAGACTTTCAGCGTTTGCTTTGCTGATACTTGGTGAAGTCCTAGCTGTATGGCTTACCTCAATACTGGAGGGTGGGCAAGGGATGCTAACTTTCTTATCTGTTACTCACTCTATTAATCTAGATTACATCAAACTAGTAACCACAAACTTCAGATGAGCATGGAGCCATGAAACAAGAAATGAAGAGAGATTCAACTTACAATTAAATCTTGAATAAGTGAAATAGAAAGTATCCTCTTGACACCGCTTTCCACAATGACTCCAAGCCAGTTAAGTGCACCCCAGTACCACAGATAACTCTGTCCTCCGTGCCAATAGCTTACAAAGGCAAAAGTGAGGGCCGTGGAAAAGAGCATTCCTAACAGACTGGACTGAGATCCTCCCATTGGAACATATATGTACCTGTAGATGAAATGACAGATAATCAGTGTTACTAGAGATTTCTCAGAAAATCATCCACTGCAGAAAAAAAATCTGTTATTTTGTGGCATAAAAAAAATAAATTCTGAATAATTATCTGACATTTTCTATTTACAGAACTTGCCCTAGTTTCTACAAAGCTGTAGAACACTTCATGAAATACGTGCATATGCCATTCGGCAAAAAGACAGTTTTGTGGTAATGGGAACTCTGCATTAGGCAAACGTATAGCATAAACTATATTCTTAAAATTGCAAAAGACAAATGTTCAGGGTTTTCTAAATTGCAATAGTTGCAAGACAGCTTACATCCACAGAAATCACATGTAATCTTCAGGTGAATTCAAATTATAACACTCTATAAAGTCTAAAACTTTTTATAAAGTCATATATATTCATAACTTACCAAATGTTTTCCATTTGTCAAAAATATGGAAGCATGTAGTTATGTTTTATTTTCAAAAGCTTGCAATTTCTTTTTAAAATCTTTCATTAATAATTGTATGAAGTGACAATATCTCCTATCTGGTTCTCATATTACTCTCAGGATCATACCTGCCTAATGACTTTCAGAGCACATGTACAAAGAAAAAAAACGTAGGGCGCTATAAGAAGCAACCCACATGCAATTATATTCTGTATTTAAACTTGCCTGGGTTGAGCCAGGATGAGCCCAATTTTTTTTACTGATTTTTCTTTTTTTTTTTTTTTTTCCCCCTTCAGGGAGCTCTCTTTTAACTAGCAGCAAGTTTTGCAGCTAGTGAGCTGATCATGCTGGAATGTTTATGTTACTGCCAAGAGACCAAGGACACTTTGCTCTGCTTTCTGAATCTGTGGCCTCAGACACTAAAGGAGCAGAAGAGCCTTATCTGCAATCCTCCTGTAGGGAGGAGCAGACTAGGCAGACAGCAAAGTTGGCCAGAGAGTGTTCCACACCATATATAATTCAGGGATCACGGAAGTCAAGCCCCTCCCTTCCTTCTTCTTCTTCCCTTCTCTTCAGTCCATGGCCACCATCCAGGGAGGACTCCATCTGTCCATCACTGTTGATCACCAGGCCTGTGCATTCCTGACCCTCAGAACTCTCCCCTCAGCTCCTGTCTGCTCTGCTGCTCTCTCCAGCAGCTCTAGGACATTTTGGAACTGCTCACAGCTCAGGAGATGCCAGGGGGGTTGCTAGGGGTGGGGGAGGCAATAGGATTTTTCACATTCCAGCACATACCTGTATTTGTACATATTTTCTTTTATTAGTAGTATTTAATTAAAGCTGTATATATAGATTGGTTTTCAATCTGGAAAGTCTCTCTCCTATTCTTCTCTCTCCTTCCCTTCCTGGGTGGTAGGGGGAGGGCATTAAGGGCATTATTGTCACTGGTTTAATTGTTGTTCCTGAGTCATACTGTGGCAAAACTGAATCCAGGAGTCAGAACCTTAGTCTTCACTCGATGCTTATACGTGACCAGAAAGCAGGACTTGTTCAATAAAATAGCAGAACGGGATACTGAAAGCTGACACTGTTTTCTGCATCACTTCACTTCCTTCCCACCTAGAGAGCTACATCCACTCCTGGCATTTTCCAAGTAAGGCATGGGCACTGGCCAGCATTTGTCTGAAGAAGTGACATATTTCTGTCAACACTCTGAAGAAGCTCATCAGGCAACAGAGTCACTCTCCAGCTCATGGGTACAAGTAAGGAGATGCAGTATATGAGAACTGCCAGTAACAGTTCTCTCAGCTGTCATTCCGTTTAGCATGATGCACTATACTAGTATTTAAGACTATTCCTACTTGCTAAGATAAAGGAAAATTCTTGCAGTGAAATTTTTATCACTGGTTATCAGTTTTTACATTGAGAGAAAAGTACTAACTAAAAAATGCAAAGTGCAAAATTAATATAGTGCTTTTTTCCCTAATCTTAGGAAGTGAGGAAATAATTTCCAAGTAACAGAAAGCTAATTAAAAAAATAAATCTGTTAAACACTCCAAATTCTCTCAAAACATAACATCAATATACCTTTTTACTTCAACCTGCTACAGGGAACATTTGTTTACCTTTATAGTGGTTTTCAGTGTAAGTGTGCTTTTTACTTAGCATATGAAGATAAACAGCAATTAAGATCAATATTTTTTTAGTTATATTGTTTTTTTCTTCTCTCTTCCCTTCCTGTGTTTTTCTCAGGTCTAGTCTTTTTTCACCACCTCTATAAGGAAACAGTATGGCAACAATAAACACTCACAATCAATAGTCAAATAGAGGCACGTCTTAGCAGTCTGTAACCAAGGGGATCCTCTACAGGGCTCTGGCACAGAAGGTGAAGAGAGAAGAGCCACAGACCCCTCTTGCTTTGGACAAATTTCTTCTATGTAAAGGACTACAGAAAGGAAAAAAACAAAGCAGCTCATCCCCTCTTAGGACATACTTTCCCAACACCTTCCCTCTCCCTTTGTAAAGGCTAATTGTTCTCTTTTTTTAGGCAGGGCCCACTGCCATCACCAGTTCCCTTCCCAGACTGGCTGGAGGAGGGATGCCAGCCCTGCTCCACAGTCGAGAAACAGCAGCCCTGAGGGCAGCACCTCCGTGCCACCTTGTTTCACAGAGCTTCACCAGCCCAAAACAGGACACCGCCAGCCCTGCCACTCTCAGCAAGGCTCACTCTCTGTCATACCTTTATTTAAACACAGCATTTAAAGGTAACACAGACACCAGCAAGGAGACCTTCCTCTAAGCCCTGAGCAAACCGCTTTGCTGACCTCACAGGGTCCTGGGTTAAACCCATGGCACAAAAGGTAGATTTTACTGCAGAAGTAGCTCTGGGATTCTGTACAGTCCCTTTCCCTGCACTGAGACAGAACTGTCTCATGTGGGCACCAGCCATCTCGTCAGCAGAGGCAGCCACTACTGGCCCTGCCAGGAAGAGCCCGGCAGTACCAGCCTTTTCACTGGCAGCTCAGTTCAGGTTGGCCTGAATGGCTTTCAGATTACTGTGCAGAGAGAAACAGACTGTTTTCTGATTTTTAGTGTCCAACAACAGAGTTAGATAACTGAGCAGCAATAACTCGTAGCTCTGATGAATGCTAACACTCAGCGAAGTTTTAGCTCCTACTGAGGACCATGGCAATTGTGAACTGAAAATTCACTTGCACTATCTTCGTGAAGATCCGTCTGAAACAGGACAGAAGCCAAAAGGAGTCATGTAATCTTTACTAACACTTCAACATTCTCCTTCAGTACTCTGGAGAACTCACAAACAATAGGCAACTCAGACAACATCCAGTCAGGCTCCATGACAGCCACTTTGTGCTCTCTGATATAACCAAAATTGTCTTGTAAAGGAACCACCACAAGACCCCTTGTTATTACAAAAATTCATTTTGCTTATTTTTGAGCATTGTGGTAGTTAAGAGTCTAAGTTCTGAATACCTTCCCTATGTGTTTACACAGAAAAGTACTAATTTGATTACAGAAAGCTACATTTACACTCAAGTGTGAGGTAGAATAAACCAGTGAATAATATTCAGCCAGAAGATGGAAGAAAGCTCTTACTTCTCTATTATCCTTTATGACACAACATACGCTTTGTAACTAATAGTTCATGGTGGTTTAATCCCAGCCTCACATAACTCCTTCTTCACTCCCCTCTGGGAGGATGAGGAAGAAGAGGAGGCTCTTGCAGTACATTAGTTGTTCTGTCTCCCAGTTCACTAACAAAATCCATGAGGAAGGAAGAATGAACACAGGGAGAGAGAGATATTAAGGGGCAATGGCTACTCCTATCTGCACGCTTGCCAACTTTTTTCCTTCTTGCCACTACTACTACGTACCTTTGATCTATCCTACAGTCCTTTCTTTACTGCAATTAGAAACTCAAGGTTTAGACAAAGAGAGAGGCTGCTGTAGAGCATGCTGATCTGCTATGCTGTATGCAGTACAGCATTACATAAACTTCTCATTTTAAGTTGCCCTGCAGTTTTTAAGACTATTTCCATCTCTAATCATAGAAAATCCATTGAGAAGCTCAAAACCCCCAGTTCAGGGACTACTAACACATAAAAGTAATCATGTCTCTTTGTGGCAGACTAACACAACTCAAAGGAACACCCTCATGGCAGAATTTTTTAACAGATCATAAGCAGATTACACACTTACTACAGATGTGCAAGGAGGGCAGACTTAGCTGAAAAATGTGCTGTTAACGTGCAACAAGTTTATCTGAATTCACATACAAGAAAAGAAAATTCAACAGTTATTTGGTGGTCAATGGGCCAAAGACAGATAAATTAAGGAAAGCAACTAAGTAGTTTGCAAAGAGAAAAGGATGTTAAGGCAAGTATATGTGAGGATGGTAATTGGTCCCTCCAAGATACTTTAGAGGGATGGGTAATGCCAGTACCCCTTAAGAGCCATGAACACTACAGACAGGAAGATTAGACCTATGGAAGATGCTTAGTATAAAAAAATGTAGGCTAGGCGAGTATTTAAAACAAAACGAAACAAAAAGCAACTTAAGGGATTAAAAGTCAAACCCTGCTAAAGCTTTGAAGGAAAAAGGTGTAAGAACAGAGAAGGTTTCTAGGCAGGCTGTCAAATTAATACCATAGGCCAGGCTTTGCCAACAATTTTTAGACTGGAGAGACTCTTCTTATTGACAACAAGGAAAGGCACTTCATGTCAGAAGTAAAAGTTGTGCATATTAAATAAAGATAAAAGAAGGAGGAACAGAACTCCATGTAGATTAAATATCTCAAAACATCTGGGGGGCATTTGAGGTGCATAAATAAAAATAAATATTGAGGGGCTGTTATACAGTAAAAATTATTTGAACATGTAACTGACACAACAAAACATACCTTTTTAGCCTTCCCCTTTCAAGGCAAAGATGCTGTCAGTCTTGACCATATTTCCACAGACTCTAGTTTGATTTCCAACTAAAACTTACATGCTATTAAACATGTTAATTTTACAAACAAAACTTAACTGTGTATGTGTCTTCTGAATACCGAAGTGCCTTATTTTTAGTCCCACTTACAGTAGCTTAAATCACCTTATCTACAGCCAGCAAGCTGTGCCATTTACACAATTTATCTTGATTTTAACTTGCTAAGTGAACATTAGAGAACTGGATAAAACATGTAAATGGTACTGTTTAAATCCCTAAAGCAATGCAAAACCAAACAATAACAATTGAGGTATTTAAAAGTGACATTTACTTACAGAGAATAACTTTTAAATCCAATAACCATCTTGTTAGTTTTGAAGTGGTGATCTACACAATAATCATAGGAGATCTGACAATCATTCCATTGGAAAACACATTGTTTCTTCTCTTTAAATGGCATTTACATTATAAAGTTTTTATTCAGGTTACTTTGGAAAAACCACTAAGACAAGCATTTGCAACCAGTTAAGAATCATTCTGAAGCACTTTCACTCCTTCAGGCCCCAATCCACTGCACTCTTACTTCCACATGCATTTTTCAAATGCATGTAATTTCAAACATATTTAAATCCTGAAGTAAAGATAAGTAAAGCACCTATTTAAATGCTGTTCTGTCCAGGGGGTTTCTTCAACATATACTTAAATCTATTCCTGAAGTAAGGCCGTATAGCAGGATGCATGCTATCCATGATTTTTCTTCTCCTCTCCTTAGGTTTTGGACTGTTTGATCCAGAAGCAGGTGAAATGTAATTTTTTTTAAAAAAAGTTAATTTGCTAGTGATGTCAAAATTAATGTATATACAATTAATTAATGAAGGGTTTTGTTTATTTCAGGGAATATTTGATGTTAAAAATTCCAATTCCTCTCAAATTTCAAAGCACTCAATGGTTAACAATACTGGATTTAGTTGGACAGTTATATAGTCACCATAGTAAAAATTTTAAAAGCAGTAATAGTTTTCCATCTTACATTCCAACAATAGACATCACTTGAGGTTTCTGTATAGCAATACTGTCCATTTGTGGACATGTATACAAAATTGCATTCAATCAGCATTATACCTGGAGAATTTCACCATTTAAGTCAATAAAAAGTCCCTAATCATTAGTTATTAAATCAATTGTCAATGTAAGCCTGAATAATTTTGCAAATAGACTTACATAGCCAAGTTACTCTTCGTTTCGCCTCTACATTATCCTGAGGATTGTCACCACAAAAGAGATTTGATTGAAATGAAAAGTATGACAGGACATAGGGTAAGAACTAGAATTCCCTCTAGAACTGCAGTTGGGCTTCCTTAATCTATTTATTTCAAATCCTGTGTTTTCTTTTTGTGCCCTTAGAACATTGTTTTCAAACATTTTCTCTACTGCAAATAAAAATATTTCAGTCCCAGTTCTGCAAATTCTTACTTCTGGGTGATCTCTTACAAACCCTGTTTTGTCCATTTAAGCTTTCACTGACTTGGATGGAGCTACACAGAGCACTTATGTAAGCCTCTGCAAGACTAGGTCCTACATGAATAAATCTGTTTTAAATCAATGAAACGTCTCCTATAAACAAGACTTTGAAGGCTAAGCCCCACATATTTGCACCTGAAATAAAAAAAATAACCAGAGGTATTTGGATTACCATTTGGCAAAATTTCCAGTAGGAAAGGTAAGCCTTGTTCTTACTGGAAACTCAATTATTTTTTTTTTTACACAGTCTAATAATTTTGCTGGGCTGCAGGCAAAGCTTTTTCAATTTTGTAAGATTCTCTTACCTCACCAGCTTAATGTGATGTTTAGAGAAACCTGGGTAAGTGCAGACCCTTTAAAGTATTTAAGCTAATGTTAGCTTCAGGCAAGCCTTGTTAAACCACCACAAAAATGTTTAATGAGAAATTAAGTCCATTTGGGTTACAAAGCATTAATGACGATATTCATATGCAAGAAACCCCAGCTTTATAAATATGACCTGAATTTTGGTTCACTTTTCAGTTGTTAGCAGGCTTCCCAGCAACAACTGAGTGTGCAGTTTCCCACTAAATATAAATTAAAAGTGTTTAATGTGTTTTTCCCCCCTTGCATTCAACACCAAAAATTATGAGTCAAGTCCATATGTGAAAGGGCAGATAACTGGGGAATACTGAACAAATCATTTTGAATTCGGTTTTCCAAGGAAGTTCATGTTTTTCAAAGAGCTTCATTTATTTCAAATGAAATTTTAATCTAAATCATAATACTCCTTTTTAACAGAAAAATTTCATTACTGATGGACTGCTGTGCTTAGTTTTCTCCCAGCTGCATCTAGGACAGAAAGAAACCCTGCCTACCCACCTGGTTGCAGTCAAACACAACACTACCAGTCAGCTTTGATCGCAATGGAAATGGGAGACGTTCCAGGTGACCAAGGAGCCAAAAGACCAGTTATATCACTAAGCCCAAACCATGGGCCCAACTTCTTTCCTGACAGTAGGAGTCTATATCTTATTGCTAAAACAGCCTAAAGCTAAGTGCCTACAGCTCAGCTACTGGGAGGGAGAGAGCTGTGTCCCCAGCAGGTTGATGGTGCTGGGAAGCAGGCATCTCCTGCCACGTAAAGTTTGTAGAGCTCCCTGAAACTATTCTCAACTAAATTCCCCTCAGGGGCCCAATTCATTCCTGATACTCACAATACACCTACCATGTGCTGATAATATCTAAACTCAGCACGAAGCACAGTAATCAAGCTATACTTTGAAAACCTGGCTGGAGGAGGGATCTATTAATAGCACTGTCAGTCTTTGCTTATAAAATGGTAGAGGTCAGGTTCTTTGCCAAGGAGACCAACATATCTTGTCTCCCAGAGGACTGCTCCAGGTGTCTGCTACCAGGCTGCCACCAGGCAGAAAAGAAAACAAGATTGAGAGAGTGAATATGCAAGAAAAAACCAAATATGTGGCTAAGAGCATTTACCCAGAGAGATGCAGAGATCCCAAAACTGCTTTATGCACCAGGAATTGCTCACTGTGCCCTACACTAGACAAAATGCACAAGCAACATTATGAACAAAATAATTGGGTTTTTTCTCATTTTCTTTACTTCTCCTGACTCTTACACTGGAGAACCCAGCTCACAAGTCAGAGCTCTCCAAATCTGCAGTAGAGGCTGAATAGGCATAATTTTCCCAGAAGAATCACCCCTCCACAGCAAACACCTTCCTTTGCCATCTCCCACCTCTAAGTGTGCATTCACAACAGCACATTTTACAATAGTTTTCAACTACAGCTAAAGTAAGAGAGACCATTTCTTCCTGTATATGTCTGCACATATCAAATTATTTGTGGTTCAGTTAGTGAAAAACGGTTAAGTGTCATTTGTTGCTTTGATCATGCCAAGAATAAAGGCACCACACAAAATTACAACCCTCCCTCTTAGAAATTCTAGTTGTAAGCACAAGCTGTTTAGCCATCCTGCTAATTTTAGTATGCCAGGTACATCAGAAAAAATGTATTCATCCACACCTGTGGATTCAGATGTTTAAAACACACTCATCACAGTACACTTAACAGCTACCTTTTTCAGCACACCTCTGCCAAAGGAGTGCATTAAATGTAGTCACCATAATAGAACCTATATTATTCTCCTTATTAAAATAGTTTTTCTTAGAGACAAGGTGATAAAATTAAACAGCCCTTTGCAATTTGCTAGGTAACAGAAAAGACTGCTTTATCTTCACAGATTCCTTTGTGCTTGGATTCTTTTGCATTTATATATATCACTTTTTACACACGCATATCAAAGTGCTTTTTAAGTAGCCACAGACCACACAGCAGTTTCACCAAACCATGCAATACTGAGCCTAGCCTTGCTGGGCTGTACAGTTCTATAGGCAACCAGAAACCAAGGCATCAGAAGACATTCACCTGAGTACATCAGAAATATGTATTTTCACGAGACCAGAATAATGTTTGAGATCCGCAGTTCCAAAGTCAGTGAAGACTCGGTAAGTGTTACAACCTGCAGATTATCAGCCAAAGTCAAAAAAGTGTACGTCAAACACACTTCTGAAATAAAGTGAAGGCATGTAATTACTGAAAAGCAGAAATACAGAAGTGACATTGCTTAAATATTGAAAGGAATTGATGACTATCAATGTGTGTCACAGTTTGACTCAAGACTGGTAATTAAACGAGGAACCAGAATGCTCCTATCCCTGCCCCCTCCCACCCAGGTAGAGTTCACTGAAGAAAAAAAAAAACACAAAACCAAAAACCAAACCAGTAGAAAGAAACTTGGCTCCATCCTGGCCCAAACCAGGACAATGTATCTGCTTAAATATTAAGCAGCATTACATATTCCTTCAAGATGCATGTGCACAATTAAAAAAATGAGACTTGTGACATTATTTCAAGCTAAGTAATTCGCTCACCTCTCCTGAGTTCACACTTCCTAGAAAATACTGTCTGCAGTTCTGGGAAAAGACAATTTATAAAATATGTCTAAGCAAAGCTGGGACGACTTAAATCAAGATTACACAGCAACTTCCACGCTAAAGCACTTTCATACACTCTCCAGCCTGTCAAACACCATCCAAACACCCGCAGAGCTAAATGCCCTCTGATAAAGACTACAATCCCTTATAAGTGAGAATGAATATAGAATTTAAACAGATTGAAGCAAAATATTTATTTATCTTGAAGCAGCACCTTTAAATAATGAGAATTTAAACAGATTGAAGCAAAATATTTATCTTGAAGCAGTACCTTTAAATAATTATTTTTTTTTTTCTCATTTGTAAAGCATGTATAGACATGCTCTCCTAACACCAGTAGGGAACATGGTTCAATCCAGATAAAAACTTAGGCAGGAAATGTCAGTTCCTGTGAAGTCAGCAGCATCGGGCAACCAGAGCTAAACAAACCAAGAAGTTTTAAACATGCAGCAATAATCTATCCCAATGCAAAGGTAATATGCAAAGCACTTCAGTAATAAGTGCTGTAGTTACAACCAGAATTTGAAATATATATGTAAGGAGGGGAAATGGGGGGAAAAAAGGTGCATACTCAAGGAAAAAGGAATCGTAAAAGCCTGTCAAGGAAAAAACTTAGGTTATCACAAAAAGGTTAGTAGAAGATGTACCATAAATTTTCTTATCCTCCTGCAACACTTAACTGTATACATGTCCAATTGTTTAAGGGTAGTCTGTTAGACAAGGAGAACAAATAGCAGTTGATAAAAGAAGGTCTTCTCTGTATCAATCTTCACAAAAAGCCCAAAGATGATGAATCAACAAAACTGGTGTTAACTGGGAAGTACAAATGTAGGCCAGGGAAGGTAGAAGACAAGCTGAAGACCACTAAGACTGTCAGCAGCACTCTAGTCGGTGGGCCTTAATGAAATTCTCTTAAATGTACTCAAGGAAGTTCACACAATGGATCATAAATTATTGTTTTCCCCGTTTTCTCTGTCTTGAGATTTCAACAGGCTGTAAAAAGCAAATAAGCTCCTTTTCTGTATTCAAAAGTGGTGGAAATGCACCAGGAACAAGAAAACCCCTCCCAGCTTGGAAACTGCCTAACAAATTCCTGGTGGTGCTTGGGAACAGACCTTGAAACAGTGCTCATATCATCCTTAGTATTTGGGGCTAACCATCTAAAAAATAGCTTCAAAGACTTAAATAGAAACAGCAACACCAAACTGGCATGTTTTGCCTGAAAAACATCAACTAAACCCAAATCTGTCAGTTAAAGTCTAAACAGTAATATAGAGAACATCATGGTTAGATAGCCATGGTTTAGCTTTGAAACTGCTTGAATTACTCACCAAATACCAAATGAAGCACTTAAACTGCTTCAGGACACAGTAACTCATACCCCCAGCAATAGAATGTGGGTACCTCTAAGGGCTGTGTGCTTCACACCTGGGACAGTGTTAAGACACTCACAAACCACAGGTGACACCAGATGGAATGCTTCTCCTTGACTCCAGCCTCAGCTGAAAGCCAGTGGGCAACTTACTGCTCTTGACTGTTGATTTTCCACCGTCTTGCCAAGTCCCTGGTGGCAAATGGGTTCAATCTGCCACAAATCACCACTTCCACAAGTATCACTTGACTTTGAGAGCTACAAGCAGAATAATATTGCCCAATGCTTTCTGCCTCCAAACTGAGACAGACCCCTGCCTCCAGGAGCACTTTTCCCTTTTGTCAATGGATGCTTCTTCTGAAGCACCTTCTTCTGAAAGGATGCTGGAATATGACATTGACATTGCTCCTAGGTATCCATAAACTCCTCGCTAAGACCAACAGCTAAGAGGCAATGAAAAGAAACCTGAATTTCAGGTGACCCTCAGCAGTGATTTGACTGCCCTGAAATAGACTAGAAAATGCTCAGACAGGTTAAGGAGTCTCCAATTTTCCCCCAGCTTTTCCCTGAAAGTCATTATCAATTGAGTACATACAGCAGCAGAGCATAACCATATAGACAGAATTCATGCATACCAAAAAGGCAATTATAATTGTCTGGGGTCAAGTGTGTTCACAATGTCCTGGAACATCTTCTGTTTACATTGCAAAGTTTTTATTTAACAGCACCATTGCAGAGATTAGATAATGAATATCCATCTCTACAGCACTGTTTACTAAAGTTCAGTGAGAATTAATGTGAAATTGCAAGGCCACAAAATTATACTTCCTCATTTTTACTTGCTCACCCACTTGGTTATTAGTGATACTAGCCTTCATTTGCTTCTCACCTTTTCCTACAAACTAAAGAAGCCCCAGTTCACAACAGCAGCCCACTCCATTCTCTCTTCATTAACATCTGTCCTAAAAGACAACTCCTCTATGATTGTCTCAGTCTTCATTCTAACATGTACACTTTAACACTGTTGAAAAGAAATTGCATACACTAATATGAAAGTTTAGAGCCAATTTGCTAGCACAGAGACAATAACAGGCTGAAACCACTGACTGAAATACATAAATGATGAACAATGACTACAAATACATCACCAGATAGACAAATTGTTAGTTCAGATTGCTAGGTTATTTTTAAGACAAAAGAAAAACAAGTGTTCTGTTGATGCATCAAAATACTACCAAAGTGAGCCCTGGATTTCTTGGACAATTAAAATCAGTTTATTTGCTCCTAAAAGGCCAGATCATATTTCCTTTCATTGCCAGAAAGATTTCTTTCACCAGTTTCAGATGGATAGGGATCTGGGTTCTGCATTTGTTTTCAATGCCAAATACCCTTTTCACTCAGCCTCTTCTGTTCTGCCCCTAAAATTATCCAAATAAAAACTTTTCCAAAATTTGAGGACAGAAGAATCAGAAACCTTTCCATAGTCCATGAAGATGCTACAATTCATGGTTATTTCAAGAAAATGAAGTATGGAGTACTTGTGTTTGTATTTCTTTTTCTGCACATATACACACAAACATTTCACCTGGCTGCCTGCATGTTGTGTGGGCTTTGTGGATGGAGAGGTGAGGCTCAATAAGCAGAGCATACAGCTAAAAGAGCAGCAAGACAAAAATAAATTCCTTCACCACTAACTTAGTCTGGAGATTGCATTTAGCAGGATGAACTTGACAGGTATTTTTTCCAATTTGAATGTTATTTCAATTTGTTCCATGTCCAGAGTATACACATTAAAGGATTTCCATTTCAATGTTAAAAACAGTGTTTCCTACATTAATTTTTTTTTTTATTATAAAAACTTGATACCACATGTGAGGAATTATTTTCTTGTTTTACATGTTGGGCAGAATAACCATACATAATTATGACCTGGCTGTCCAGTTCCATCCTTTGTGAGAACTCTTATCACACTTCCATGATTAATTGATATTTTGACTTACATATTGATTGAGAAGCAGTTATATCCACAAGTTGGAGAAACCATCTAGAAAATCCAGTGTAAACTACAGTGCAAACTGAAGTGCAACAGCCCTTAACATCAAGCCTGCAAGTTAAATCCTTTTCTGAGCATAGGCACAGTGCTAACTTTGTAGCTATGCTGCAAGGTTTCAGTGTTCAGCTCAAACATTAAAGAACAAACATACAAACACTGTTCTCTATATCTCAAGACTCTTCTGTGTCTTTATGGGATAAACTGAGCATACAACACAGTCTCCTGAGGTAATCCCTCTCAACCATTGTTCCCTTGCTCCCTCATCACCTCTAGTCTGAGCTGGAAAGCACAAGCTGCTGGGGCTACCCCTGAAATCCCAATAGGTGATGACTTTTCTGCTCCTGCCTGGCATGATGAGAAAGCAGCAAGGCTGAAAGTCAAAGGATCTGATCAAAGACTCTTGGAAACAAGCTCCAACATCCCTTTAAAATTATAGCAGACAGCATAAAGCCAATTTGTAACAGCGTTAAAACCTTTAAGGCATCCACTACTGGCAGAAGGTTGAGGATTTTAGTCAGAGCTGCTGACATTCAGAACAGGAGGTGATTTTTTTAGCTCCTAACACAACAAGAAGAAAGAGTGAACACGAGTGCAAGCAAAATTTCAATTGCAAATGGAGATGTAGACCTAATTCTGGTTCTGAAATACACATCTCTTAAGAATGATAATCCCTGTGATCAACAAGACCTTTGCAGAGGATAGATATTTTTGCTACCTGGATCTGAGCAAGTAAACCTGATCTTAGTTATACAGCATTTTTTAACATAGTTAATAGAGTTCAATATTAAATATTAATACATTCTGTGATTCCTGTGGCTCTTGTTTTGCAGAGCAGCTAGAATTTAAATCACTAACAAGGGCATTCTTAGCCATCTTCTACCTTCAAACACCTTTGCTGTGTTTTTTCACTTTCTAAAGGAGAATAGCAATACAAAAAAAACCACCCTGTTGTTCCATTTTAACTCAGAATATTTGAAAGATAAGATTATCAGTAAATCCATCTCCAGTTTTGTGAACAAGATGTATCAAACACTTTTTGTATGCTTCAGAGACGAAGCATGGGCTGAGTCTGCTCTTTGAAAGAGAGACAGAAAATAAAAGCACCAACTACTGGTGCCTGACAAACTTTAACACCATTCAGACCACTGTAGGAAGAGCCTGGTTTGGCAGCATGACACAAATATATGGTTTATTTTATGTTTGCTGGAAAAGGAGATGTGAACTAGATAAAGAAGTGGCATCACCTGTTTAGTCTGTCATTTATGACCAGCAACTGCTCCACTCCAGCCTTGTTTTGCTCAAAACTGAAATGCAATACAAAAACCTAAAATTTCAGCATTATTTCAGTACCACTTCTAGTTTAGTCACTGAGATTCAGTAATTAAGAAAGTGTCCTTCCACAGTCCTTAAAGCAAGAAATACAGCAGCAAAGAACCTTTTCTGGAATTTTATTTTTTCCATAATATCATTGATACCACACAGCCATGTCAGACTGATGAAAACTGGCTGCAGACAGTATTCAACATCAGGCAGCAGCCTGTACAGAGTGCTTGACATGTAAGCTAAGCCTGTCCTGTCCATGTTTCAGAATGTTCTAGCTGGTAATGCTACTTGCATTTAACATTTTGCCATTTCAGACAACATCATTATAGTACACTGTTCTGATGTGACTCGCTCTGAAAGCTATTATGCGAATGAATAAGACAATGAAAGAGCTGTAATTATGTGGCAAGAGCATTTTTAAGTTCTACTGATCCCATGTTAGGCCATCAGGCATGTACTTCAATAACACACAGAATCCAAACTTTTTACAGAGATCCAAGAAGCTTTCAATTTATATATTCACCCTCTTTTCAAATGAATAGTAACTAACACTCACCAGTTCTGTTTCTCACAGGCTCCTGGACTGCACATAGTATCTTTCCAATATTTTCCATGCTGCAAATTTGATTCTTAGTTACTATGCCTAGAAGATTCTCTCAAAACCTAAATTCCCTTAGCATTACCAGTCACCAAATCTAAACCATGGAGAGTTATCCAGCTATCCAGCACTTAGTGCAAAGCATACAGTTAGCCCATCTCTGCCTCTTGAAAAGGTCAGAAACTGGGACGATATTATGACTTGCAAAGTGCAGCTCTATCATCCTCAACAAAATATCCAGTGTCCCTG
>NW_009951965.1:402590-472098 GCF_000747805.2 Chaetura pelagica | reverse complement strand
CCTTTAAATAATGATTTTTTTTTTTCTCATTTGTAAAGCATGTATAGACATGCTCTCCTAACACCAGTAGGGAACATGGTTCAATCCAGATAAAAACTTAGGCAGGAAATGTCAGTTCCTGTGAAGTCAGCAGCATCGGGCAACCAGAGCTAAACAAACCAAGAAGTTTTAAACATGCAGCAATAATCTATCCCAATGCAAAGGTAATATGCAAAGCACTTCAGTAATAAGTGCTGTAGTTACAACCAGAATTTGAAATATATATGTAAGGAGGGGAAATGGGGGGAAAAAAGGTGCATACTCAAGGAAAAAGGAATCGTAAAAGCCTGTCAAGGAAAAAACTT
Organism: Chaetura pelagica; assembly: GCF_000747805.2. Taxonomy (NCBI): domain Eukaryota; kingdom Metazoa; phylum Chordata; class Aves; order Apodiformes; family Apodidae; genus Chaetura; species Chaetura pelagica. Next base: position 471,754 of record NW_009951965.1, on the reverse strand, counting down.
AGGTTATCACAAAAAGGTTAGTAGAAGATGTACCATAAATTTTCTTATCCTCCTGCAACACTTAACTGTATACATGTCCAATTGTTTAAGGGTAGTCTGTTAGACAAGGAGAACAAATAGCAGTTGATAAAAGAAGGTCTTCTCTGTATCAATCTCCACAAAAAGCCCAAAGATGATGAATCAACAAAACTGGTGTTAACTGGGAAGTACAAATGTAGGCCAGGGAAGGTAGAAGACAAGCTGAAGACCACTAAGACTGTCAGCAGCACTCTAGTCAGTGGGCCTTAATGAAATTCTCTTAAATGTACTCAAGGAAGTTCACACAATGGATCATAAATTATTGTTTTCCCCGTTTTCTCTGTCTTGAGATTTCAACAGGCTGTAAAAAGCAAATAAGCTCCTTTTCTGTATTCAAAAGTGGTGGAAATGCACCAGGAACAAGAAAACCCCTCCCAGCTTGGAAACTGCCTAACAAATTCCTGGTGGTGCTTGGGAACAGACCTTGAAACAGTGCTCATATCATTTAGTATTTGGGGCTAACCATCTAAAAAATAGCTTCAAAGACTTAAATAGAAACAGCAAAACCAAACTGGCATGTTTTGCCTGAAAAACATCAACTAAACCCAAATCTGTCAGTTAAAGTCTAAACAGTAATATAGAGAACATCATGGTTAGATAGCCATGGTTTAGCTTTGAAACTGCTTGAATTACTCACCAAATACCAAATGAAGCACTTAAACTGCTTCAGGACACAGTAACTCATACCCCCAGCAATAGAATGTGGGTACCTCTAAGGGCTGTGTGCTTCACACCTGGGACAGTGTTAAGACACTCACAAACCACAGGTGACACCAGATGGAATGCTTCTCCTTGACTCCAGCCTCAGCTGAAAGCCAGTGGGCAACTTACTGCTCTTGACTGTTGATTTTCCACCGTCTTGCCAAGTCCCTGGTGGCAAATGGGTTCAATCTGCCACAAATCACCACTTCCACAAGTATCACTTGACTTTGAGAGCTACAAGCAGAATAATATTGCCCAATGCTTTCTGCCTCCAAACTGAGACAGACCCCTGCCTCCAGGAGCACTTTTCCCTTTTGTCAATGGATGCTTCTTCTGAAAGGATGCTGGAATATGACATTGACATTGCTCCTAGGTATCCATAAACTCCTCGCTAAGACCAACAGCTAAGAGGCAATGAAAAGAAACCTGAATTTCAGGTGACCCTCAGCAGTGATTTGACTGCCCTGAAATAGACTAGAAAATGCTCAGACAGGTTAAGGAGTCTCCAATTTTCCCCCAGCTTTTCCCTGAAAGTCATTATCAATTGAGTACATACAGCAGCAGAGCATAACCATATAGACAGAATTCATGCATACCAAAAAGGCAATTATAATTGTCTGGGGTCAAGTGTGTTCACAATGTCCTGGAACATCTTCTGTTTACATTGCAAAGTTTTTATTTAACAGCACCATTGCAGAGATTAGATAATGAATATCCATCTCTACAGCACTGTTTACTAAAGTTCAGTGAGAATTAATGTGAAATTGCAAGGCCACAAAATTATACTTCCTCATTTTTACTTGCTCACCCACTTGGTTATTAGTGATACTAGCCTTCATTTGCTTCTCACCTTTTCCTACAAACTAAAGAAGCCCCAGTTCACAACAGCAGCCCACTCCATTCTCTCTTCATTAACATCTGTCCTAAAAGACAACTCCTCTATGATTGTCTCAGTCTTCATTCTAACATGTACACTTTAACACTGTTGAAAAGAAATTGCATACACTAATATGAAAGTTTAGAGCCAATTTGCTAGCACAGAGACAATAACAGGCTGAAACCACTGACTGAAATACATAAATGATGAACAATGACTACAAATACATCACCAGATAGACAAATTGTTAGTTCAGATTGCTAGGTTATTTTTAAGACAAAAGAAAAACAAGTGTTCTGTTGATGCATCAAAATACTACCAAAGTGAGCCCTGGATTTCTTGGACAATTAAAATCAGTTTATTTGCTCCTAAAAGGCCAGATCATATTTCCTTTCATTGCCAGAAAGATTTCCTTCACCAGTTTCAGATGGATAGGGATCTGGGTTCTGCATTTGTTTTCAATGCCAAATACCCTTTTCACTCAGCCTCTTCTGTTCTGCCCCTAAAATTATCCAAATAAAAACTTTTCCAAAATTTGAGGACAGAAGAATCAGAAACCTTTCCATAGTCCATGAAGATGCTACAATTCATGGTTATTTCAAGAAAATGAAGTATGGAGTACTTGTGTTTGTATTTCTTTTTCTGCACATATACACACAAACATTTCACCTGGCTGCCTGCATGTTGTGTGGGCTTTGTGGATGGAGAGGTGAGGCTCAATAAGCAGAGCATACAGCTAAAAGAGCAGCAAGACAAAAATAAATTCCTTCACCACTAACTTAGTCTGGAGATTGCATTTAGCAGGATGAACTTGACAGGTATTTTTTCCAATTTGAATGTTATTTCAATTTGTTCCATGTCCAGAGTATACACATTAAAGGATTTCCATTTCAATGTTAAAAACAGTGTTTCCTACATTAATTTTTTTTTTAATTATAAAAACTTGATACCACATGTGAGATAGAATTATTTTCTTGTTTTACATGTTGGGCAGAATAACCATACATAATTATGACCTGGCTGTCCAGTTCCATCCTTTGTGAGAACTCTTATCACACTTCCATGATTAATTGATATTTTGACTTACATATTGATTGAGAAGCAGTTATATCCACAAGTTGGAGAAACCATCTAGAAAATCCAGTGTAAACTACAGTGCAAACTGAAGTGCAACAGCCCTTAACATCAAGCCTGCAAGTTAAATCCTTTTCTGAGCATAGGCACAGTGCTAACTTTGTAGCTATGCTGCAAGGTTTCAGTGTTCAGCTCAAACATTAAAGAACAAACATACAAACACTGTTCTCTATATCTCAAGACTCTTCTGTGTCTTTATGGGATAAACTGAGCATACAACACAGTCTCCTGAGGTAATCCCTCTCAACCATTGTTCCCTTGCTCCCTCATCACCTCTAGTCTGAGCTGGAAAGCACAAGCTGCTGGGGCTACCCCTGAAATCCCAATAGGTGATGACTTTTCTGCTCCTGCCTGGCATGATGAGAAAGCAGCAAGGCTGAAAGTCAAAGGATCTGATCAAAGACTCTTGGAAACAAGCTCCAACATCCCTTTAAAATTATAGCAGACAGCATAAAGCCAATTGTAACAGTGTTAAAACCTTTAAGGCATCCACTACTGGCAGAAGGTTGAGGATTTTAGTCAGAGCTGCTGACATTCAGAACAGGAGGTGATTTTTTTAGCTCCTAACACAACAAGAAGAAAGAGTGAACACGAGTGCAAGCAAAATTTCAATTGCAAATGGAGATGTAGACCTAATTCTGGTTCTGAAATACACATCTCTTAAGAATGATAATCCCTGTGATCAACAAGACCTTTGCAGAGGATAGATATTTTTGCTACCTGGATCTGAGCAAGTAAACCTGATCTTAGTTATACAGCATTTTTTAACATAGTTAATAGAGTTCAATATTAAATATTAATACATTCTGTGATTCCTGTGGCTCTTGTTTTGCAGAGCAGCTAGAATTTAAATCACTAACAAGGGCATTCTTAGCCATCTTCTACCTTCAAACACCTTTGCTGTGTTTTTTCACTTTCTAAAGGAGAATAGCAATACAAAAAAAACCACCCTGTTGTTCCATTTTAACTCAGAATATTTGAAAGATAAGATTATCAGTAAATCCATCTCCAGTTTTGTGAACAAGATGTATCAAACACTTTTTGTATGCTTCAGAGACGAAGCATGGGCTGAGTCTGCTCTTTGAAAGAGAGACAGAAAATAAAAGCACCAACTACTGGTGCCTGACAAACTTTAACACCATTCAGACCACTGTAGGAAGAGCCTGGTTTGGCAGCATGACACAAATATATGGTTTATTTTATGTTTGTTGGAAAAGGAGATGTGAACTAGATAAAGAAGTGGCATCACCTGTTTAGTCTGTCATTTATGACCAGCAACTGCTCCACTCCAGCCTTGTTTTGCTCAAAACTGAAGTGCAATACAAAAACCTAAAATTTCAGCATTATTTCAGTACCACTTCTAGTTTAGTCACTGAGATTCAGTAATTAAGAAAGTGTCCTTCCACAGTCCTTAAAGCAAGAAATACAGCAGCAAAGAACCTTTTCTGGAATTTTATTTTTTCCATAATATCATTGATACCACACAGCCATGTCAGACTGATGAAAACTGGCTGCAGACAGTATTCACAGAGTGCTTGACATGTAAGCTAAGCCTGTCCTGTCCATGTTTCAGAATGTTCTAGCTGGTAATGCTACTTGCATTTAACATTTTGCCATTTCAGACAACATCATTATAGTACACTGTTCTGATGTGACTCGCTCTGAAAGCTATTATGCGAATGAATAAGACAATGAAAGAGCTGTAATTATGTGGCAAGAGCATTTTTAAGTTCTACTGATCCCATGTTAGGCCATCAGGCATGTACTTCAATAACACACAGAATCCAAACTTTTTACAGAGATCCAAGAAGCTTTCAATTTATATATTCACCCTCTTTTCAAATGAATAGTAACTAACACTCACCAGTTCTGTTTCTCACAGGCTCCTGGACTGCACATAGTATCTTTCCAATATTTTCCATGCTGCAAATTTGATTCTTAGTTACTATGCCTAGAAGATTCTCTCAAAACCCAAATTCCCTTAGCATTACCAGTCACCAAATCTAAACCATGGAGAGTTATCCAGCTATCCAGCACTTAGTGCAAAGCATACAGTTAGCCCATCTCTGCCTCTTGAAAAGGTCAGAAACTGGGACGATATTATGACTTGCAAAGTGCAGCTCTATCATCCTCAACAAAATATCCAGTGTCCCTGATTCAACACTTACCATATCAATAGAATGGTTTGAGCTTGAAAGAACCTTAAAGATCATCTAGTTCCAACCCCCCATGCTTTGGCAGGAAACGAGTAAGCCCTGGGCAGGATTCTACAGTGGTTCTCCTGGTTCCATTTCTGAGGAACACTTGATAGCTTACTGCCAGGTAATGCTGTACTGGGCTTATTAGAGTGCAAGGAGGACAGCAAGGCCGGCACCCCCCAGCCATCATTCAGCTAACTCCATACGGGTATTTGCATGCATGTGTGTGAGCGAAAAAGAGCCAAGAGGAAATAAGAGTGTTTTACTGACAGCACTTGACCAGTCCAAAGGTAGGCATTAATTACTATTGCACATTTACGTTTGCTGCTGGCAAGAGATGGTAAAGTACACTAAACATTCAAGTTGTCAGACACGACCGAGACCTCTATTATAAGAGAATAAGTGCTTGACATGTTCCACTTCAAATGCTAGACTTTCTTGAGTTATCACATAATTCTGACATTAACAACTGATAAAACACAACTAAACAAACTCTGAAAACCATTTTATATAGACCCTAAGTTTTAACCTCTACTACACTGCATTGATATCATCATCATCTAATAGGTGGGTGAACACATATGCTTGAAAGTTAACACAGATACGACCTAGCTAACTGTGCTGGCACCATTTGCAAGCACCCTACTTCTTGTTTTCATCAGCAACTTTGCAGAAGTGAGAAATGATCATGTAAAGAAGTCTACATGGAAATTAGCTGCATAAGGTAAAAAACAAACAAACATGCTTTTTCTTCCTTTTAAGCATCTTCTTTTTTCTTCCTATGTAACTAAAATACAAGAATCAATTTATTAAAATTAAAGCAGAGCTGAAGAAGGTATGAAAGACACAAGTGTATTTTAGAAATCTGCCATTTGACCGACAATGATGAAAAGGGTTTTACTGCCCATACAGTAATTGTTTTCAAATTATATCATAATTATTCAAATGCAAGTGACCTTGCCACATGCAAGTCTTAAGAACTGCTTGTACACTAGAAAGAACAGATTTTAGACTGTTCGCAAGCTGAAAGTTGATTACGCTGAAACATTGCATACCAAGGAATAATGTGTTCTGACTCAGTAACACTGAGCTGACTGGAAGGAAGGTAAGACACTAATCAAAGTCTGTGCAGCACCTGGAAATTAGAAAGTGGTGGCTGAAGTATAAAGCGTCATTATTATCAACGTATGAATATGTATCTCTTCATGGATGAAAGAACATATAGGAATAACATAGCTAGTAGTTATTTACTCTACAGAACCTTCAAGCTTACGTGTGAATTTGGTACTGATGTGTCTGAAGCTACAGATTATTTTTAAAGAGGTTTTTAATGACCTTTTTATTTTAAACAGTCTGTGCTTGTCAAATCACATTCTTGCTACAAAAACACTTATCCTATCTCCAACACTAAAATATCTGAATGCATTCTGGTACTGTATTAAAAAAAACAAAACAAACCCAAAAAATTAAACCCACCATACTCCAGTTTATTCATTCACCACAGAGGGGAAAACATGTGCAACACAACATAGCAGTTTGGTGTAGAAGGAAACACTGCATGCTTTTTTCAAAGTGCACTTGGAAATGAAATAAGCAAGGTTTGAGAACAGTGCTCTGTCTGTGGACTAAAGGTGATACCATGCCCCTTAGTTTGGGTAGATGCTCACTACAAAACCCTGGGCTGTATCACCAGACAGAATAAACTGTAAAGATAACTTAAACCAGCAGGTAAAAGGCCTCATTACCTTTGGAGATTAGGGTTACTGACTCTGGTCTGCCTTCTAGATCTTTACAATGAAATCTTTAAGTCTCTGCACCCCACAGAGCCCAAATCTTGAACTTGACTAGCACTTCGCAGAGCAAGACCATAAAGAATGCAGTTTAGCTTTCATGTGTCAGCAGTAGCCCACAGCAGTGAAAAAATGCACTAGGGAAAAAATGCAATTCGTTGCCAATTAAGACCATTTGATGTACATCATCACACTGTGGCACTATCTAGGAATAACTAAAGTTTCTCAGCAATTAAAGTTATAAAAGACAGAGCACTCTCTGAATATAATACCATTTCAAGGGCACACTGCATTGTGTCATTGAAGATAGTTAAGCTAGAGCCTATTTGCACAGTATAAAAAGCAATCAGTAAAAAAAAAACCTCTATACAAAATCAAGCAGTGTTGTCCTAGAATCCAATTCCAAATCCTGTCCTGTTCTCCCGACACTTGAGTTGTATGAGCTAGTACTTGACTGCATCAAAGGAGGAAATTGCTTATTATAGTACCCATTATACTTCTGTAACTAGGGATGCCATCTATAGATATGAAACATTGCATAATGACAGCCTACAAACATATTATATCACCAGGGGTGGCGGGGGACGGACGACAACAATGACAAGGAGGTTGCAAACAGCTTAAATCAATCTGCTGCATGGATAATAAGAACCATTCTCAAAGGCATCCTTCCAGGAATAAAGCCAATTATTCATAATTTGTAACTGGATCTAAAGCATGTACCCTGGAGGTGGGGAGAAGAGGGAGAAGAATATGTGAAACACCACAAAATGGGCAAATCTTGTTTCTATTATCCCACCCAAACAAGGCACTGAACTAAGTAGCAGAGAACAACCTGTGTTGAGCTTTTAGCCAATAACTAGACGACAGATGCTCTCTGTTACTTTCCCCCCCACCCACTACCCTACCAGGGAAAGATAAGAGGCATAATGGTAAGAGACTTTAAGGTTGGAAGAAAATTAGAATAAGTTTAATGAAATAATAAATAATAATAATAATGGTGAATTATATACAAATATGTAAATATAGAACTCACGCTCCTCAGATGGCAATTATGTCCCAACTGGAAAACTACCAGTGTGGACTCAGCAGCAGATGGGGGTGCCTGAGGCCAGGGTCTTGCTAGCAGTCTGCAAACAAACTTTGGAGCATCTGTGCTGGTCCTACTTGGGACAGCAGGGGAAGATGACCTGTCTTGATGAACAGTGTTCTTCTCCGGTGAGAAAACAGGAAGCAGGAACGGCAGCAGCACGGGGAGAGGTGACAGGCAAACCAACCCAAAGCACCCCAGCCAGCTAGGCCTGAGGAGGCCTCTCTGAGGAGCTGTTTTCTGCTGAGCACCATGGTCCATGTGGGTCACCTGGCCCCTTGAAATGTCCATCAGGACATGGGAACACCACACTTGTGGAACACCATGGAAATGCACTTCCAGAGTAGCAACAATGCTGTGCACACCATCCATCAGTGCTAGGTCTGTTCCAGCTACCTACACAGCAGTTACCGAGACAGACTTTCAGAAGGTAAGAAAGCAGCCTGGGAAGAAGGCAAAGTAAGCTGATTGATAGGGAGTAGAAACTGTAATTACCTGGAATTACTGCTCATCCTTGCTACTGTTAATTTTATCATCATCATTGAGAACTATTTTGAGACAGTGTCTAGATAACGGCTCCACAGCACTAAGCAGGCTAGCTGAAAGGGCTAAAACAGAAGTTCAGACTGGCAAAAATTATAAAGGCTAGAAAACACCCAGCTGGCTGAAACTGAGAAAAAGAGAAAGGCAGAGATAACATTAATAGATATTTTAAAGAGACAAAATGAATTTACCCATCACTCTCAAAATTCCAAACCCTTAAATTCACTGAATGGAGAAGGTTATGCTAAAGAATTCAAACTGATTTAAAAGGCAGAGAGAGCGGCTACAAGAAGAACACAAGCTACAGAAACAACTCAAAGACAGATTGTTCTGCAAGAGAAAAGTCAGGTAAGGTGCAGTGATACATAAAGTAGTTTTCAGTAATTTCCATGAACAATTCTCATTTTTTAGGCAAAAAGCTTCAAACCTGAGAAAAATCTCTGCAAGAAGGCGTAAGATGATAATGCTTAGCAGTCTACAATTCTTTATCATGTACCAGGTAAAAGTGGCATAATTTTTTTTTTCCAGAATCAAAGCCTACTGCATTTAATTTTCTAAAATTCTGTGCACTAGATATACACATTGCAAACAAGACGTTAGAAAATTTTGGTGTTGTACCAGAAAAAAAATATTGAGACAAAATTTTATGTAACTAGTAAGTGTTAAAGTGGAAAAAGCCTACCTATTTCAACATTAAGAATTTCAGATATTTGTCTTATGTAAACACATCAAAAAGTAGGATATTGAACCTACAGTTCCTAAACCCAGGGTAAGGTACTTAATAGGTATCTCCATTTACAGTCTACACATGCTGTTTTTTGGAAAAGTCTAAGAAAGCCCTTCAAAACACAGCCACATTTAAAACATCCTTCACCTTAAAGACAGATGTGTTTCATCACAGTCTTTGACATACACCATAAAAAATTCAAGCGCCAGCCACTGCTGTTTGAGCTTAAATTCAGTGTAATTACCTAGGGAGCAGGCAAATATGTTACCAATTTCTTCACCTTTTATCTCTGTAGTAGCTGCACTGTAGTGGTTGAACTGCCCTTGTGCAAGGTGCTGGGCCAAAAAGTAGAGGGTGCACAGATAACCAAAGAAAAATTGGTTATTGGAGGACTTCCCAGATAGTTTAAGACAAACATGTAAAGCAACTGTAAGACAATGAAAGTTTCATTCTCAGCTTCAGTTGTGTATACAGTTCATTGCCAAAGGGACTGGTATGAACACTGAATTCAAGTAACACAGCCTAACGCATTGATCTGCTTAGAAGTTACCTTTTTTAGGATACAATAAGAGGTCTTAAATTACTAATCTAACAAGTAATTAATGGATTGAGATCCTAATACTAAAAAAAACCCAGGTAATATAAGACCTGGCTGTGGAAAAACTCCTAAAACAACTTATGAACACAACAGTTGTCTTGGAGGATCTACAGTAGCTGGGAATGTACAGACAAGAGTCCACGAGCCCTTCATATGTCTTTGTCCAGAACACAATGGCACAGGCCAGTGCACTGGCCTCATCATACAGGAGTTCTGGCTCAAAACAAGGGTTTTGGGAGGAGACACACAAAACAGCCTAAAGAGCCATCATAATACATAGGATGAATTAAGCACCAGGAGGATGGATGAACAGAATTTTTTAATAGACAGATTGCTGAAAAATGGATAACAGAGCCAAATGTTCCTGACATAAAACTGTCCCATGGCATTGGTGAGAGATGAGGATTCACAGCCAAAAACCTGTCTTAAGTTCAGATGCAAAGTCATGGCCTCCAGTGTGCTGTGTTAGGAAAAAAAATCTATAAGCAACTAAGTAAAGTAGCTACTGCAAAGCAGTGCAGAGTACTTTTACCTTCACACACAAACACTTATTACTATAACATTCAGTAGGCCAATTTAGTTTGGATAATATGTAAACAATGCATCCAGGGACAGACAGCTAGGACTTATCACACAGTGTTTATCCACTGTTTTTGTAAGATAAAAGGAACACAATTCTCTATTAATATAATGCTTTGTTGGCCAGCCTGTATGATTTACCAGAACTGCAGAATATAAACATTAGCAAAATACTGACAATAAGATACATGAACACCATTCTTATGAAGTTGGTTTTTAAGGACCAGGGAAATAGATGGTCCTGCTGTAATACCAAAAGATGCAAAGATGCTTGCACATCTAGCTGAAGAAGAATACTCTTCCCTAAAATGATAGGAATCCGTTTCAGAGCAGCTCTTGAGTAACTTGGAAAGAGACTTTCTAGGGACCTTTTCCACACAAAGAAGGTTCTCCTTCCCCAGATCAGAAAGGCAAAATTGGAAGATTCATTAATTTCTGCCATTATTTAAATAATTGAGAGTCTGTTCACTAAAGTGGTTGTGGCAGTCTCCTGCCAGGGCTGAAAGACAGGGTGATAAGCCTAACATAGCTAATTACAGCATCAACCATCCTAAATCCTCTCAGAATCTGTTTCATAGAAATACCACTTTTCTGTGGAATAATTACCTCTTACATGCCCAATCCTATTCCTGAAATGCATATTTTAATGCTCTGACATTTTCATGCCATCTGCCGCCAAGAAGCCAAGCCTGCCACGCTGTCAGAATTCAATCCACCCACTGTCTTCCTACTTCCCAACATTTCAGATGGGAATACAGAGAAACTGTTTCTCCACTGCCCAGTACTATGATTTACCCTTTGGCAGCATGGGTAGGATACACTACCAAAAGCAAACAGCAATTTTCAGCCTATTTGTACATTTTGTGGCTCTCATTTCCATGAAGTGAAAGAGGAATCAAAGCCTGTTGCTTTTAAAAGCACCAACTGCCTTTAGATCATGTCTTTCAAGGCATCTGTGAATACAATCGAAATAACAAACGGTCCCATTTCCTGTTCTTCCTCGACTCATGGGAGTGGAGGAAGAAACCCTCCCCTAGTGCCATTTACTTCACATCAGTGAAGGTGCAGGTATGATGAAATTATGAAGTGCCTTTGGTCAGATGGGATTAGTTGAGGTTCTTCTTCACTTTGCAGTATCTTAAACATTAGCAACATCACCTTGCATACACAAAAGGAAAGAAAAACAAGCACACACACCATAGACCAAGTTTTGTCTCAGACAACTTGCACTGTAGGGACAGATTTTAGTATTTTCCTCTATGTTCAGGCACTTCAGCAGAGCTGGGACTGCACACTGTACACTGAGCAAGTGCAGATAAATACGCAGAAAGAAGGAGAAACAATACTTACGTCCCTATGTGTGGTAAACAGTGATTTTAAAAACATTTGACTCAATCCCCATTCTGGTTACATCAGCTGTGAGACAGAAGTGCAAAGATTAAAGACTTCAAATAATCATTGATCACAAAGTCATTGAAAATATAGGAGCATTTTCCAACAGAACTATATTGCCAGTACTACATATAGGACAACAAGTAAAACTGTGCTGTTGTTCTACATTCATTCTCTCTTATTGTTCCCCCATTTTCTAAGTCCAGTGATTGCCAACATGTATTATCCATTCCTGTCAGGACTGGAAGATCAATGACACTGCTGTGTCAGTGTTCTCCTCCCAGCAGGCTGCCACTAATAACTTTTCTGACCTGGGATTTTTCACAAAGTCAGCAGAACTATGCACTGTACAACAGGCTGCCAGGTGCTCAAATATAAATATTTCATTGATATCTTTTTGTTTAGTAGCAACAACTCAAAAAAAGCAAAGATGGAATGATATTAAACCCAGAATACATTAATATAGACAGATCGCCAAGTGGTTTTTTACTTATAAAAGAATGCAAATAAGCCAGCTTTCTTTAGAGCTTCCTTTTGTTTCTTTATATTCTTTGGAAAAAAATAATAAAAGTCACACTGCTCTGAAAATTACAACAAAGATAAGCAAACAAAACAGAGGAAGCCATGTTTACCATGCAATGTACATCTAAATGGAGCCATTTGGGAGCTTTCATCATTAACATAATTTCCTAAGAGCTAGTGCTAAACTGATTACACAGAAAAATAAGCCCATATCCCTTTAATGTTGATCATACATTAAAAACAAATTAAAATGTAGGAAAAATAGACATGCTCAACAAAGGACATGGGCTTAAAACTCTTCTGTAATTTGCTTCAGGACTACTAAAACCCATCTCTATATACTTTACAGCACATTTTGTTCAAAAGACAACAGTAGCAATGTGGAACCATCTTACAGGGAAAGCTCTCAGGCCTGCTCTGAGGACTCAGCATGCTCAGTGGCTCTCTGAAACATCTCTGCACTTAGGCAAGGAATATGGAGAACAAACGGGAGGAGCTAGAAGTCTGCATGCAGTTACATGACCGGAGCACTGTGATGGATGGATACAGGCTCTTCAGGGAGGGAAGGTGGGAAGCAGGGCTTGCCCAACAGGTGAGAGAGCAGCTGAAACACACGGAGTTTTGCCTGGGAATGGGTGTCACTGGGTTGCTGTTATGGACCTCCTGAGGATTAAAAAGGAGATAAGGCCCCTCTTCAAACAACTAGAATAAACCTGATGTTCACAGACCCTGGTCCGTGGTTAATTCACACATATGCAGTTATTTACATGTAACTACACTTTAAAAAAAGCTCTCCTCTTATGGTATGGCATAAAATTTCAAGCCAGCAATTCTGTGGACTGATTATATAAATTATTTAATACCTATAAAATAAGTCATAACCATATGTTTCCTCCTAAATACTGCTGTCAAGGGAGGAGTCACCATGCTGTGGCTGCTCTGCGCAGGTTCTTGGAGGGTCTGTGCTACTGCAGTGCTAATCACCCAGTCAAGATGCATGCTTCCTCCCAAACACTGATCATAATCAGCACAAGGGTATGTCAGCTTTCTGTGATTCCATGATTTGTCAGTCTGATCCTAAAAACGATTTATGCATCTACAGCTCTAGTGAAAGCATGAAACTCCAACAAGCTTGCACAGCTGAAATATCTTAATGAAAGCAGTCATTATTTTTCTAATTTACTTCTAAACTCTTCAGAGACACCATCAGATGAAGCGAGACACTTCTGCCTGAATATTACTTTCTGAGCCTTTTGTTATAAGACATGTCTAAGCTGGAAGAAATTTGAGGAAAATAGTTTCAGGCTTTCCCCATTGATTTGGTCTGTGCAGTTGACAGCACTTCATAAAGCCTTGTGTCACTGCTCCCTGATTAAGGGAGATCAAGTTTTCATCTTTCCTCAGTACAACAGATTAAAAGGAAAAGAAAACATGTAAACCAGCAATGTAAGGCAAAAAATAATTTGAAGAGGAACTAAGGGCATTTACATTATTACACACTTTTTGATATTCATTTTCAGCACTATGCCTCTGACCTGAGCACTTCACACCCTTCTCTAAGCACTGTCCAAAAAGCAATGGAGGTTAATTTTTTTTAAATACACCACCAAAATGTCTTTCAACTTGGTAACATTAAACAAGACCATGTCTACTTTGAGCAATCTATGTATCACTGTAGCACATCTGCAGTTCTGTTGGCACAGATCGTGCCCAGAAATTCAACCACAGGCAATTCAATCACAACTTTTCACTTAGTTATAGCTATGAGAGCATTGCCACTATTAATTTTTGAGAATTAAAAACCAGAAGAGCTTGGTAACACTTCTACAGGACAGTACAAATAAAATATTGGCTTGCAGGAGCAATTTCTGCCTGGTGTATTCAATACTTTGAAGGCTATTTTTAATACAGAAGTGTAATACTGATTGTTTTTATACAGTTTAGCTTTCTGAACTCAGGGTTTAATTCCTACCTGCTATAACTCCTGTAGGCAACTGGAAACCTACATGAGACAGAACACCCTGCAGCACCCAAAACCCGAGGGAAAACTATAAATAAGGGATCGCAAAATTATTAATTTTAACTTTTACTCCTTAACCACTGCTTAAGTCTTCCAAAACTCTGATCAGGCAGTTAAAAACATTAACAAATCTTCAATTCTAGAATCAGGAATCAGAGAAGACAGAGAAAATCTTGCAAAAATCTTACAGAAACTAGATCTGTTGTCCATAAAAACAAGGACAAAATTTTCAAGAAATGTGATGGAAATCCAGCAATCAAAAATCTTAAAACCAGACTGAATGGTAATGGTCCAGACTACTACAAAGTTATTCTCCAATTTCATACTATGGAAGTCAAGGGACAATAAAACTATTTATTAACATATGTCTCCTTGTATCTAATCACTGAGAAAAAAAATCACAGAATCTCAGAATTGTCACTGTTGGAAAAGACCTCTAAGATCATGGCATCCAACCATCAATTCCCACCTCAAAATAAAAATATGAAATAAATAAATTAAAAAGATTGCCCACTAGAGCATGTCCTGAAGTGTCTAATCTACATGGTTTTAAATTTCTCCAGGGATGGTGACACCACCCCCTCCCTGGGCAGCTCATTCCAGCACCTGACTACTCTTTCAGTAAAGAAATTCTTCCTAATACCTAGTCTAAACCTCCCATGGCACAACTTCAGGCCATTTCCTCTAGTCTTATCATTATTTACTAGACAGAAGAGGCCAACAGCCACCTACCTACAACCTCCTTTCAGGTAGTTGTATAGAGCAGTGGTCTCCCCTCAGCTTCCTCCTCTCCAAACTAAACAATCCCAATTCCCTCAGTCTCTTCTCATAGGACTTGTACTCCAGTACCTTCACTATCTTGGCTGCCTTCCTCTGAACTCGCTCCAGCAATTCAGTGTCTTTCTTGCAGGGAGGGGCCTAGAACTGAACACAGTACTTGAGGTGTGGCCTCTAACCGGTGCTAAATACCGGGGCATGATCACCTCCCTTCTGCTGGCCACACTATTTCTCATACAAGCCAGGATGCTGCTGGCCTTCTTGGCCACCTGAGCACTCTGCTGGCTCATATTCAGCCAGGCATCAACCAACTCCACTAGGTCTTTTTCTGCCAGGCAGCTTTTTAGCCACTCTTCCCCCAGACTGTAACGTGGCATGGAGTTGTTGTGACCCAACTGCAGGACCCAACACTTGACCTTGCTAAACCTCATGCAATTAGCCTCAGCCTTTGATCCATCCTGTCCAGGTCCCTCTGCAAAGCTTTCCTAACCTTAAGCACACCAACACTCCCACCCAACTCAGTGTTGTCTACAAACTTGCTGAGGAAGCACTCAATCCCCTCATCTAGATCATTGATAAAGACATTGAACAAGAACAGCCCCAAAACTGAGCCCTGGGGGACTCCAGAAGTGACCAGCCACCAACTCTCTGGGCCCAGCCATACAGCCAGTTTTTAACCCAGCAAAGAACACACCTGTCCACGCCATGAGCTGCCAGCTTCTCTAGGAGAATGCTGTGGAAGACTGTATCAAAGGCTTTACTAAAATCCAGGATGACAACATCCAGAGCCTTTCCTTCATCCATTAGGTGGGCTTCCTGGTCATAGAACAAGATTAGGTTAAACAAAAAGAGGTTAATCCAAGAAATAAAATTTGAGGGTTTTTGCTACTGAAATAAATTATTTGACAGAAATTAAAAAACACGCCTTCTGCTGAGTCTAAGCTTAATTACTATTATGTCAACATATAATCACCTTGAAATAACAGTCCCAAACTAAAATATTAATCTGAGGTATTGTTTGAAGCATATTGTTCTAATATATGCAGGTGTTTCTTAAAATTGTCTCAGATTATGGAAAATATGTATTTTGTATTTGCAATTGTAATTTTGTGAATAATTTATTAGGAAAAAAAATGATACCTAATACTGGATTTCCTTCTTCCAGCACTTCTAATATTGAAACGCTACCATTTAGAAACCAATGAGTTACTGCAAGTGCCAAGAGAGCAGCAGTTCCTACTCTGAGAGTTCAAAAAGAATAGAAGTGCTGCAAGGTAGCCCCCTCCCCGGAGGGCATTTCACCTACACAGCAGTAATTTTGATCTAAACCCATAAAGTCCAAAAGCCAGTGCAGGCTACAAACCATCACACATGAAGATGCCACTCCTGACTCGAGAGGTTCACAAACCACAAATTGCTGAAGACAGTTTCCTGACAAGGCTTGACCTATCTGCTAACAAAGACAGAGTGCTTGGCCAGGGTGAGCTCTGCTCTGACACCACACAGCTGCTCTTAGACTCGTAATTAACTTTTGCCATAACCTGTCAGGTTCCCCAAAGGAAGGTCTCCTAAAGTCTGAGGAACTAAGCAAGATTTCAGGTGACCTTTGTTGCTTCAAAGTGGAAGCACTATCTCCAGTTTCAGAACCTCCCACTAGAAAGGCACAAAATCTTTTGTCTAATGATACTTTGATCTTATGCAAGTCAGCACTCATTCTTCAAATATCAATAAAAGCTCACGCAATTGCTTACGTTTTCTTCATCCGGCATTTCACTATGAAAAAAAGCCATTGCAAAGTTGAAGATCCCATTCTTCAGAAATGCATTTTCTCCAGTCATGGCTTACTACTAGCATGACATAGTTACTTGTTACCACTTACTTTATTCTTGCAGTGCTACCCCAAATGAAGAGCATGAATGCAAACTCTTTACACTAATCATACAAATATTGGTCTATTGGTTGTGACTAGATAACAAAGAACTTCAAATACAATTTTTACATGTTATTTTGTTGGTTCAGTTCAAATCACAGCGAGGGAAACATTATATATATATATATAAAATAAAAAATACAGAGATAGGGAGAGAAAGAGGATAAAGCAGGTTTCCATGGTTACTTTGTTAACCACCTCCATTTTACTGTTTACATAGTTTAAAAGCTACAAGACACTATAAGCAGGAAATGAAATATTTATTAAGATCTTCAGTACAGAAGGCTCCCACCAGGTCACACGTGACAGCTGACTGCCCACTGAAGCCCTGAAAGATGCACTGACATCTACTAGTTGCTGGTGCTGTCAAGTACATTATATAGGGCAAACTCGTACCAAACATGCACAGAGGAAGCCCTTGACTCAGGCTTGTTTACTAATATTTCATCTCTAACTTAATTTCAGTAGAAGATTATTCCTTGCTTTGAGACCAGTGATAAAATTGCAGGTGTCTCACTTACAAGAAAAAGCTCTGGCTTAGCTGTCAGCTAAAATTTACTAACTGATCACCAAAAGCTCCCCTCAAGCTCTATCCATTTCAACAGCTATAGTTCTAATCATTTATTTCTAATGCAAAAGACATTTCTCTTATTTTGAATCATCACTCTAAATGAAAGGTTAATTATGTATAACAGCACTTTTCTGCAAAAGTGTCATCTCAAACAGGTAATTTTTATTTTTATTTCAGCCTACCATTCTACAGCCAAACTTTGCATTTCACTGTTACTGTGGTTTTGAAAAAAAATCTACTTAGAAACATTGATTATTCTTTTAGATAATCTATGAGTCCTGAAGGGGTCAGCTAACCTCTCCTCCATGGCAGAATCAACTCTACTTACGTTACTCTTATACAAGATTTGCTCTGGAGTTGTTGCTACACTCTGAGGACATTCAAATGAGAAAATTTACCACAGTAACTCATGGTCTGTTTTGGCTCCCCTTTTCCATCCATCCATCCAGAAAAGATATTTTATATATCTATATATAATATAGATATTTGCATTTGGCAGAACTCCATGAAACACTACTGAAGGTACATTCTAAGGTTAGCCCCCTATCACTGATCAAAAATTTAAGGTCACTATTTAAAACTAGTTTGCCTCACCAATGTAAATGTCTAATATCCAATATTTTCAGAGCAATAGTCTAATCCAGATTTGAAAAGCAATTCATCATACCAAAATGCTAGATACATTTTGAAATAATCTCTAAATCTACCAGAATTGTCTCTGAAAATAACTGATGACATTGAATGTCGTTATCCTTACAGCTAGAGAAGATAATGTTCATTATATAATATCAATATATATATTATATAATAGGCACAAAAAAATAGTAGAGCAATACTTATATACCCTGATTCTCTTTACATCAGACAATTAGAAATTCTGCTTTATTTAATGCTTTTTAAGTTTGGGGTAACATCATGTAACTTGGGAAAGCAAACTGCATTTTGCTATTCACATACAACAGAAAAGCTGAGGTTGGCTGCAAAGTGGAGTTACTTTTCATGTGTCCAGCTATGTTGCTCGCAAGAAAATACTAAATCTTCTCCAGGAGAAAGCAAACAAGAACTGTGTGACAGCTGATAAAAAACATTATCTTTTGATTGCTATGAGCTTAGCTCGTTCTTCAGCACTGCACGAAGGTACTGCAATTACATTTTTGGGATATACTAGGAAGCCTACAGCATGTTGCTTTAGCTTTTCAGACAGTAAGATAAACAGAAGCTTGCAGGGTTTGACTCCTCACTCCTTCAAAAATAGGAGTTCTATGAAACTATTTGTTTGTGACTTCTAAGATGGAAGCATGCACACGATTTTGATTCACACATGCTAATTTCCTCAGAAGCTAGGGAAGGAGTGTTTCTCCTTAAACTATGTATCATAAACAACTTGTATTTGCAAAGATGTTAACTGACAATCTATACATGCTTTAGGGATTTTTCCTTAGCTGCATAAAAGATCACTTTTTACTACAGTTCTTCAGCTATATTTACCTTCTAAGTAAAAGCAATTAAAAGCACATACCAACGGCAAAAAACAGCACTTTTTTTACCCTAAATTTAAATCTGTGGTAGAACAATCCCATATCCAATATGGACTTCCTGTCCTGTTTTATGATCTGTTTTTGATGTTACATAAAGAGCTTATACTAAATATCAACGTTGAGCTCTTATATAGCATTCTTAATCCATAGATCTCAAAGCATTTTCCAAAGGATGATCATTATCCTGCTTCAGCTATGAAAAGAAAAAACATGGAGATCTTCAGGGTGAAATTCAGATCTCACTGAATCACTGGTCAGCCAGAACAGCATCCATATCCTCAGATGGATCCCAGAGCCTTCCATCACACCAACGGCCTATGATTTACACTCAGCAACTCCACATGCCATTTAGAAATCAATCCAAAGAGAATATGGCTTTCAATAGGGTATCTTATTCAGCCTGACACTCACTAAAACACCTCCTATCCCACATAGCCAGCATTTTTAACCAGTGTCCTCTGCCTTCCCCAGGGTATTCTGCTGACAGCCCTAAGCACACGACCACTGCCATCCGTGCTGGAAGTAACTTACACAGGCTTTCCTACTCAAATCAATACCCCTGCAGACAGATACCAAGGTCTAAAGACACCACTTGAGTGTCTCAAAGTATTTTCACCTCCACACTGAAGTACTTAACGCATCTGATCTGTAGGTAACTGGATTCTAGTTATCAAGCTTCCTGCCTTTGTCTTTTCCTCCCCTTTTAGATTTCTTTCTCACAACCACTCCTTGCACCTTGCTGTGGGATAGATGTTTAAACTCACAGACTTCCTTAACTCTCTAACTCTCCTTTGGACTAGTAAGAACCTAGAACCAGATCCAGATGTGATGCTGAGAAAGCTTTGCAACTTCTGACTTCACATTAAAGTTAAGGGGTTATTGCTTCGACACGCTGCGTGGCAAAACACGCGAGCAACACCTGGGACCCGGGCAAAGCCAAGTAGGCTGATCCCAGGCGCAAAGGTGAAGAGAAAAGCCACGATCCTGCAGGCGAGGATCCCAAAGCCCCGCAGACCCGGGAACACCGCACAAGGGGCAGCGCCGGGACAAGGGCTCCCCCTGGCGGCAGCGCCGGGAGGCGGCAGCGCGCCCCGGGAAACAGGGAGCAGCAAAGGATGCCCTTTTCATCATCTTCCCTCCCTCCCCTCCCCGCGCCTCACTTTTTCGTGCCCTGGTCCGCAATTCCAACATATTGCCCCGCAAAAAATAGCTCGCGGCTTCCCACGACACACCTAAAACATAAAACGTGAAGTAACTTTGAGACTGAAGTTTACACCAACTGCATCCTGCTGCCTGGAAGCTGCCGTCCTGTGCGTCCCTCAGCCTGGATGCAGCTATTATGTCTCTTAACGTGCCAAGCAGGAAAACGGACCGCGACACGTGGGAGAAAAAAAAAAAAGACTGCGTTAAAAATTGAGAAAGACAAAATGTATCAAACCGACAACAAAGTTAATCAGAATTGTGTGCATTTATAGTCCAGGACACATGAAACTATGATACACATGTTTAACTACAAGTGACTGGTGTAATCGGAAGCGTTACATAAATAATATTATTAAAATAGAAACATTTCTGATATATGCAGCTCTGTGACTCTGAAATACAGGTTGCTGCAGTTACGGAAGGCACACGGTCCCTCAGACTGAAATCACATACAAACTCCAGCCAAATTCTGTCCCTTATAGTCAAAGTGTAGGACAAAAATGTTCCTATGATCTAATTTCCTGGACTTCACAAAGAATTAATTCAGAATCTTTACAATCACAGGTTGTTTAAGACTCCTGGCCACATACCTTCCTCTATTATATTGAAATACAACCTCAGATCTCCATTACATTACTCAGTAAAATTATTTAAAAGCAGCCTGAACTGAATCTCAAAATACTTCACGTTCTACAAATGATGTATGTCTTGCTCAGAGATAGTAACTCAAACACCCTGCAACAAAAACAACAAACTGTTTTAATTCACAGTTGCAACACAAACATGAGGAGATCTGTACCTTGTTAATCCTGACTTTCCCACTCTAACAGTGTAAGTTAAATGTCACATTTACATAACATTTACATAAAGATTCAGCTTTGTTTACACAAAACCCAGCCTTATTTTTGCAACACGTTCCATGCTAATTCATTATGTAACAACAGATTGTTTTCCCTATTAAAAAAAGTAATTCTGAGAAGGTGCTTGAGAGGCTGCAGTTCCTCTGAAGCAATTTAGAATCATTCTTCACTGCTGCCTAATAAAGGGTGGGGGTTTTGTTCTTTGGTTTTAGGGTGTCTTGCTTTTCAAACAAGGTGGAGATTTTTGGGCACTGCTTAAGTAAGACACCTCATTGATTTTATTCATCATGAGCACTTGTTCAGCTCATACCTACGTGCAGCAGACATGCAGGGGAACATTCACAGAGCCTCCCACCACAACCCACCAGAGTTCAGCAAGGGACTTTAACAGCAGAAAGGTTGGATCTTGTGGTTGGGGACATTTTGGAAGCTTTCAAGCACTGTCCAGCTTGTTTGTTTTAATACCGTTTCAGAGTTATCACTGCTTTCAACAGCTGGGCTCGTGCTGGCCCTTAAAAAAATTGCCAGCTCCAGGAAACACTGCAAAACTTCTAGCACATCTGAAAGCAAAGCTCATGGGAGTCTGCAATGCGGCTGGATCTAACAGCAGTATTTTATAAAAAGAGCTATTGCTTTCAGCTCCTCCACACAGGTGTCTCTACAGATAGACTGACTGCTGTTCACTTCTGTATTTTACAGCTTTAAAATTACTTTTGCAGAAACTCTAAATGACTCATATTGAAAGTAAATTTAGGCAAGAAATAATTCCTAAGCTAATACCACTACATTTCACAGTAATAAAATCAACACTTTAACCTTAAAACTACTTCTAAATTTGACACAAAGCCATTCAATCACATCAAGTGATTATTATAGTTGGTTTTATTAGCAACAAGACTACACTCCTGGCTTTTCCATGTGCTAACTTTATCACAAAATTTCAACTAGGTCTCTACAAGAGCCACTTCTTGCACATCGTATCACCATTGCAAAACATACAAAAGATGGCAAGAACTACCTCTTGTTCTTCTTAGCTTCCTTGCTGAGGAGGCATTGCTACAGTGAGGCTTTCTTGCCCAAAAGAATGGTTTTGTCATGTAACATGGAAACAGCCTGTGTCTGCTCTAGGAGCCTGTTTCACAGCTGAACACCCTTGACTGAAAATGCTGCTTCTGCTACTTCCATTGGCCTTATCTGCATTGCTTCAGACTAGCAGGGTGACCCAAGGGAGTCAAGACTGATGAATGCTCGCTTTAGCCTCATGCCCTACTAGTCTTCACTTGGTATAAAGCCAGGGACTGGAGGCAGAAAGAACATGAGAGAATGGAACTATAGCAGTTACACATCCTACACACAGTGGTCCCACCTCCGTGTGACAAACTAAGTACCAGCATCACTAGATCCTTCCCTAGTAAGTGCAGATTTAAGTGGAATGATGCAGGGTGTCACTTGCATGTGGCAGTTTTTACCCTGCCTGTTACTTTGATAATTACTGGTAGATATAAATTGTCTTCCTGCTTAATCAATACAGCACCTTTGCGCCAGCACTGATCCAAGTGAGAAAAACAAGAGACATAAAACTGTCAGAGACATACGCCCAGGTAACACAAAACAAACAATAAAAGTTAAAAATGTCTGCTCCAACCAGTCCTCTAGGACTCTAAGGCAAAGCAGTACAAAGATTTGGCAAAACTGGTAAGAATTAACCTCATTCGGTTAATTTGATCGGCCAAATCCACACAATGCACAAATTGCCCCGTAGGGCACAGCATTTTTCTCAAGGTATCTGAGGAAGGCAAGGACACCACTGTGGCCATTATTTTATGGCAAAATGCTAAGGTTACAGACATACTAAAAGCACGGCCTAAAAAGCCCTGAGGTGAAAAGCAACTGGAAAAATACTTAGGGGACTGCACAGGGCACAGGAAGACAAAGTTAAGTGATGTGGATACAAACATTCCGTGGCAAAGGGTCTGTGGTATGACCAAGCCTCAGAACCACACTTAAGATTGTTGTTCTTGAGGAAATTATTTGGTTTGCTCTACAAGACAGTTGGGGCATAGATTGTTGTGAGAGTTGGGGCTCAGCCTGGAAACAAAAAGCTATAGGGAAATCTTACTGCATCTTTTCAATACCTAAAAGAGGCTTGTAAAAATGAGGGGGACAACCTTTTTAGCAGGGCCTGGTGCAATAGGGCAAGGGGTAATGGCTTTAAACTAAAAAGAGTAGATTTAGACTACATATAAGGAAAAAAAAAACCTACAATGAGGGTGGTGAAGCACTGGAACAGGTTGCCCAGAGAGAGGGTAGATCCTCCATCCCTGGAAGCACTTAAGGTCAGGCTGGATGTTGCTCTGAGCAACCTGATCTAGGTTGAAGATGTCCCTGATCACTGCAGGGGGTGGAGGACCTTTTGGACTGGATTATTTTAAAGGGTCCCTTCCAACATAAACCATTCTATGCTTGTTGTGCATGCAGTAAGGATGACTAGGTGATCAGGCCACAGAATGAACTAAAGGCCAAACTTCTTGAAAGAGCAAAGGAGAAAAGATGCATTTTTTGGTGGTAGTTTACAATGAGCTATTTCAAAGCCAGAGATGGCTATCCAAACGCCACTGTCAATCCTGTTGCAAGAAAAGTGAAATCTCTCTAATACTGTGTTGTCTAGCCCAGCTGCAGTATATTAGAACATCAACAGTTATTACATGGGGCCACAATCAATGTTGCAGCAGTGAGACTGTATAGCACTGGTTCATGCTTTAGCCTGCATCCCATGTGGCACCCAGGCAGCTGTTGTGTCTAGCTGTTGGAGCCCAGAATTGCCTCTGATCTTACCAAAAAATGGAGTTAAAGGAGGGATTGCAACACAAAGAGAATGGGATTGCTGCATCAAATGTTGACTTTCTAACACCTGAGTGGATTAGAGAGAAGTGTTGGGGTTTTTTTGTTGTCTTTGGTTTTTTTTACTTGGTTTACTTTTTGTTGGGTTAGGTTTTTTTGTGTTTGTGGGTGTTAGGGGTTTTTTTAACAGAAAAACTAATAGCAAGAACTGCTTGGCATAGATCTCTTCAGCTAAGGATGGCTTGAATAGTGTCAAGCTCTAAAGTGAGTCTACACTTCCCACAGGGAACTTCCCACTCTGTCAGTAAAGAGTTCTGATGCCTTTTGGGAGGACATGTCTGCACCTTACATGAAGTTTGACCCCATATGAACTGATCTCAGTGGTACTTTTCTGAACAGAACAAGGAAAACCTGACTTAAAAAAAAAAATAAATTACTTTATTAACTGGTAACTGCTTTGTTAATATCATTATTCTGTTATTCTTTTGGACAGCACGGAAATATGTGGGGTCACATGGGATTCCACAGAGAACAAAAACAGGAGTTGAGCCAGCTGATCAACAGACTTTTCCTTATCTTCTTTCCTGAGTGTATATTTTTTAGAACCATAATCCCTCTTAAACCATGAGACCATTCTGCCCTTACAAGGAGGTGGCTTGTTTCTAATTAAAAATCAATAGAGGTGGGAACACATTAACTTTTTATTCCAGAGCTGAACCATGCCTTGCTTCACCTGATAAAACTAGAAAAGGGTATGTTTTTCAAGTATTTTTATTTGGGGAGCCTTTGTATCATGTAAGAAGCTAAACCTAAATAACCTGCAACTTTAAGCAAGCTGAAGTAAATCAAAACCATTAGGTGAGCCATGACCACTGCAAACAGATGGACACCTTTGGGAGACGCTGGGGGTGCACTGTCCTGCAGATCTTTTCAAAGCCAAATCTCTACTGGAATGAGTATGAGTCACACTTTTTCAAAGGCACAACACTGCTGAGAGCAAGGAGATTTTGCAAAAGGATCGTGCCCCCAGGAACTGTCATTCTTCTCCACTGCCCTCAGAACTGTTGCCCTAAAGTAAGCACTGTTTGGCATTAAGACAGTAAATACTCTCATATGTTCACAATTTTATTTCATCTAGTGCTTTCTCCTCAGCATTGGATGAAACGCCTGGATAAAATAGCTTTGGTGAGCAAACAGCATCAGGCAGACTCTCTCTTGCTCTTTCCCCTCTAAACTGCTACCCCAAAGGCTATTTTTATGCATTTTGAGCTCTGAGAATACACCAATCGCTCCATTCTGAGAATGCCTAGATTTAGGAGAAACAAGGTTGTATTTCCTGTAGTAATAATGAAAAAAAAAAAGTTATTCTGTTTGTATAGTACTTGTGTAATTAATTAACATTGATTAATAATTTTGCTGATCCTAAGAGAGGAAATGTAGTGAGCAAATGACCACCCAAGTATGGTAGCACATTTTTAATGGGTAGTATCAAAACCCTGTTTTCGTCATAAAATTATTTATCTTTCTCCCATGTATTTCCAGGATTTTATCTTCAAACACTATAGTGTAGCTAACAAACTCTAAAGGCCCAGACCCTGATGTACTCAACTATGCTTCAATTTCACAAATAGTAGTTCCATGATGCAACAATATTTCAGCATGCAATTAGAAAGTCAGTCTTATAATCCAGTTCAACCCAAGCCATTAAACACCATGATTAGCCCTTCCAGTATAATACACCCTTTTCTATAATACATTTTAAAAGATAGGATTTTTAAACCTGAGCTATCATACAAACCGTATCAGAAGCATAGTTCAAGCCACAGCTAGATGGATGGATAGAAATTATTTTCTTTTTTTTGCTACCAACACAGAAGAAGCTGTGTAGCTTGTAAATCTGTCATAATTTATATCATGCTTCTCTTGGGCAAGCCATCGACTGTGTATGCCAGATTATGTACAGTACTAGACCCTTCAATCAACATTTTAAGAAGCAATTAGGCACAGACTGTCCTTTTAGCAGAGACAGTTTCTACTTTCATTGGCCCTGCATTTTATAATTGAAAGTGTTCCCTATTCCATTGCAGGGTAGCATCCTTATATTTAAAACAATATTATATTTCTTGAATATTTCAAGTATCAATTCAAAGATTTTCAAATATTTCCTGCAACTCTGGTTTGTTTGAATTTTCTTTGGGTTTTTTACCCCATTGTTTGTATTTCATACATAGAAACCCAAACTGGGAAGATGACCATTTATGACAGATACTATATGAACACATAAGAAGATCTGCAGTTTCTCAGGAGCAGACTAAGTGGGCAGAAACAAAGGCAATAACTTTCTAAAGGTCACATGGCAGACCAACAACAGATGTAACACCAAGTTTCCTACTCCAAAAGTCATCTACTAAACAAAGAATTTTTTTTTTACTTAATGAAATCCAAGCAAAACTCATACTGCTACAACAGAAGAGAACAGGATCTCCTCCTCAGCAGTATAGTTACAGAAAAAGCATCTGATGGCTCCCCAAATTAACAGAGGTAGGTGACAGACTGAGAATGAAGTATTCAAGCTAAGGTTACAGCACCACACTGCATAGAACCCACAGTAAGCTTTGGAAAAAAACCAAAAAACCAGACACATAAGTCAAAGATGACATTCATCTCATTCCAATTCAATGCTATTTGCAGTCCAGAGATTGCATGAGCTTACAACTCTAATACTGTAGCTCCACAGGATGTAGAACAATGCAGTAGAAGAGAATAATATCTTATTACATTCTTCGTCTTAAGCAAGTGAAAGCATATTTTGTGGCAGAAGCATCACCAGGGACTCAAAACTTACTACATTAGTGCTTACCATGATTCTATTCTTGGTTAAGTAGTCATCTGGGCTCCCAGGAGACCTTCTTCTGCACTGTATTTCCTTTACAATAGTAGCCTATTTTAAAACTATTTCTTAAATTATTATGATTTCTATTTCTTATATGGTATTTTAAAATAAACAAATCATTCTGCTGGTCAAAATAGAGATGCAACTATTTTTGTAAACTGATACCAGAACTTCAATACATTCAGTAGTCTAAAAACTTTCTCTACACACTGAAATGCGTATTATCTTCAGCAGTATTAACACTATGGCTTTAGTGAAGAGAGCTGTCTGTTACATGCAAAGAAATACATAAAATAACCCTAATCATACCAATCCTCCTGCTCAAAGATTATGAGACGCCAGGATGGGGGTTTGCCTGTGCAACCTTAAAACAAACCTGATTTCCCCTGTGACATAGGCTTTGTGTGATCTTATATCTTTCACGGGCTTATTACTTAGTTTAAACAACAAAAGCATGGTGTGTTCAATAAGATACTACCCAGCATTCTTCCCTTTAAGATCTATTCTTTCTATTACTGTCCAATTGGCACCCAAACCTCAGACAGAGAATTACCATTTTTTCCTGGATTTTGCCATGGTACTCTCAAGGACAAAGTGAAAAGAACACTTACAAGTGATGCTGAGCTTTGAGCAGATAAATGTTTCTAGGCATTTATCATTCTGACTGGAGCTGAATGCTTCTTGTACTAGCTACAGTCAAGAGCTCTCAACTGTATTCTGAAAACACTAGAAAATACATGCTTCAAGTAAGTGACCAGAGGAGTGAAAAGCAATCAGGAGCAATCAACCTGCATTAAAGCCACAAGGACTAAAGAGTGTAGAGGCTTAACAGAGTCTTTATCCTGACACAGTTGCCTAAAATAAAGCTTAAATGGAAAAAAACTAAATGGAAAAAGGAAATTTAAAGAATGTGGAAAACAGGACTGGCCACTTGGGAGGAATATAGGAATGTAGTCTGAGAATGCAAGGATGCAGTGAGGAAAGTTAAGGCCCACCTGCAATTAAATCTGGCAAGGGGTATCAAGGTCAACAAAAATGGATTATTTCAGTACATCAGCAAAAAAAGGAAGACTAGGGAGAACGCAGGCCCCCTGATGAATGAGGCGGGTGACCTAGTGGCAGAAGACACCGAGAAGACAGTTTCTGAATGCCTTCTTTGCTTCAGTCTTCACTGCTAAAGCCAACACTCTTGAATTCTGGACCCTGGAGGTAAGAGATAAGGTCTGGAGAGAGGAAGACCTTCTCTTGGTAGAGGAGGACCACGTTAGAGGCCACTTAGCCAAACTGGACATACATAAATCCATAGGCCCTGATGGGATGCACTCACGAGTTCTGAGAGAGATGGCAGATGGTATTGGTAGGCACTTTCCATCATCTTTGAGAGGTTACAGAGAACAGGAAAAGTGCCTGAGGACTGGACTGGAGGAGGATGAATGTCACTAGAGTCTTCAAAAAGGGCAAGGAGGAGGACGCAGGGAACTACAGGCCAGTTAGTCTCACTTCCACACCAGTAGGGTGTTGGAACAAGTTCTTCTGAACAACATCTCAAAACATGTGAAAGAAAGTCACTGGGAGAAGTCATCATGGATTCACCAAGGGGACATGCTTGACCAATCTGATTGTGTTCTATGACGTTGTAACTGGCTGGCTGGATGAGGGGAGAGCAGCAGATGTCATCTATCTTGACTTCAGCAAGGCTTTTGACGCTGCCTCCCATAATATCCTCATTAGGAAACTCAGGAAGAGCAGGCTAGATGAGTGGACAGTGAGGTAAATGGAGAGCTGGCTGTGTGACAGGAAGTTGTGAACGATGGAGCAGGGTCGAGTTGGAAGCCTGTAACCAGCTGTGTCCCCCCAAGGATCAATACTTGGTCTGGTCTTGTTCACCATATTCATCAACAACCTGGATGAGGAGACAGTGTGTCCTCAGCAAGTTTGCCGATGATACCAAACTGGGAGGGGTGGCTGACACTCTGGAGGGCTGTGCTGCCATACAGCATGACCTGGGCAGAGAAGAACCTAACGAGGTTCAACAAGGGCAAGTGCAGGGTTCTGCACCTGGGGAGGAAGAACCCTATGCACCAATATAGGTTAGGGGTGGACTTGCTGGGAAGTAGTTCTGAAGAGAAGGATCTAGGAGTCCTGGTACATAGTAAATTATCCATAAGCCAGCAATGTGCTCTTGTCACCAAGAAGGCAAACAGAATCACAGGGTGCATAAGGAAGAGTGTGGCAAGTAGGTCAAGAGAGGTCCTTCTCCCACTCTACCAACGCTCTGGCTCACATACTGGATTCATTCTTCCAAGGTAATTACTATTCACAGATGGATATTGCAACATTTTAGTGGATGAAATAACCAACAGAATGAATTTTCTAAGGGCCTAAAGACCATAGCAAACTTCTTATTTCATCGTGTACATTGCATTTCTTTGCAAAGATCAGCAAATAATGATAGATGTTATTAAAAATTAATGCAAACGCATTCTGTGTGAATGCTTGTGACTTTGCTCAAACAAAAAGAACTCTAAACAGCAAAACTAGTTCCTCAGTGTAGCATTCAAACGCATTAACCTCCCTTTCTTTGTTGAACTGCCCTGCTGTAATTACTGAATGTCAGGAAAGAAAACACACAATTATTCCCCCTTCCTTATTCATCTTCAGAATGTAATCCATCCTGTGTATCAAATCAATCAAGTTTTCTACTGTGAAAATAAAACTCCTCTCCAGTCACAGTTTTCTATAAAATTCAAGCCCTTCTTAGAAGGTATGAAGGTACTTGAGTTTGCAGTGGAAAAAAAAAATATTTACAATTTTTTCTTCAGTACAAGAAAAATTAAGATTTCCTCAGGAATGAGTAGAACACTGTCACTGAAATGTCCTGAGTCAAGGTTTTCCTGAAAGACACCTGAGGAGGAGCCTTAGAGATCAACATTGGGTAGATATCCAAGCCAGATATTTAAAGTTTCTCAAACTAATAGATAAATGGAACAAAGAGGATCTTGCCATAGAAAATACCAAGTAATACTGAGTTCACACAGCCATCTCTATTTATTGTATCTCTACTTTTTTTAATTACAATTAAGAATGTTAGCTTACCTGACCAGAAAGCGATGAAGCCCAACATCAAAAGTTCTGTAAGAAAAAAGATTCAGCATATTTTAATAATTTAAAATATTACTCGGCTGGGTATTATATTTAAAACCAAGCAATAATACCAAAGATAAATATAAAATTACTTAAGTTGATAAAACAGAAGCGAAAGTGTAATATACAATTTTTCTGTAGTGACACATGAAGCTTATGATCATCATAGGGCAAGATTTAAATTCATATTAGAAAGCTCACAAATTCCCTGTTTGAGTATTTCTTCAATACAGCAGTAATATTCAGAGTAGTAAAACCCACATAAAACATAAATTGTATATTCTGTTACTGGAAATAATTTTTTCAGCATCCTGATGGCCAGGGATTCTGCATGTTTCCTATCATATATGTAGGTAGATCCTCTATACCAAACTACCATGGAATCCTCCCTCTCTTTTTCCCTTTTTTGCTCTGTACTGAACTAAAATGCAAGGGATTGCTGTGAATTCTCTCCATGATATAAAATAATCAAATAACCCCCTTTTGTCTCCTTCAGATACACAGAAGTACTGAGAAGTGGGGGTCTTTCAAATTTGTTTCACTCAGATCTGGTGAAGAAAATAACTTTGAAGATTTTTGACAGTAAATACAATTTAGATCATGCTAAATTACATGAACCGCACCTGAAAATTTCAGCAGTAACAGCAAACATTGCCAGTCAGTGTCAGTACTTCTTTCCCTTTTCCATTTCCTCCACCCCTCAGTAAACTCAGGAGAATAAGCTCATGAACAATGTACTAGCAAATTCTTGACACTACAGGAAGGTCTTCTGCTGATTTTAGACTTTTACCCAATATCTGAAGTATGTGCTAATTTTATGAGACTATCAGTATAATCCCAGATTAACTGGGATGTGCAAAATGGCACAGTTGGAAAATACAAACGTCTTCTTCCCAGTGCTGGACTTTCTCTAAAAAGGGCTTACATTCTGTACATAAAAAAACGTTTGGGCATACACTACGCTCTTGAGCATCCTGTTCCAAAAACACCCTAATTGGTCATTTGACTACAACACTGTTTTATTTAAGCAGTATTGCTTGCAGTGTGCTGCCTTCTACCTGAAACAGCAAGAGAAGTAATCAGATAGTTAATGGCATCCTGATGACAGCAGACAGATGGTGAGCTGTAGAAATTCTAGGAGAGAATTCTAGGACAGAAAGTCCACTGGTTCAGAGTGGAGAGGAGGGGAGAAAATTTCTCAAAAGCTGCCTTGCGACAAAAATAAAATATTTTGACAGGAGCATGCACATGGTCACCATTAAACCTGTATTTTTCACATTCCTTTCCTGAAATCATTCCCCATTTTACATTATTCTATTATTGTGTAATTATACTGCATGAAGTATATCTCTTTACCTTTCTGCATTCCTCCTGCCTGGACACATGTTTTAACTTGGCTTTGCCTCTTCAATAAAATATCCTGTGTTATATAGGCAGTATTCCATATCAGAGCTGCCCATGGTCCATATTTATAGTTCTGAAAACTTTTTCTTCCTAGGATTAAGCACATCAGTATGTTTGTACTGGGATGGGGAGAAGAGGAAACTTGTACAGTTCCAGGAAACAGCTGTATGCTAAACACACATCTTCACCCATGCTCATCTTTTCAAGTTCTCCTAGATATCCTCTGATAGCAATGATGGAACGTGCTACGGTCCATGAAGGGACCAACTTATCTTTTGGGGAGGGATTGGGAGGACAAAAATATCACCACTTTTGACACTGAACCAGAAGCCAAAGGACTTATCCTACAATTGGCATGGAAACTGAATGGCCCTGCTAACTTCCAATGATCAGAGCTGAAGGAGGTTGGGCCAGACAAAGCTGAGGTGGAGCAGGTTCAAAAAGGGATGGAGAATAAAAGTTTGCTGTGAACTTAGATGCCATCTTCTCCTCTCTTTTTTCACTCTTTGCAAAACGTAATACACTATTAAAAAATGTAACTTTATTTTATATGGACTGAATATTTCCACAAAATCTTCAACAAGTATTAAAAATAAACATGTATAGAACTGGTTTATTAGAATAAATTAAAAGGAGGAAAAAAAGATCAGTCTCACTAAGTATAACTCAGCATAGACACATGGGTCCCAGTATTCCCCAGTTTGATGCTGTACTGATACATTTCAACCAACTCCCTAAGATCTTGAGTTCTCAACAGTGTAAGCAGTCACTTAAAGATAATGTCACAATCAACAAAATTATGGGAACATAGTGGTATCAGAGTGTGCACCCAGGTCTTAAAGACACCTCTGGACAGTATCATTGAGTAGTTCCAAAAGCAAGAACAAGGCCAGACAATCTCAAACTGTAAAAGGGAGAAAGAGTTGCATTATTTAAGGCTATGCATATAGGTTACACACATTTTTAAGCACTTCAGAGAATGAATAGACATTATGCAAGGCAAAAATACTGAAAAGCTAGGATTCTCTGAGGCCGATTTTGACACTACCACAGACACTTTCGACTTTTCAGCTTGTTCATATTTAAATACATTCTGCCTTTAATTCTACAAGGGCACTTGAAAAACACAGTGAAGTAGCAATAGAAACAAATCTGACAAATGTAAAGAATCGCTCTATTGTCAGATGCAAAGTTAAGAAGGGGTAAAGAAGGTTTGTACAGCAATGCTCTGACTGCAACTTGGGAGTGGAATAAGCAACTACATTAAATAAGAGGCACGTAATCCTAGTGTGTTTGTATTAAACCCTTTCGGTGATCCCTTCAATATCACAGGAATCTGCTTAAAGCCTGACAGGGTGCCCCCCACAATTAACTCAGAATTACACCTGCCATAAGCACATGGACATGATTATCCACTGCCTATAAAGCACACCCGTATTCACTTAGTATTGCAATATACTTTATAATGAAGTTCATACAGCCTGTTCAATCCTGAGCTTCTCTGTAAAATACAGGATTTATGTGGTAGTGCCTCGGTTACATACCAGTTTTACAAATACTTTTTGAAATCCTATAATGAGCATAATTTTCTGAAATAAAGTTTATTTAAAATTTTAATTAAATCAAGTAAAAGCGTATCTACAGCAACATGAGCAAAAAAAATGATTTGCCAGTTAATATCTCTATACTGCTCAGATGTCAGTAGCAATATATTTCACATTCTTAAGAAATAATGGGAAAAATCTTGACTAGTCAGCAGAAGAGTAAATGGGAGATATCTAATCTTCATTTTATAATCATGTTACTCATTACAGACAATTTAACAATTTTCTTCATAAAAATGTCTAAACCCCAGAATCATAGAATTGCTTTGATTGGAACATTTACCCCAGAATCATAGAATTGCTTTGATTGGAAAAGACCTTTAAGATGTTCCAATGAGACTTTTAACCTAACAATGCCGAGTCCACTGCTAAACCATGTCCCTAAGCACGACATCTTTTAAATACCTCCAGGAATGGTGACTCCACCACTTCTCCAGGCAGCCTATTCCAGCACCTGACAACCCTTTCAGCGAATAATTTTTTCCTAATACCCAATCTAAATATCCCCTGGCACAAGCTGAGGCCATTTCCTCTTGTTCTTTTGCTTCTTACTTGGAAGAAGACATTGACACCATGCCACAACCTCCTTTCAGGCAGTACTGAAAGCAGTACTTACTGCTCCTCCTGTGGAGAGCAGTAAGTTTTCCCCTCAGCCTCCTTTCTCCATATTTAGCAATCACAGTTCCCTCAGTTGCTCCTCAAGACTTGTGCTCCAGACTCTTCACCAGCTTTGCTGCCCTTTTCTGGATGTGCTCCAGCACCTCAAGGTCCTTTTCATAGCGAGTGGCCCAAAAATAAACACAGTACTGGAGGTGCAACCTCACTAGTGCCTAGTACAGGGGAACCAACAAGGCCCTTTTTAAAAAATAAAATCTTTGAAATCTCTGCCTGCAGGCATATATTCCTCCCCTCAAGGAACATTTTAAAAATTATTTCAGACATGCAGTTTCTGCTTTGAAAGCTAAACATATAATGCTATGAGCTGCCTCCAAATCTGTATTCTTCACAAAGCTTAGAGGGGGAAGAGAAAAAAGAAAAATATTACTATTATATAGAAAAATATGAAAAGGCAGGCACCTGTTAATAGGAACCACAGTCAGTAGCAACAGCACATGCATGGAAATTGTAATCCTGATGATTCTCAGGGAAAAAAAAACAAACTACAGAACTCCTCTTATTGTCCCCGGAATGCAAAAGGCATGTGTACATATCTTAAAAAGCCAAATGAGCACAACTGTGACAAGTTTCTGTTCATGCTGCAATTAGGGTACAAGAGGAGCCACTCATCTCTTTCCCACTTGTGTCATAGGCCCTTTGGACTTGCTCTGACACTTCCATTTGCCCAATTTCCTTATAGTCTGTTCTTATTTTGAAATTCCATACCTACCACCTGTGACTTAACAATACCATAGAGCAGAGTTTTCTCACTGTATCTGCCTATTGCAGGCTGGCACATACTCATATAAAATCAGGATCAAAAACCAGTCAGGACCTCCTAGGAACTGGTTTGCTTTCCTGGCCACATGCCCTGAGCCCAGCACAGACCAGCCGGCAAGGTGGGTCCCAGTGCAGCTACAGATTGACCTGCAGTGACAGACTGGGCATCACCAACCAAATACCCACCCTGGTCACCCCTGTGTGTGCATGTTATCTGATGGGCTGTTTGTGGATCCACAGTGCAAACCTGTGCCTTCTTTTAACTGAGATCTAAATTCAGATTCCCTAACAGAGAAGTTGTATGAGCCTTTAGTAGGTAACTTATGAAATTAATGAAGTTATGCCAGCTTACATAACTTAAGCATCTGACCCTACACCTACCTAGATGAAAACTGCTACTCATTAGCAGTGTTAGGGACTACAGCTCTATGGTGCTGGCTAAAGGACTCCATCTCACAACAAGACTTGATTGTTAGACCGCATTTGCAACATTAAAAAACTAAGTACCAAGCACACGTCAGGATCACACGAATCAGTTTAAAGGTAACCTCATTACTGGATCAATTTTTAATGAACCTAAATTGAAATAATTTGAGTTGTCAACCCCCGAGTCGTTATATGCATTTTAAACCATGTGCTGTAGAGAAAAGAGCACAGCTGTGTCTTCCATCAGAGCTCCTCCCCAGGACTGCTGGGCTGCGTCCTATTCCTGGAAACAAACCACAAAAACCATGCATCATGTAGCATAATCTGGGAAGCATTTGCCTAACTCTGCACTTCAGTAAAGATGCCCACTGCAAGCACGTGTGATGTCACCACTCTGAAAACCCTTAAGCATACACTAAAGACAGAACTCCTCAAAGAAAACACTGGGGGCTAATTATGCTCTGGTCTTCCCCCAGACAAAAATAAAATCAATATATTGAGAGTTACTGCCCTGACATCACTTAGATGAAGAAAAAGAATCACATCCATATTCCCTTAAGCCCAAGAAATAATTACTTTCACAACAAGTGCAGCACTCATACAAGTCTCATGGGCACCATCAGGGTTCTGATCAGTTTAAGGACTGAGAGTAAGATTTGAATGGGTTTTTCTTCGCTACAGGATATAAAGTACTATGTGGGGAAAACACCCATAGATAGCACAAACTCTTCCAGACTGGCATATATGCAACACATTTTGTGAACTCAAAATAACTGCGTATGTCGGCCATATTTATGGAAAACAAGTATATTTATAATAGGATAAAAACAAAATAAAAGCTATTATAGCTAATATGAGGGATATTGTGCATATTTCTGAACAGAAAAAATCCTTCATCCACAATAGCAACACTCCACGATTCTGGAGATCCTGCATTAGAAACACCTATGTTCTCAAAAAAGTCAATCTTTTAATTGAAGAACCGAGAATATTTATTTTTCTGTGCCAGTTCTCTCAAGGACTAATCAACCATTTTTGCAGCAGCTAAACCAAAATTTGACAAGTCACATTAGCATGCAGAGGATAGCAGAATGATTCTAACTTTGGGCTCTACCTTCAGGGGGATGGATCTAGGTGGATAATTCACTATTTGTGAACAGTTCAAAGTCAACAATGTAAAAGTCCCTGTGTGCCCAGGGACTGTGTTGCATTGTAGACAGAAATATCCTAGGCATTGGATAATTCACATCATATTAATTTCATATTCAAAAACAGTCACATTGCTGCTGGAATACAAACACTTTTGAACACAGAAAGGAGTGATGTAACTTCTACAAGCAGGAAAGAAGTTCAAGCCACAGTGCTATCCCACATTCCACTGTAGCAAACAATACAATAACTGTACTCAGATCTCTTCAAGTTAGTCAGACTAGTTGCCACTTATGTTGGTGATGAAATCCAACAGGTGAATTATTATTTATTACAGCTTCAGTACGTGGTACCCTGTGGGTATTCACCATTTCTTAAAAGAAGCGTAGTTGCTGCAATATGTTTCAACAATGATTCTCGGCCCTTCGTTTTACAAATGTGGCTAAACTTCACATTAGAAAGTCTAATTCAATGACATATCCTCAGAGAAGTGCATCCTATTTAACCATCGAACAGTGTTTGCAAGACCAGCACTTTCATTAGCAGTCTTCACAAATAAATTTGGCTTTTTGCCAGTGAGCTGCTGACTAAGAGTCTTGCCACACCTGAGCATTTTGCACTGGAGACTGAGAGGTCATTGAATGACAGCTGCCTTCACTGGCACAATGCACTTAAGCTGCTTCACTGTCCCTCTTTTTCAAAGACTCTATAAAGATGGAATTCCTGACAGATGACCCACCATTTAGCAGTTCTAAACTACCTTTCCTGATCTTCCTACTTCTGCTTATCTTTCTTCCAACCGGCCTGTGGCAACCTCCCCAGCTGGCAATCACTCAAAGATGAGAGGTTACAAATTACAAATAATTATAAAGTGTGCAACATAAGTCTCAGACATATTTTAGAGTCTTGTCTGAAAAATACAAATACTACAGAAAAAGCAGATACAAAGCCCACATGTAGACTTATCTAAATTATATTATTTAATGTTTCAGTGAACTATAAAATATTGCTAATGGACAACACCTAGAGGCAGTATGCCTCACAAGCTGAATAAGTATTTCTTAAGTAGTGACTGCTACAGAATCACAGAATTGTTCTGGTTGGAAAAAGACCTTCAAGATCAAGTCCAACCATAACCTAGCTCTACCAAGTCCCATGCTTAAGACATATTGATTAATCATCATCTTAATTTAATAATGAAGGTTTGGGAAAGCCATCCATATTTTTAAAAGACACTGTCCTGGTTTGACCCAGGATAGAAGCAATTTTCTTTCTACTAATTTTACTATTGAATTAAGTCTTTTCTAAGTAGCTGCACTTGCTATAGCTGACTGATACTTTTGCCTTTCTACAGCTTACATGGATTCTGATACATTGTTTTCTGCAATTTTACTTGAAACCTACACCATTAGTGTGTAAAGCTTGTCTCCTCAGTGACAATCAGCACACTTCCTCCTAACTGAAGTAACTGCCACCATGCTAGGATACACTATATAGAAAGCAGATGCACAATTTAAAACAGAAAACCAACAAGTTATCACATAAGGTATTTTATAGTATAAATAAATACAGCAAGCAAACTGAAAAATATTCAGCTAAAAAGCCCGGACTGTTTAGTGTTGTTAGGTTTTAAAATTAAGATGGGGAGATGAATGATGAGACAGACAACTCAGAAAAATTAAATCCAATCCAACACAGTGACTCATTTGGATTTATCTGTTACCCAAACCACAGAATATACTTTTGGACACTAAGCCTTCGAAGTCACATTGCAACATTTTCTGGGGACTCTTCTACCACATACAAGGATTTTCTCAGAGCTTTCATTTTTCACTTCAGCCTTTCAATCAGCGCAAGCCACTTGGTGAATTTCACCCACATACAGTCTGCCCACTGACACAGTTTTGGAATCAGGAATAAATACATATATGCAGCTTTTTTGGCACTCCTTCAAGATAAACAATAACAAATCCTATAATCTCCTATTCAAAAGCAAAACAGTTCTTAACATGCAACACACAATGAAACAAACCCTGGCTCAACTTTTCAATGAGAAAAGTACTGCTTAAGTTAATTCTTTTAAACATCAAGATTTTAAGAACCTGCTTAAGCCTAGATCTCAAGCTTCAATGCACTGTCTTTTGTTTGCAAGGTTTGATTTTAAGTTTTAATTATCTGCAATGCAGCAAACTAGTAGTAGCAGGTTTCTTTTGTCTCAACATAAAAATGCAGCTAGGAGTAAAAAGAAAAGTCTATCCTATTTGAAAGAAACAATATGAAGACTGTCAAATGCTTTTATATCATGTATTTGACAAGCAATGTCTTGTTATAGTAATAATAAGCAGGACTTGTGTACACATGAGGGTATTTTTATTGTATTCTCTGACACTTGCTTAGGGACATACTGGAATTTTAACACTTCACACTTAAACACTTGATATTTCTGTTCTATTTCTTCCTGGCATGATTCAGCAGTACCAAGCTGCCTTCTGGTTTTGTCCATTATTAGAATAACCAAAGCTGCTACTGCACTCAGCCTGTGCTGCATGCCTCCATCTAGAGTTACTGCTCAGTGCTCTACAGCTCTTCAGCACCAATATGGCCAATGCAACAACATTCACCTTACTTCACAAGAGTACTTTGTAAACAC
The DNA here is from genome assembly GCF_000747805.2 of Chaetura pelagica. NCBI lineage: Eukaryota > Metazoa > Chordata > Aves > Apodiformes > Apodidae > Chaetura > Chaetura pelagica. The sequence continues at coordinate 433,077 of NW_009951965.1, read as the reverse complement.
ATGATTACTTTAAGGTTGAACAGAGCAAACCCTACACATCTTACTTGCAAACTATTCCTGCATACATTGCAGGTAGAAGCTACGGCTTCCCATGCCTCTGAGAAAGGTGAGAATCCACAATGAAACCCTGACTGGCCAAATGGAGCAGCAAAACTCTTATCAATTTCAACAGCAGCAGAAATACCTGGAGTGACTCAGGACAGCCTGCATAATGCAGGATACAGTCCAACTTTGGTGTATATTTTATTATGGACACCTTCACCTCTGAGCAGAAAATTATCTATAAAAGTCCCAAAGCTTCACCTGTGGAGCATGTTATTAGCTGGGAGCTCAGGGTGGAGACCAGAATAGCAAAAATAATCTACAGCAATATGGCTGCAAGGAGAAAGTTCTTTTGTGGACCACATAAAAAGACTTCACAAACTTACAGTTGGGTCCACGTTCTAATATGCTTTGTTGTTTTATTTCAATTTAAACACACAACTTGTGTTGTATCAGAAAGGCTGAGGAAATCTTAATGATTCTAGGCAGCAACTTCCCCCTTGCCCCCACAATCTCCTGGCCAGAGAAACAAGCAGAACTTTATGGAGGCATCAGTCATTGCCAGTGTGAACCTAAGATTACACACAGGTCTGCCAACTTCGGAGGCTTTAGAACAAGCAACTAGTTCTGTTTTTCATGTATCCCTCACATTGGTGATACAGTTCAGCAGACACAAAGAGCAAATTTCATTTGTATTCTGTTAATCTCTCCTAGGATCCTCCAGAAGAAATATTACTTTAATTTTATACCTTCCCTGATTTTCAAAAGCCTGTGGTAGCTCATGGAAAGTGGATGAAACCTAATGCCCATTAGTGGCAAACTCCCATAGGGTAAGTTCTCCTTCAATTTTCCTCGATTAAGACTCCTGCAATGAAGCGTGATTGCCCAATTGCTATTAGATCCCTATCCTTACTGCAAACAGAACAGTGAAGCTTATTAATATCCATTACTCATGGTTTACAGTGGGTGTGAGCAGACAGAGTGCTGTTTGCCAAATGTGAGCAGCAGTAATACTTTCTATCTATGCAGAGCTCATGTCAAATACTGTGAAGAATGGGCTTCATGGCTGATCAGCAGTAGGTGGGCTTAGCTTGCTTGTTAAAAAAACCCAGCAATTTCAATTTACAGTAAGAAAGCAGTTACAATGCAAATATATTTCCAGTAATTATGCAATTTAGACCCAAGAATTAGGATGCTTCATTATTGCCTCTTTTTACATTCCAAAGAGGCAAATAATAGATTTTTTTTTCTTTACTGAAGAGATTTATGGAGCCTTTTAAAGCTTTAATAAAACCAACAAACTGAGCTGTATAGTAGGTAACAACTGTAGCACGCGCTAATTTGGCTGACGTCAAAAGCAGTTAAATCTTCTGTCTCTATCAGTGAGAGAATGACTAACCAGTTCAGAACCAAAGTATCTTTCATATGTTCAGGTGACGTGCTAGCCAAAAATGTGTTGCAGAACAGTGCTTAGCTTTAGGTATCACAACAGCTAATAAAATATAGAAGTAAATCAGGAAAAGTGTTATTTTTCAACAAGTCATTCAACTACTAAAAAGTGTGCACTCATTCTGCAATTAAACACCCAACATTTGGGCAGGCAGCAGAAGTATTCTGATACTGGCAAGCAGGTGTAATATTTAATGTATCACTCCACAGCCTAAGGAGGCCCTCTTTGAAAGACCACCCTGACTCCAGTTGTTACTCTGCACAGAACTGTGTACTTCACACATGTGCATGTTGCTTAAAAGTACCACAGGGGCTGCAGGTAGCAAGGACATACAGCAAGACCTGCTTTATATTCAACCTTACTCCTTACATACCAACAGAAGGAAAAGGGCGCTTTCCTTTCCAAGACTCTCACCCAGCATCTTCAAAGACCACATAAAAAGGTTCTCTAGAATGAAAACTATTATTCTTTAAATTTTTAAAAGCACAACATCCACAACAAAATGCAAATACAAACTTTCCATTACAAAACCATTCTTATGCATGTTATTTTTACTTCTGATCTGGGATAAATTCAGTGTACCTGTCCAGACAGGACACACAAACCAGATTGAGTAATTTCACAGTGACAAAGCTTGCAAAAGAAGGCTTAACATGGCTCAGGGTTCTTGATGTATTTTGCACACTTTGGCAATAATGATTTATCCTATTCTTAAGGTTTCAATATAGTCTCCCCTTATATGTGACCACTAGGCCATTTCAGCATTGTGGGTGTGTGTGATTCTATTTAATCCAACTACCCTTTAAATAGTATTTTTTCATATTTAAGAGAGCGACTCTAAAAAAAAAAAGTGTGGGGAAAGTTGCCTAATTTTTAAATAGGAATGCTGCAGCACTAACATTTTTAAAGATTAAAACCACTGAGAAGCTAGATTATTAAAAGACATTTTTGTTTTACCTGATAGACTGTCTAAAACATAGTGAAAGACTTTTTCTTTGAAAATATCAAAGCCTGGAAATACACCAGAAGTTGACACTCCTGATCCCCAGAGGAAAGGGAAATATACATAAGCCTGGCCTTCCTTTTCTTGTCTCTCAGTTCCAGCTGCTGGGTAAATCTCATCAGAGGCATGGAGCAGAGAGATTTCAGAAACACAGCTCTCTAGAGCTGTAAGACAGATACAAAACAAATTACGTCACAATACCTAATCCTCTTGAAATGACTGCTAGGCCATCTATAGCACTTAAGTTTCTCTGTTCAAAGCACAAGTATAGCCCAGCATGCCTGCTCTGATCCCCTGGCAGCATCCTCTCCCCAGGCACAGAACCCCAGTAGAAGTCCTCCTGCAGCTTGCAGAAGCTGTCGCTGCTGCACCCTCTTCCACAGGGAGGCAGGCAGCAGATCTAAGCCACAGATTTGGATGTTAAATTCAAATTTCTACCAGGCTATAAAGTGATTTTCACTGAATCCCTTCTTCACACTGTCCTGGAGATACGAATTTCCTATTCACTACCTGCCTTTCCTCCCTCATGCAATTTTTTTGAGGATTTGTAACACAACCAACTCCTGAGGATAATTGCCATGGGAAGGAGTTTATGACCCATCATTTAGCATCCTTCCTCTACTTACCTCCAAATCACAGGTTGCACAAGAGTAATTTATGGTTATTACTAGCATATAATCAGACAACTAAACTTGTAAGAAGGAGAAATTTAGGGAGAAAATCTGCTATGTAAAATTTCAGACCATTGTCAACTTATCCAGAAACACCAGCAGCAAAAGAGCTCTACAATACTTGAACAGGAAGCAAGAGCCTTCCACAGGAGTTTTAGAGCACAAGCCCTTAAACCTGTAAAAACACCTTTTTCTGAGCCCAGAAGCAGGGATGTCATCCTGACTACACACAGCTGTAGCACAGTTACAGCTGAACAATTATATTTGTGTTAACTTGTACCAGACATTGGTTATTTAGGAATTAGAGGAGGCAAGTTTCCCAAATCAAGAACTGACAGAATCACCATTTCTGATCTTATTTAAATTTCCTTAATATCTTGTATAACATAAAGCCTTTCAGCAGCTTGTTCGTCTTAATATATTTAATAAGTTAACTCTCATAATTACTTATTCTAGTACAAAAATCATAAGCCCAAGAAGGAAAATACATTATAAACTGGGCTAAGACATTGAGAAGCACCAGGTGAAAATGGACTTACTTTTTTCCCCTTTCAGGTTAGAAAATGCATTTTCCCTGTTTAAAAATCTATTCTAGTCCTCACCACAAACTACAAATAGGCGATTAGATGTAAATATTATGAAGTGTTGAAGCCAGAATTAAGAGATGGGAAGTTTTTGCTTGCTCTCCATCATTCCAAAATCCCTGCATGTGGTCACAGTGATCTCTTGTGCTCCCACTCACACATAACATTACACTATCATTACATTCTCTCATACAAGGCAAGCAATGCTTTTGTAATAATGATACAGGTAAACCAGACTGAACTGCAGATAATTCCTAATCCAGATGCCATTTTTGCACCAAAATATCTGTGGGATAAACTTAATGTGAATCCATATAAAAGTGTGTATGTGTGTCTGTACACGCAAAATATAGCCCTCCTAGTCCACCCGTTAACGTGCCAAAAAATGGGAGGGCTGGGAAACTGACTAATGTCAGACTCCTATCTATGTCTTAAATGCAAGGTAGAATCTGGAACTTACAACATGGTAGTTGAAAACAGCCAGATCTTTCTTTATCATTGCATCATTTTATTTTAATATGGCAGCATTTCTTAAACTCTGTTTTCCTTCTCTGGATGAAATTCTGCTTCCTGTAAAATCTACCTTTCAAACGCTAATTCATACTGCCTTCCTGGAGAGCCTCTACCCTTGCTGAGACTAACCTGTATTAAACACTCAGGTAGTTTTAGCACCATTGTCTCCTTAACACAATTGTCTCCAAATTATTTTGGGATAAGATACTTGGGAATGTGCAAATTTTAAGAGGAAAGGTAGAAGAGCAGTCATGCTTCTGCACACCTCCTATCAGTCTATGACCAGAAATAATTGGATTCTTATGCCATGCTACTCCCATAGCATGTCAAAACCACATCTGATCAACATGTCCAGCAGCTTTGCAGAAGAGCACTTGCCACACTCAGTAACAAGCAGAAAGTAAAAATAGAAGAATGACTTATTTATTTTTTCCTCCATGAACAGCATCTGTCCTGTTGTCCTCATTTACAGCCGAAAAGCTTCTTTGTAGAATACATTCACCAATATGTCAGAAGTGATACAGGATTTAGTTACTTGCTGCCTAGTGTTTTCTGGGATTTCCACATCCTTACTTCTCCACTAGGATATCTTTCCACACTGAACTAATTTACAAGTTTCAGCAGTAATGCAATTTTTTCCAGTTGCACTATACAATTCACCCCCCACCTGAGAAGCTGTGTGACAAACATCAGACAAGTTTCCTACAACACTGCCCTCACACAACTCCTTTACCTTGCTTTTCACCTTGGTAAGAATAACCAAGTTTTAATTCCTCAGAGCTTAAGCAGACATTAAAAACTGTAAGTTGGTGTGTCACTGAACTGCTAACCTATCTAGAAATCAGAAGCTCAGAATCTTTTTTTTTTTTTCTCAGCCATAGTCAAGCTTTCAAATAGCAGTAAATTTATCATGCATATATTAGCTATGCAGCTGCATATTTAGCAAGAGAATGATATCCTGGTAAAATTAAAACACATTCAACACCTGTATTTGTCTTGAGACAGTAAACAAGATTGCTAATTTTTTTACTCAAGAGATTGTCTTGATTAAATAAAATGCAAATTTGGCAGAATCTACTATAAAGCTGATAACTCCTTTTTAATCAAAGCCTTTCATTTTTATGATTGAATGGACATAATTTGGTTTATTGTTTAGTGCCATTAATAGGGAGACAGACTACCTGATTTGTTTTCCTAACACCTGCTTTTAGCTCTAGAGAAATGTCAGATGTACTGTGCTATCTCTCTAATCTTCCAGACTGAAAGCCATTCTACCTTCTGTATCACATCGTGTATTATGTCAGCATATACTGATTATAAATTATACTGGTCTGGATGTATCAGATCAAAAGCTTTGTCGTTGTGGTATCAAAGGATACCCAGTGTTAGTGGAAGACCCCTTAGTAGCATATTTGCATTCCCTATATTATGATATTCGTGTTGTCTCTCTCTCTTTAGGCTACCTTCTCTCCTTCTAAATCTGCACTGCTAATAGCTTCGAGATAGAAGAGCAACAACACTAGGTCTTCCAAAAGCCAACCTAGCATAATACCCTTGTTGCTGAGCGTACCCTAAAGCAAACACCAGTGAGAAGGGTAATAGCAGGGTAAGCATACACAAGCACTTTTTCCCAAGCAGCATCCCTAGGGCCAGCCAGCATGTAAAAGTAGTGCACTCCATATCATCTGGCTTTGTTCCACCCCACTCCCCAACCCCGCCCTAGGAGCCTTTAATAAGCTTCACCAGGCTACCATTTTATGAAAAGGGTCTGGTGCAGATCTCCTCACTCTACCAGCTTAAAAACTAGGCTCTGTTATTAACATTTAAATTTGACCCACTGATACAATTGTTAGGACTTTTAAGCCCACATATTCACAGACCACAAAAAAGCATTTAGCACGTTGAGGGAACAGTGTCACTGTTCATAAAGCTTCACAACACAAGCTATATACTTTCACTATTTTTTGCTAGGTTCTCTGCCATACCCATAATTTCTGCACTTCCTGTCCTGTACAGTCACGCAGTTTAGAAACAACAGCTATTCCCACTTCCAACACTGACATTCCCATATAACATACCAAAACACACAAAAAAGACTGCAAAGTTTCTGGGTAGTAGTGATTGAAGAGTTTAACTATAACGGTGTAAGTGCATCATAATTCAGGCATCCAGAGGGCAAGATGGGCAAAATTTTGTAGATCATTGAGAATGACCATAATTCACTAGCAACCATTGCAAATTCTACTATCCACACAGCTTTGAGAGGAAGAAATCAAAACAGCTGTACGTGAATGGATTTTTTCAATCTTCAAAGCACACAAATGCCATCTATAAGATAGCTTCATTATTTCTGGCAGGGAATGTTTGATTCACATAAGAATTAAATACTTCGGAAAAGGTAAATTCCAGCAGTTCACATTTTTTCCTTCTGTAAGAAATCAAACTTCCTGCTTAGTTAAAGACTTTCGATTTTCTGATAAATGTTAGGCATATTTTTAACAAATATTCAATGTTTTTACTGTTATACACCAAGCATTTTTACAGGTAGAATACCTTTCCATTTTCTGTTACAACTACCTGACAGCAGTGTCATTACTAGTTGTCCTGATGTTCATTTAGCACCTCGAGGGCAATATCCTTGGAATAATAACTGGGAAAGAAAAAAAACCTGCTGCTGTTCACAACTGTGCTTGCAAGGACAAGGAGGCCATAAGATGCTGCTCTCAGGAGAATACCTGGTAAAAACCATAGATATCTACATTAACTCTGCAGGTCATAAGCTGAGTTCAAACTCTGAAATAGAATTTAAACCAAGGCATTTGCTAGTAGTCCAAATAATTTTTAACAGGTTATCTGTTTTCTGTGTTCCTTCTGCTGCGTTTTTTTGAATACTACATATCTACAGTTGCCAACTATTATGAACTATAAAGCCTTCTTGTTAAAACTAGCTCCAAGTCAGAAACAAAATTAAAAACTCATCCAATAAAACTATGATGATAGCAAGGCCACTGTTTTTATGACTAAAATGAAAAAGCTTTTTCATATTGCAAAGCTGTCAGAGACTAAACAGGGTAAGCATCACTGTGCTAGGCTCAGTACTAACACTTGAGAAGTCTCTGCACTAAAAAGCTGACAATTCTCTATTTTAGGTTTCTAAAGTCTGGGGCACAGTGTCCCACAGACTGAAGGAACTAGAAATAGTGTAGAGAAAAACAAAGGAGAGAAGAAGTCAAGTGAATCCACTGTTACACATACAGGCTAAACAGCAAGCTGAATCCACCTGGAAGGGTTTTCAAAGAAAATGCTGCAGTGTATGCCAAGTTAAAGGAACTTTAAGATTCAAAACTGATCCTTTCGGTGAAAAATTCTGCTGAAACTCTTTAAAATGGAATGGGATCCAGAATTCATCCTACATTATAAACAATTATCATTTTTCATTGTAATTTTAATGCATTCCAGACTTTCTCCACTGCATGAGTCTATATATTGAAGTCTTATTTCTACAGCTTTCCTCATGGAGTGATTAATCAAGCATTTCTTTTCCTTCTCTGGAAGAGTGTCTAGCTGAAATGTGGGATTTAGATCAAGACCGAAAAGTAAACCATTTAATAGGTATCTGTAAACAATAACTGCTGTGTTAGTGAAACCAAGTAGGTTGAGCCTAATTCTAATAAATTAAGAGGATAAAAATGCTGAAAGGGTGCTTGCTCCTATCCTTTCTAGGATAACTCTAAAAGGAGTTACCTAAAATTAATTTAGAAAGTGCAACAGATCAACCATGGGGGTGAGAGAAAAAGCACAAGGACATGAAAGCAAACATGTATGTGACCATGAAGGCACACAGATATACTCTTATACACCGACTACAATGTATCAGTAATTGTCTGAAAAGCCGTAAGGACTGACCTCCACATTTTAGTGAAACTGTGCATCAGGCTCACACAACAAGGCAGAGCTGGAGGTTTGAGTCCATCCATTTGAAGGAGGAGGGCAGGAACACCATACAGAACCAAGTATTTCACATAAAAAAACAGTACCTGAGCTAAAGCCAGGCCACCTAAAAGAAAAAGCAGAAATTAAAATAATAATAATAATAATAATAATAATAATAATAATAATAATAATAATAATAATAATAATAATAATAATACCTTAACTGAGTCCTGAAATACTTAAAAAACCTGTTAGCACTGATTGCTTCCAAACAGCCATTACTCAAAGAACCAAAGCAAGCGTAATTGGTTAGATATACAATACCTACTTTTGCAACAGCTATAGGACACAAGCACATGCAATTAGGAATTTAGGAACACACTCAAAAGAATGTAATTATTGTTCTAATACAAAGACAAAGTAAGCATCAGAAGTTACACTTCAAAAAATCTTTTGACTGTGGGTATTGACTGCTGTGAAGAACTTATATTGAGCTAAAAGGCAGAACCTCCGATACAAACAATGAACATTTACCACAGGGACAACAGATTTTATCTTGGGGGGGGGGGGGGGGGGGGAGGGGGAAGAAAACCCAAGCAACCACTTTTCACTTGTTCCTCTAGAGCAGGTATGAAACATGGTTATTTTTGCAGCTTATCCTGACAATTATGGACAACAATCAGAAGTTACACATCAAAAATTAATCTAATATACAGCAATCTAGGGCAAAATTCTGGCAATGACAATGCAAATTGCACAACTCCTGCTGGCATACACATGGCCAGCATTTTGCTGCTAACAATCCAGTATTTTTAGGTTTAATATCATGATCCATGTGCATGATGTAAGAAACAGTTGTGTCATACCTGATAAAAATTTATGTCAGAACCAGTTATCTAGACATGAAACTTATGGCATTCTCTTTCAAGGAAGGAGTCATCTAGTATTCACTAACACTCTTCCCCAGGAGAAAACAATCAGAAGCACAATTTGGATACTAGCCAATTAGTTACACATTAACTTACTTCTGAACTATCCATACAGTCAACTTTCCGCTTTAATTCCCACTTTATTCAGTTGCTCATTTATGACAAATTTCATTGGAGAGCTGAATGCTGACACCCATACAAACTGATAAGGAAGAACCCAACTTTCTGTACATTGGAAAAATCCAAAATCCTTTGGTTGTGCATGACAGAAAGAGTTAGAGACAGGTTACCACCTTCTTAAGACCCAAGAATATATTTTATTTTCATTACAATGATGAAAGATTGAGTCCTCAGATACAAATGACGTGCGGAATAACGACTTTAGAACCAATAAGGTTATAAAGAAGGTATGTTTATTCAGCGCTGGGTGCACGGGGGATCGCTCCTCCACAAGCGTGCACACCCTAGGACTATTGGTAAGGTCATTATATGCCACAAAGTAATACATATTCATCTATACTGTTGCATATACATTAGGTGTCCGAGGATAGGGAGGGGTTATTACAATTAATCATTAGCATAGTTGCCCCCCCGAGCTCCTCCTTGTTGCACTTGCGCAGTATCTTCTGGTGGTCGTGGGCAGGGGTCTTTGGGATGAAGGCCGTATGTCTTCCTCGCTGTGCACTTTTCACCTCTTGGCATTCCTTCCTGGGGCCTGCACCAGGGTCTTGTCTTCTCTGCAAGTTTCTGTGGGAGCATCCTCCCACACAATACCTTCCCTCACAATTCAGGCCTTATCTATACATTCCAAGCCTTATCTATGCTGAGCAGTGCCCTCCTGTTTACTCCTTATGTGTTAGTCCTTTCTACCAAGGGAGGCCATCTGGCTTTCCTCAGATCAGAAAATTTAATACACGAGTTTCAAGGGGAAAAAAACACCACATTTTCACCATCTCTAATACAATATATATCTGAGATTGTCATTACTGTTAACTAGCAGACAGCTTAATAGCACCAATATCTTAAATAAATGCAGACATCACATCCCCAATCATTACCTGGCACACATAACCTACTCTGCAGGTGGCAGTTCTAAAGACTCACAATAGCAGCAATGTGAAGATCCCTACCAAAACACATAGATTAAGTTCTCATTGGTCTTCAGCTAATCCCAGCTGTGCAAGAGTTGTGGCCACGCATGGTAAACTGAGGACAAGACTCTCAGCCACACAACTGCTGGGCTGCACTGGCAACAGGCACAGGCTTTAAACCTTCTTGCATACCCAGGACATTCCAGATATTTTGCAGTTGCCCTATTCAGGCACAAAGCAACCAGAAGCAAACTGCTTCACCTGATTTAAAAACATGAAATCAAAAAAATGACAATTTGAGATCAATGCTAAATTTCTCAAATTCATTAACAATATCACTTTTATTTTTTCTGTAGTGTTCAATTTAAAGCTTGAAAATTGCTTGTGTGTCTCATCTTACACTGGAATCAAGATATATCAAGCATATATTAAAAACACAAGGGAAAAAGTACTGCAAAAATGCTATCTTTCCCTCCAAATAAATTAATTCAAAGGTTTCAGAGTCAAGGGGTTTTTTTTAACTGAAATGTGAGGATTTAAAAAAAAAAAGTTAAAGTATTCACACAATCTTAAAAGCATGGATTTAACAGTCAAGCTTTTTGAAATACCAGATTAAATTAGCTGATTTTTACAGGAATTTATATTGTCAATTTATCACCTTGCAATCCTTAAAACTTTCTAAATTTTCCTATGCTCTAGAAATGCATTTATAAATCTTCAAATAATTACCTTATCTAAATTTACTGCAAATCTGCATTTCATAAGTTTTACAGAGTTTTGTTTCAAAGAAAGTTAGAATTTAGAACATTCACAGACTTTTTATTAGGTTTTGTATTCTCAAAACCCTGGCTGATCTTTTTTTGACAGAAGTTGTCAAACAGAACATTTTCATAAGTAATGAAACACTTAGATCCAGGTATTAGATGTCACATTTGGCATTTTTCTGTCCATAAGCCATCACCAAAACTCAACTTAGCAGGCAATTTTATTATGAGCATGACAGCAGAAATTTACTCTTTTTGCAGCTACATTGACCCTATGGCACTAATGATCATAGATGGTTATTTCTGTCACATACCAGGGCAGGTTCAACTAGAAAACACGGATCAGAGAGAACTATGCAGTCATATTTCAAAAGGGTTACTGACACATGGCACAAGTCTAATAGGAAAGAGACATTTAAAACAGCTCAGAATTTGGAACCTCATCATCAAGTTCAAAATATTAGGCTTTAGGAGTTCATCTATCCTCTTATTTTTTATGTGCCTTTTCTACAGAAAAAAACAACCAAATATGCGGGGATTCTCTCAAATTAGAGTCTCCATGAAAGAATATGGCTCTGCACTGGAGCAGATGGGCTACAGACGTATCTCAGCAATAGTGTCAACAATCCTAAAATGCATCAGGAGTTTCCAGATCCATTAATCAATCAATAGGAGTATAATTACTGACAAGCTTTACACACCAAGCTGCAGCATTTTCTTCACAGCAGGACACTCCTCCCTGACAAGAGATTCAAGACTGGGTCTATTATGACCTTATTAGTTTGGTATTGATGACAGCAGGACACTACACTTCATGCTGGGGGAAAGCTTCCATATGAACATATGACTGCCACAGGACCAGGACAACTCAGCACAAGCTGCCACGTAAGCAGAGAAACATGAAGCACCTTAGTTTCATTACTTGAACAAAAACCACTGCAGTTAATAACTATACCCACATTGCTCAGCAGTGTTTTTCGTGGCTGCTTGGCAGTGCTTTGAAGGAGGTAGTGGCTCTCAAAAACAAAGGAACCGGTGAAAGAAAAGTACTATACAGGGTCTCAAGCAGCCCAGCTGCATATCCCAGCCCTCCAGTTGCACTCAAGAAGCAAGAAAAATCCTAAAACACGTGGAGCAGTGGTAGGAAAATACATGCTGCAATGTTTGCCCTGGAGCCTAAGTGCTCTCTATGGGTTTATAAGAACTGCAACACAGTGAAAACAGCACCCTACATCCAGCTTACATGGACTTCTCAAATCATGAAATCACCAATTACAGATTAAACCAGGTTGGGTCACCTTTGAACAGTTCATATCATTCTAGATCAACTCACATGCTGTCTGTAAAAATAAGGACCCTCTTGGAATACTAGGCCCTAGTTAATGATTAAAACAAATGAGAGCTAATGGACACTAAGTTGTGCATGCTTCACTAAAACAACAAATGGCATATGGTTATAGACAAACATTAAATCTACAGAATGCCCACAATATGGTATCAAACATGCATCCATTTTATCAAACGTGCAGTGTATCAAACACGAAACACACACTTCTGACAAGACTTACATACAGATTCTTACTCCAATACTTTCACAATTACAATATCTAGTAATAGATTAATTCAGTGCAATAGGTGTATTAGACAACACATCTTCATGCAGAATTCTGCCTTTCATCATTCCCTATACCTTGTGAAACTGACATGAATCTCTGTTTAGATGAGCAAAGATGAGTAACTGGTGCTGAATTACCAGGATAAATGGGAACATTGATAAAGAAGATGTAGGCAGGTTTTTTTAACCTCTGCATTTTCAGAATCAGACTTAATACACTTCTGAAATGACAACACTTAACATCCACTCCAGTTTCTATATAACTGAACGTACTTCACCAGAGTGAATTTTAACTTTGATATTGATGTTGTCATACTGAAGGAAAAAATAAATAACATATATCATATAGTTCAACTAGTACTGTTGAGGTCCCTGTTACTATATGTCAGTGAACTTGTCATTCAGCTACAAAAGCCTCAAAACATGTTGGAAAGAAACATCTACCTGCCCTTGTTTATAATTTATTTTTCCAGGCCTACTACATACTACATTTAGACATTACAGATGAACCTCTGGTCTGGCCCAGTGTGACTGTTCTGCTGCTATGCTGAAGTTCATCAGGATACTGAATTATGGGAATCCTTATAGCAGCTTTTATCTTCCCAATTAACTTCAAAAACTGAGAAGAATTAATGATCAGCATTTCCATTACCATGGAATACCAGTCCTCCTACTGCCATTAATTCTGAAAGTGCACAATTATTTCAGACAATCTGACTGATGCTACCTGAATGAGATGCAGCACTGACACATAAATATGGAATTGATAGAAACACTGTATTTAGTGCTTAGAGTCACATAAGCACAAGCGCCCTGATACAGTCTGATATGAAGAGTTAGCTATTGGCACAGACAAAAGTATTTGTAAATATAGACGCAATGATTTGTCAATTCTAGGAAATGCTCTCATTCTCCAGAGTTCAGACATTAACATCCCTCCCACAAACTGAAGGGGCACGCATACATGGCAAATGGGTACATGCAGTTAAAAAAACAAACACTATGGAAACAGCACCATCGTATTCTTCATTCTGTTCCCAACACAGGACTTAATATTTGGCCACTGAAAAACCATATTAGTTGCCATCATCCAGCTTTTCATGTAACTCCTACCACAGAAGATCAGCATTACTGAAAGGACTTAAAGCAAAGATCTGCTGTGAGGACAGGGGTGTCAGGATAAGCACTTCTGAGAACTGAGCTATCCAGAGGAGAGCTGCAAAGCCCAGCCCACGAGCAACCTTTAATACCAACACTGTCAGGTGTCCTGGTGGGTCTTAGAGAGCAGTAACATCATCTGCTGGGAGCATGGGGTGCCACTGGAGCTCATCACACTGAAGGAATGCACAGGCCAGTACCAGAGTCATCGAAGAAATAAGTGCAAGACTTGACATGGAATTTATGTTCTCCATCTCACACAATTCAGAGGGTACAGATAATATCTTTGCCAACATCTATACTGGGAGCAAAATTTCCACTGCCCTATGCAAAGAAGAGTATATAGTCTGTGGGGGCTCGAGCTATGGTGATGACTGGAAATAATTTATACCTGAAGTTACCCAAAACTAGCTTTCTCCACCTCATCATCCTCCATACCAGAAACTGACATCACCTTTTGGAGGTTGTTCTTGCTACTAAACACAGGCCACTGAAGAAACTGAATACAACTGTGTACTCAGCATGAAATTACACGTTTTTCCGACCCATGTAATACAGTTTTTTGTAAATGCACATGGCTTTTCGTCTCCAATACCACAGCCACAGCTTGCTGCAATAAAGGGATGCAAGACTGAAGAACTACGTGCAGAAGGCTAAAGAAAAAAAAAAATGTGAGGAGAAATATGTGGTAGAAGAAATTCTGACATTTATGTGGCATGTGGGAATTACAGTATTGAGCAGGAAAGGGAATACTCTGAAAACCGATCTGTTATATTCTTCCATAGTATTTAGTTCATGGAAGATTTGGTTGCAACCAGCTTTATTCTCCTATCATGGACAGATCTAAAATCTTCAACATACAAAAAAATTCAATTATTGAATTATACAATAGATTTTGTACTTTCGAGCTGAAGAGCTTAAATAATGAATGTCAAATAAAGTTTGAAATAATATGAGTAAGAAAGCTTCTGTTCTTAGAGAACCTTCCAGAACTCAAACCATTTTAATTTAAATCTCCCAAATTCCAACACCCAGGTTGCTTATGTACTGCAATAGCTCATTGATCTACAGGGCAGGAACTTAAACTGCCTTTCCTGGCAGCTGCCAGGTACAAGCTGGGAAATGCAAGGAGAGGAGTAATCCAGGAAGACAGAAGTGACTGGGAAGGAATTGCAGGTTCTAAACCTTTATATTAACTACATTTACACTGTCTTCAGTCTTCCCCTCAAAATTCCCAATACTCTTATCACCTAGCTAATGGTTTTGAAACCTGCCACTTGCAAATATAACCTGCATATAACAGAAGTTAAAAAGATTGCACAGCTACTTCAATTACAGCAGTTCTTCCATCCACAGTATGACAATGCTGAAAAGTATGTGCCATATCATTGCTTATTCAAAAGACAGGCTTCATCCATCCAGATCACATAGCCAATACATGAACTGGAAGATATTAAACAAGAAATGAGTGAAGCAAGGCTATAATGCTCAAACACTATGGTAACGTCACAAGAAACACAGCTAAACTGGGTTATCTCGGACAGAAGGTGATTTCCTCCAGAAAGGGAGAAACTCTGACATGCTCACATTCAGAACAGTAGGTGAATACACAAAAGTAGATATTTGCAAATTAATTGGAAGGAATAAGGTAACACAACCTATAGGCAAGAGTGCCGTTTCAGTAACACAGGTACTGGCTTGTAAAGAGCCTGGAGAAAGGAAGAACCTGAACATTCGACCTAAGAGGAACTTTGGTTTAGTTGCAAAAGGACACAAGTATAAAAATTGCAAAAGTTTAAAAAACAACCATACAATTCACCAAATGCACTAACAGTAGCTAATGCACATAAACAGTAATATTAAAGGCACCTTGCACCTTTGTTACAGGTAAATATACAGACACCAAAACCATACAAACATTTTGTATATTGCTGCTTAGAGAAATTCAGTTGCCTAGTTCCCTTCACACAACAGAAAACAATTCTCTTACTGCTGGTAACATTCACCCAGGTACTATTTTTTTAGGTTACACCTGTGTACACTCAGTAATGTTACTTCAGGTAACTTGAGCACTTTTGCGCCTTGTCATTTATGGCCTTGTACAATTATGTTGTACACTGGCATTTTTAAACCAGCATGACAACTCAGTCATGGCTGGTTTGGGTTATTTCTTTGCAATCTCACCTCACAGGAACATGAAGCAATGCAGAACGTTATGTAGCATCACACTTCTGAGGTGTACACTCTGACCATCACCATTGCCCTTAAGATGCTGAGAACAATATCATAGCACTGTTTTGACATGCACAGCTGGCATTTACTACCCATTGCTCAAAGATACCCCAGAAGAAAAATGGAAGAGGAGTTAGATCTCCCTGACTAGAGCTGATTGCAAAACAGCCTTTCAGCCTTTCCCTTAAGTTTGCTAGGCTATCGGGGCAGCCAGGAGGCATCACAATATATGTAGGTGTTCCATGCTGCTTTGAAGCTGTGGTAATTCAAAGGGAAACAAAATGAACAAAAAAACGAGCAGTGCCGAAGGGCTAATATACCATGTGGTTAATCCTCCTGAGTCAACAACAAGCTCCTTCCCTGGTCTCAAGACTCAGTTATCTGATGTTAATTGGTTTTAATGACACAGAATGCAAAATAACAGAGAGGAGCGTTTGGGTCTGTACAGGACCTGTAGAAGCATGGGAAGAGCCGTAAGGATCCAATAACAATCAACAGAAAAATATTACCAGTAGCCTTACTCACATATAAGGGGCTCCCTAAATCACAACAGTGTCTTGTCACTGGTTTGAGTTTAAAGAAACCTAAATAAATCCTTGTGATAAAACTTAGAAGGAAAACATTTTAAGTGACAAACTTCTGCCTCAAAACCTCACTTGTACTATAATACTTGGATACCTGCTGTCATTACTACAAAGTTAAACGAAAGTAGGATTAATATTTTGAATATACCTCTCCCAAGAGCAGAGCCTCTACAGGGGACTTGTTTCCATTCAAATGATCATATTTTCACAGAATCACAGAATCACCAAGGCTGAAAAAGACCTTTAAGATCATAAAGTCCAGCCTATGAGCTAACACCACCACAATGGGTAGACCATAGCACTAAGTGCCACATCCAGCCTTTCCTTGGACACATCCAGGGATGGTGCCTCCACCACTTCCCTGGAAAGTCCATTCCATCAACTAATCACCCTCTCTGCGAGGAAGTACTTCCCAATACAATATCCAACATAAACCTCTCCTGAAGTAGCTTGAAGCTGTGCCCTCTTGTCCTGTCAGTAGTTGCCTGGAAAAAGAGCCCAGCCCCCACCTGACTACAACCTCCCTTCTGGAAGTTGGAGTGGCAAGGTCTCCCCTGAGTCTCCTCTTCTCCAGGCTAAACAACCCCAGCTTCCTCAGCCTCTCCTCATAAGAGTTTCCCTCTAGTCCCTTCACCAGCCTCATTGCTCTCCTCTGGACCTGCTCCAGCACCTCAATATCCTTCTTGCAGTGAGGGGCCCAGAACTGCACACAGGACCCGGGGTGAGGTCTCACCAGTGCTGAGCACAGGGGGAGAATCACATCCCTGCTCCTGCTGGCCACACTATTCCTGATACAAGCCAGGATCCATTGGCCTTCCTGGCCACCTTGGCACCCTACTGGCCCATGTTCCACCAGTTGCCAACCAGTACTCCCATGTCCCTCTCTGCTGGGCTGCTCTCCAGCCTCTTCCCCCAGCCTGTAGCGCTGCCTGGTGTTGTTGTGGCCAAAGTGCAGGACCCTGCACTTGGTCTTGTTGAATTTTATGCCATTGGCCTCAGCTCATCGACCCAGTCTGTCCAGGTCCTCCTGCAGCTTCTTCCTCCCCTCCGACAGATCGATACTCCCCCCAGCCTGGTGTCACCCCTGAATTTACTGAGGGTGGACTTGATCCCCTCATTCAGGTCATCAATAAAGATGTTGGATAGGACTGGGCACAGCACTGATCCCTGGGGGACACTGCTGGTCACCAGACCCCAGCTGGATGCAGCTCCATTCACCATCACTCTCTAGGTCTGGTCATCCAACCAGTTTTTAACCCAGCAAAGGGTGCACCTGTCCAAGCTGTGGATTGCCAGCTTCTGCAGGAGGATGCTGTGGGAGACTATGTTAAAGACCTTGCTGAAGTCAAGGTAGACCACATCCACAGCCTCATCCACTAGGCAAGTCACCCAGTCATAGAAGGAGACGAGATTGGTCAGGCAGGACCTTCCTTTTCTAAACCCATGTTGCCTGGGCCTGATCCCCCGGTTGCCTTCTACATGCTGCTTGATGGCACTCAGGATGACCTGTTCCCTAACCTTGCCAGGCACCGAGGTCAGGCTGACAGGATCATAGTTCCCCACATCCTCTTTCCGGCCCTTCTTGTGGATGGGTGTCACACTGACCAACCTCCAGTCATCTTGGACCTCCCCAGTCAGCCAGGACTGGTGATAAATGATTGAGAGCAGCTTGGCCAGTTCTTCCACCATCTCCCTCAGCACCCTAGGATGAATCTCATCTGGACCCAAATCAGGCAGCTTTACAGTCTAAACTTGATTTAATACTAACTTTCAGCACCTGTTGCTTTGAGACATTTTAGGCTTTTCTAATCTTCTTCCATCTTAAAACCATTACCCTTTGTCCTATCACTACATATTCTTACAAAAATCTCTCCCCAGCTTTCCTGTAGCCCCTTCAGGTACTGGAAGGCTCCTATAAGGTCTCCTCAGAGCCTTCTCTTCTCCAGGCTGAACAACTCCAGCTCTCCCAGCCTGCCTTCACAGGAGAGGTTCTCCTGCCCTCTCATCACCTTCATGGCCCTTCTCTGGACTTGCTCCAAAAGCTCTACGTCCTTCCTGTGTTGGGGGCTCCAGAACTGCACACGGTACTCCAGGTGGAGTCTCACAAGTGTGGAGTAGAGGGGCAGAATCACCTTCTTCGCCCGGCTGGCCACACTTCTTTGATGCAGCCCAGGACATGGGTTGGTTTTCTAGCCTGCCAGCTCACATTGAGCTTTTCATCAACCAACACCCCCAGATCCTTCTCTTCAAGGCTGTTCTCAATCCATCCTCTGCCCAGCCTGTGTTTGTGCTTGGGATTGCCCCAACCCAGGTGCAGGACCCTGCACTTGGCCGTGTTGAACTTCATGAAGCTGGCATGAACTCTCCTCTCAAGTCTGTCAAGGTCCCTCTGGATGGCCTCCCTTCCCTCCAGTGTGTCAGCCACACCACACAACTTGGTGTGATCAGCAAACTTGCTGAAGGTGCACTCAATCCCACTGCTCATGTCGCTGACAATGATGTTAAACAGCACCAGTCCCAGTACTGACCCCTGAGGAATGTCACTCACTGTTCTCCATTTGGGCATCAAAACAATGATCATTACTCTCCAGGTAAAACCATCCAGCCAATTCCTTATCCACTGAGTGGTCCATCCATCAAATTCATATCCTTCCAGTTTTGAGAACAGGATGTCATGCAGGACACTTTGCACAAGTCCAAGTAGATTATGTCAGTTGTTCTTCCCTTGTCCACTGATGCTGTGACCCTATTCTAAAAGGCCACCAAATTTGTCAGGCATGATTTGCCCTTGGTGAAGCCATGTTGGTTACCCCCAACCACCTCCACATTTTCCATGTGCCTTAGCAGAGCCTTCAGGAGGATCTGTTCCATGATCTCACCAGAAACAGAGGTGAGACTGACTGGCCTGTAGCTCCCTGGGCCTTCTTGCCTTCCCTTTTTGATTAATCTTGTCAGGTGCCATGGATTTGTGTGGCCAGAGCACTTACTGGTGAAGACTGAGGCAAAGACGTCATTCAGCACCTCAGCCTTCTCCATATCCTGCGTGATGAGGTCTCCTGTTTCCTTCTGGAGAGGGCCCACATTCTTCCTGTTCTGCCTCTTCTCACTGATGCACCTGCAGAAACCCTTCTTACTGCCCTTGATGTCCCTGGCCAGGTTTAACTCTGTCTGGGCTTTAGCTTTCCTAACCCGTTCCCTGGCTTCTTGGACAACTTTCTTGTACTTCTCCCAGGCTACCCATCCCTGCTTCCACCCTCTGAAGACTTTCTTTGTTCATCTAAGAGTGTCCAGGAGCTCTTTGTTTATCCATGCAGATATCTTGGCATTCTTGCCAACCTTCCTCTTTCTTGGGATGCATTGCTTGGAGGAGGTAATCTTTGGATATTGATCAGCTTTCTTGGGCTCTGCTCCCATCCAGAATTTTATTCCATGATACCCTACAAAGCAGATCCCTGAAGAGGCCAAAGTCTGCTCTCCTGAAGTCCAAGGTAGCAAGCTTGCTGCACACCCTTCTTGTTGCCTTATAGATCCTGAATTCCCCTGTTTCAGGGTCATTGCAGCCAAGGCTGCCCTTAAGCTTCACATTGCCTACCAGCCCATCCCTGTTGGTGAGAACAACGTCCAGCACCTTTTCTAATTGGCTCCTCTACCACTTGGAAAAGGAAGTTGTCATCAATGCACTGCAGAAACTCCTGGATTGCTGGTGCTTTGCTGTGTTGTCCCTCCAGCAGATGTGGGGGTGGTTGAAATCCCCCATGAGGATCACAGCCTGTGAAGGGGAAGCTGCACCTACCAGCCTGTAGAGGACCTCATCAGCTCAGCCATCCTGCTCAGAAGGCCTATAGCAGACTCCCACTGAGGTATCACCAGCCCCTGTCTTCCCTTTAACCCCAACCCATAAGCTCTCTTTCAGTTCCTTCTCCATCCCCAGGTGGAGCTCCATGGTCTTCAGCTGGTCACTGATGTAGAGGGCAATGCCCTCTCCTCTTTTCCCCTGCCTGTCCCTCCTGAAGAGCTCCCATCCATTCCCATACTCCAGTCACAGGAGTCATCCCACCACATCTCAGTGTTGCCAATAACACCACAGCCCTGCAGGGGCCAAGCAGCCCCTGCAGCTCCTCCTGCTTATTTCCCACGCTGTGTGCATTTGCATGGAGGCATTTAAGTTGATGCCCATGGAAGCTGCCTCATTGCCTGGGATACCATTATCCCTCATTTCAGGTATTAATGCATTTTAAGTGCATGCATTGCAATTGCATGCAAGCATTTTAAATGCATCTCATTAGGATATAACATTTTATTTCATCATTAAATATACAGCCTACTTAACTACTGTCTGAAAAGTAACTTTTTTCCCCTTTTTTAAAATCAACATTGCTAGTCTTGAAAGGAAGGAAGAATCTGCCAGGAACACCAAAACTAGACTATTTCATCCCTAATTCCATAACCTTGCCTGCCTTTTCCCGTGGCCAGCACATTCCAGGTTCCTCATGCTCAGTAACACAGCAAAGCTTTTTGTCAGAGACACCACCAGGATTTAACAGATTTAATTCATGAATAAATTGCCATTTAGAACACAAGATGAAAACCCAGAATCTCCTCTAAACAGTGACTGAGTAGAATGAACCATGGAGTCAAACTTCTTTTTCTGCACTTCTCTTTTTAATGTATAAAAATTATATACTGAAACAATATACTAAGTGTGCAAATGCACGTATATACATACACAGATAGAGACAGTGCACACATTGCCCTCTGCTGACTGGAGTCCAATACACAAGTGTCCTCCAACACACACCACTCATCATTCACAGTCTCCAGTGAACGCCTGACAGGACCATACCAGTGTGTGTTTTGACTCCTGTTACTTGCTGGTACAGTAAGAGGCATCTCCTTCAATTCAGCAGTTTTAAAGGCTTTTTCAAACCCCAGTTTTAAGGTCCAGGGTTTCTCCACTTTTGTTCCTCCTACCCAATGACACACATAGGACAATGGCAGGATATCAACCACATATGCCAGCGGGTCAAGGATTAGCCTTTATCTACCTACACACCAGCACCCAAAGCTCTTGCTGTTTTACGCTACATTCACCAGTGCTTATTTTTTCCCCAGTTAAGCATTTTAATAAAATACCAGGGAACTGGGAGGGCGCAGAAGAGTGGGAAGTAAAGCAGGAAAACAGAGCTGAGAGGTACTGACTGCTATTTTCATGCTAACTTGTTTGCAGTTCCTTCCCTCTGCTCTTTTCATGAGTACTGTCATTTTACCTTTCAACATGAATACAAAGTAGAAACATGAAACACAGAAGGAGATCAGTGAACACCAAATCTTAACATCTTTCCTCCTCCATCCATACACTAAACAAACTCTGTTTCAAGTATATACTTCTATGACTTGGGGAAGAAAGCCACTTTAGACCAAAGTTTAGACACACATTTTTGACTGGAAAAAAAACAGATTTTAATTTAGGAAGCAGCTCAAATAAGCTCAACTGTAAGCCTCTTAGAGAATCTACATTTTATAGTAAGAGTCTGTAGATGACCTTTCTGACAGTGACTGTCCATAATGTAATATTCTTAGAATACCTACAGATGGACATACAAGAGAAGTAGACTAGGGTTCTTTAAGTGGCGGGGGGGGGAAGAAAGATTTCTGCTATTGTTTCTATACTCACCCAAAGCCCAGTATGATGCAGCTTCCAAAGGCTGACCACTGCTGTAGAGAGCATGGATATACATGAGATGAATCATCAGCTCAGCCAGGCACCACCAAAAGAAAATACGAATTAGGCCCACGATTAATATGCTGAGATTGGTCTTCAGACTGAAGGCTTCTTTTCTCCTCATCTAAAAAAGAAATTCAAAAAGGCTATATGACACATAACTGACTGTTTTACTCAAATACTCATCCTAAGAACTTTTAATTTTTGCTATTCATTACTACTCAAATACTCATCCTAAGAACTTTTAATTTTTATTTGCTATTCATTACTATGACCAAGGGGATCATACCAGTTGGAAACTCCTGACGTATTCCTGAGGGAGACTGGTCTGTCCATTCTCAGTAAGCATTCTCAGTATATGTTCATGTTAGGCCTAAATTGCTGCAGAAAAGGCCAAGTGTTGTCAACCTGAACAGAATTCAGGCTTAAGACACTTTTTAAAATTCCTGTAACTTGATCATCCTCTAGAGACAATAAAAGTTCAGAGAAACTACAGCTATGAAGGTTTTCCAAGCAGCAGCCTTACCAAACAAACAATGACTGTTTGCTCTTAAAATACCTCCAATTTCTACCAGATGCATGGGATTGATGATTTGAGGAAAGTTAACTTCCTTCAGTAGCTTTACCAAGGTTAGTAAGACCTACATGATGTGCTGAGCAAATGGCAGTGAAGTGCAAGTTAAATACCACATAAGACAAGGTTTGCAGTTGACAGGCTTCTCAAGATGCCCCAAACTCTGACACAGCTAACTACAGTAAACACAATGGCATACTATTATTTTACCTTCTTTTGGCAGTGGAAGAACAAGCAAAAAACAAACATAAGGTTGCCTTAAAGTTTTGTCGTGTTTTGTACATCTGTCATTGTGTGTGCAAAACCTTCTTCAGGCTTTAAGTGGCAAAAAAAATGCACATACAAGATAAGCAACCAACCCATCTGCACAGACAAACCGTCCTCATAATTGCAAGGTCACAGTACAGGCAACATACAATTGGCTCTGCTCACTTACACATGAAGCAAGACACCTATTTTGAAGGTTAATTTGTACCAGCTGGGTGAAAGATTTAATCACAAAGATTTGTGCAACAAGCCTTCAAACCCATGACTAGAACTGCTACATCCTGCTACACCCAGACATTCAACAATTCATTGATGAAGTGTCACAGTCTATAATTTTTGCCCCGTGAAAGATGCCAAATGCCAGCATTGGTGTTACACTCCTCAGACTATACAGCAGTTGCTCAGTCTCCATCTTCAGGGCTTCTGCTTTCCAGTGTGCTCAGCAGGAGACCTCATCTCAGTCTCAACTTCAGTTAAGGGGTTCTGCAAGTGTTCTTTGCTGATAGAGCAATAAACACGCTATTTGTATCGTGCACTTCAAATCAATTGCTGGGCACACAAACTTCAAAATGCTTCTCCAACCTCACCTGCCAGGATAAGAGCTCTGACAATGCACTTCAGCAAACACCAAGAAGACACACATTAAAGTTGCTCTGTTTGTAATGGCTTTAACCAAACAGGTCTGAGTGCGTTTAAATGAGAACCTACTGCAAATACAGGCATCCCATTCTGAATCTTTTCTCCTCACACCAAGAACACAGGTCATCTTCACACTGGTCTTTGCTGAGCCATATCAGATGAGCTCAGTTCCAATGCAAGACTCCTCCACTAATTTTTCCTACCAGCTACCCCCAAGCTGTTCTCAACCTGGAGTCTTAGGTCTTCTAAAGCATTCCTTGAAAAGAAAAAAACCTCTCCTTCTTCTGGAGGAATAAGAATACAGGTAGAATTTAACATATTTCAGAAGCTACAAAACAATAAACTGAAAAAATTACCTCAGTTTCTATCCAAGTCTATGTGGACTTTTACTACAACATCCAGCCCAGGATAACAACTTCCAAAGTTACTGAAGACAAATGAGCATAGGACTTGTCACTCAAAGAGATCCATCAGAATCTCAGTTTTCAGTTTCATAAAGCCCAGTCTATTTTCTGTGGCTCCAATGGAAAATTTCTGAATATCAACAGAAGCAATGCCTAGGCTCCTACACATAAACTAGCACAGCCGTTTCATGGCTTGTGTCTATTCATCCACTTTATCCCAATAGTATTACAGACATCACTGGTGGCAATTTTGGTTCTTACTAAAGTGTGCAAGAGAATAAGGAAAGCAACAAAGCATGGAAATCCAGGGCTTTCCCATGTCATGCAGAGCAGGCTTGAAAAGCAGCCTGCAAGGCACTAAAAAAACAAACACAAATGCAGCAAGGTAAGTAGGTCTTTCACATTAAAGAAGCTGCTTAGCTTGTTAAAATCTGAAGAAAAGTGTTCCAAGTAAATCATCAGCTGTTTTCACACCAACATGAGGGAAACTAAGGTCTTCGAGAATTCCCAGTACAAAACAGCAGCCTTCTATGACTCTGGAATCCTTTTCAGAGTTAATAGTCAGCTGCTGCTGAAAGTTTTCTATAATTCTGCCTGATGGAGGAAAGAAGAAAAAAATCTAGTTCAGCAGCTACATGCTGAAATTATGAACACTCTAAATGTAACAATATGAGCCATTGGCTCCCTGGTTGAAGGGATGAATCTGATGTCAGACAAAAAAAACATCCTGTAAAGGTGAAGAACTTGGAGAGGAAGACTTGTCTTAAAGCTGGTATCCAGAACATTGTCTGCACATTCCTGGAACACTATTTGGTATTTTCACAGTCATGTGGAAGATAGCTTTAGACACCCCTACAATTATTAATCTTCAAGGACTAAGTAAAAATTGAAATCCTTCAAACTACTAGTAAGGAGGAAAAATACTATAGAATCCATTTTAGATGTTTTTACTGAATGAAAACTTCTTTTTGGTAGGTTGGTTTTGTTTCTTTTCAAAGTACCTTATTGAGGGAATTATTTTATTTTTTTTTTCAGAAGAGAAGAGAGCTGAGAGTTTGATAGATAACAATAATCATCCAGCCTTCATAAACTATTTTGCCTCCTTTCTGCCTTCACTAACATGAGAGTCAGACCAAGCTCTCACCACCAAGCACTAAAGACAATATATTTTGACTCAATGTACTCTCAATGTGAGTCAGCAGCCTTACATGAGTTTATATGCCATGGCTGCCATACAAGTATGAATACCCAAGACTGGCTTCTAACTACAAGCCTTCCCTTTTGTATGCAGCATACTTCAACACTTAGAGAGAAAAGGATGATAAAGACTACCATTAGGAACATCTTCAGTTTGAAAGTGTCATCAGTATAAACTTTTGTCAAGTAGGTAACTAGAAAATAATCAGAAACTCAGGCTTACCTGTAAACATTAAACACACCAGTAAAAAAGCATCTCAATGAAAACTGGGTGAAACTGCCTATCTAACCTTCTCTCACAATAGATATTAAAATCTCTCAAGATGAGGGGAAAAAAAATAAAATAAACCTATCATGCTTTAATCTAATCCTCAAAGTATAGAGTCCATGTCTAGATTTGGCAGCTGAAAAGAGATCACCACCCACATCAGTACTTCTTCACCCAATTTACTTGAGTGCAAACGCAATGAAAATCTCTGACTGTCGTAATAAAACACTGTTACCTGTTTACTGAATTCATCAAAATTCATAAGGGGTCCATTGTGGAACATGGGATAATAGAACACATATGCCAGCATCCACAGGAAGGAGTGGAATGACTTCTGGGCAGGTCCTTGCCAGCAGTACTCCAAGCTGAAGCTAGTGCAGAAGAGACAGCGGACAGACACAGTGAAGAGCAGCAGATAATACTCGTTTTCTGTGTCGTACCACTTTCTCTGCAAGACAAAACAAAGCCAGATCACAATGGTGCAACGCTGTGTGTTCTGTATGGCAGGACAGCAATGTCCACACAGACCCTAACTTTCAGGGTCACCAGCAACAGGAAGCAACTAAAGCAAGCAGCAGCTGCAACAATCATTTGAATTGAACACCACTACTTCAATCATGAACAACAATGACTGTTGAGAGAGAAAGGGCCTCCAGAACTATTGCAATGAGTATAAAGAGACAACAGCTTGATTTCAGAAACTTATTAGACCTATGACAGCAGGGGAACTTTGCTTACAGCAATGCTATTATTTTCCTCAGGTTTGGCCCAGTAATACAACATCCAAACTAGGTAGCAACCCTATTGACAGCCAAGGGACTGCTAGGGCTAAAGCCAAAGCTGCAGTTCAGATCTGAAGACAATCATTCACTTTTAAGAAAGTCTGAGGCTATAAAGATGTTACTGGATCTTTATCAAGTTTTTGGCACTCCCCGTCATAGCTGTTTCCAGCCACAAAAAGTTTGGAAACATCAGTAAAGGCAGTTTGGCTGATTATTTTGTATTGCAGTGGGTCCCCTATTCCTCTCAGCAAGACACTTCATTCTACACCACATGAGAAGACCTTACCCACTCATCTCCCCTCTGCCCTCCCCCCGAACATCAAAACAAGCCTTATACTGTATGCCGAGTTTTTCCCCTTAGTCCAAATAACTGAGCAGCTGTTTCTCCAAAATCCATACTGCCCAGAAAAAGCCATTACAGAAAGATCAAACAGAGCGTGCATCAATCAGTTGTGAGCAAGCAACTCAACTGGTACAAATCAGTGTTGGAGAAACAGTCTCCCTTCCTATGCAGAAGCCTGCAGTCACCAATAAAGCATGGTCAGGATGGACTAAGCAACTTCTGGATAGGAACCCAAAAGCCAGCACCAACTGGTACAATTACAGCTCTAAAGAACAAGAAATCTGTTTACTAGAGCACAAAATATCATACTCCAGCTCTACTGAATACCATTTACACATGAAGGCACA
The DNA here is from genome assembly GCF_000747805.2 of Chaetura pelagica. Classification (NCBI taxonomy): domain Eukaryota; kingdom Metazoa; phylum Chordata; class Aves; order Apodiformes; family Apodidae; genus Chaetura; species Chaetura pelagica. Next base: position 405,965 of record NW_009951965.1, on the reverse strand, counting down.
TACTTTCATCTCAATGCACCAGCCAGCACGATCGAGAAACAGGACTTCTCTAACTGCAGAAGATCCAGCATGGATGACTTCAGCTCTAATGCCTTAAGGTTTTTCAAGTCAACCTTTGCTTACATCAGCTGAAGGGACAACACTCTTGTCATACAGATAGCTGCCATAACAGACAAACACCACCATAATTAATTGGATGCTTAATTAATCCTTCTAACATTACCTTTGCTTCTTCCACAGCTGGTATGCGTAGAGTGGATAAGAGGATAAGGGAGCACAACCATGTCAGGAGTGACAGCTGAAACTGAGCCACAGCAAATGAAATAGTTGCATGTAACAAAATGACAGCAAAGCCCTTGATTCCAAGTAACAACCAGCAGGCAGCCATCCCATAAATCATCAAGCACCATGGTTTATACTGTTAGAAAAAAGAAGTGAACAATGTTTAGTTTCATTATTTTTAAAGAAGAAAAACCCAAACCACTCAATATCTGTGCTGTCACACACAGGGTCCAACGTCCTCCTTTTCCTTCCCCAAACAAGCAGGTATGACACCACATGCCAGCCATTTCCTACAATCGCGCGATCTTTTAGCAATCGTGCCAAAACCCAATCAGTCATCACTTTGCAGCCTTGGAAAGGAGTAACTACATACTTCTTTTGTGTACAGGTCAAATGACACTCATCAGTGGTTCACAACAAAGCACAAGCTTTCAAGGGTTGGAGGCTGAAGTCTCTGAACACAGACCTAAGGCAACCTACCTGTGCATGCTCACCGTTGCAATATCGCACAATCATTCCCACAGAATGAGGTTTCCCATACTCAGCAGCCTCAGCCTTAAGTTTCCCATGTCCAGAGTAAACTGAAATCCACAGAAACTCCCTTCTGTGAAGAAAAGCCATACATACCTTCTCCACCAAGAGCCTAGACACCTGTGATACCAGCAGATGACCAGCCAGGAGCCACAGTATCCGCTCCCTTCCCCATTCAATCCAGTAGCTCCACTCAAAGTCCATGGGATCCTGGGACAACAAGGGAACTGTCAGTGCATATACCTGGCCATAACAGCATGCTCTTAAAAGATGAGGAAATGTGTCCCCATAACACACCAGGCCTTGCTACCCAACACCACAAAACTCAACGTCTGGGGAACATCTTGTTTCAGCAATGCAGTCTGATCACTTAGGAGTGGTGAGCTCCAACAGCTCCGTTTTGATTTCTAATGGTGTGAAATTTAGAAAAAGAGCTTTTGGTGGTGTTGTGACTCCTAAACCCCACACTAGCACTGAACCTGACCAAGCAGCGATCCCTGCCATTCCCTATGAAGGCCATAGGAATTTTCTAACCTCAGAGAGGAACGAGAGGCACCCACACTTGCACACACCTCCCTCCCCAAGACATGAGGAACAGGCTGATGACTAAGAGAGGCAGCCTAGAACAAGGGTCCCACTCATCAGGGCTTCCTTGCTTTGGCCCTCTGTCAGGAAGCTTCTTCAGAAACAACAAATTAATCTGCTACTTCTGTTGCTGACCATTTCTATAAATGAAACAAATCCACGCTTTTTCTTGCCCTAATGCTGTTAATCTTAGGATGTTTTTTTCCCATTAGGAAGAACAAAATTCTGGACTGCACTTAACTCACCCAAAGTTTAACCAGGAAATGTTCTTTTTTCAACTTGTCAGCCTCTTAAGAGCTTCTATGAAAAGCCACAGAGAAGCAAAGCACTACCTTCCCTGTGCATGCCTCTCACCTCTCCTGGAGGATTCTGAGAGCAACACTGCTCTGCCTTGGAAAACCAAGAGCTTAGGCAAAAGGGCACCTTGATGGAAGAGAAGTTTCACTCCCTGTTTCAACAAAGCCTAGGTGGGATCAGATGAAATCAGGTCAGCTGGAGCTTCCTGTGACGTGCGGTTTTTCTCTAAATTAGTTAAGGACTATCACCTGGTAGCCACATGTCCCATACAGAGCCCCACCAAAAGTTAATCTCCACAACTGCTTTATAGCTTTCTTGAAAGCACATGTCAAGGGTCTCTTACCAGCAGGGATGTTGGGCCTAGACACCAAAATATTTCCACAGATTCATTCCTGGTCTTGTGCAAATCAACCTCAATATTAGTTGCATTACTTGCACTTTTCCAAAGCATGTGAGTTCAAAAGCAAGGTGGGGGAAGGGTTGACTGGGTTTGGGTCTGGGGTAAAGGGGTGCTACCTTTCTTATTAGCTTTTTTTAAAGACTAACCATGTTTCTTTAAGCCCTTATGCCTCAAAAATCTGTTCTCCTCTATGCTGGACTACAGGCCAAGCAAGAGGGAAATGTGTGTTCGTTGACATTAAGCACTGTTCAAAATACCCAGTGACAGACAAAAGGGTAAAAATACTGCAGGAAATGTCAAGGGTGAACACAGCTTTTAAAGCCAAACAGTATAACAGAAAACTATTCAGTGATGTAATGAAGGGGAAACACTTAGGCCAGGGATCAAAAAAAAAAAGAAAAAACTTTGGTTATGATTCTCAGATCTAGACACACCTGGCAAGTCCTTCTTCCTCATTAGAAACAAGACTAAAATTAACTATGAACACTCAAACCTGCAAAGTTACTACAAGCCTCTGAAGCTAAGCTCGAGCGAGCAAAGGGCACGGAGATGTGATGTTAGCATCACTGCCACAAAATAAAAGATGCTGGTACCAGTCACCCATCCTACCTTTTTGAGGCCCTGAAAGAGAGGCCCTGGTTCCAGCCCAAACCGTATGTCCATTGCAGCTTCATACTCTGCAGAGAAGAACAAACCTTTGCTAAGGTCACAGCAGGCAGAGTAGGGAGAGCCGGGGATGCAGCCCCTGCTGCTCAAGCACACCCCGTTCCTGTGTGGCCTCTGTCAGTCAGCGGGGACCCTGAGCCAAAGCAGGGCATGTCACCATGTCACTGCTCGCCCCAACCTGCCTAACCAGGCCACAGCTTTGCCCTGCAGCAAAGGCAAAGCCACTGAATCGCCCCAAACCTACGCTTGGCTTCCCCCTCACAACTGGGGAGGCAGCAGCAGGTGGCGATCGACCTTCCATCACACAGAACTTGCACTAACCCTTGTGTCCCCTCTTCCAGGGCCGCCCGGTGTCTCCCACCAAAGCAGAAGGGACACGCAGACCCGGGAGCGACCGGCGCAGAGCCACTGCAAGAAGCGGGCTCGGGGATTTGCCGCACGTCCCTGCCCTGCCCTGCCCTGCCAGTGTCTCTCCGGTACTTCCAGCACTTTTCCGCCTCCCTCCCCCCGCGCCGGAGCTCCCTGCAGGACAGCCAAGCAGGAAGCGGCACGGGGAGGGCAACCCCAGCCCCGCAGCCTCCCCAGCTGGGGCGGGGAGGGCCGCAGCAGCCAGG
>NW_009951965.1:389293-402047 GCF_000747805.2 Chaetura pelagica | reverse complement strand
CGGCTGGTGGAACCGCGCTGCTCGTGGTGGTAGGAACACACTGACTTTTCCAGCTCAAAGGTTTGAGGGGTTCACGCTCATCTCATCCTGCGGCGTGTGGCTTTTGTCCTTCTCGGTTGTTGACATCAGCGGTGTCAGTTTTTAACGAGGGAAACGTTTCATATCCTTTTGTGGATGTTGTCTTGCTGGATCTTTAAGGTCCTCCTGTAAGATGAGGGTTCAGTTCTCCTGAGGCTTTCGTTGCGTATTCAAATCCCTGTCTCCCGATTTTTGAAAGCCAGGCTTGTGTCTGACACTCGGGTGAAATCTCACCAGTACGGGGAATTAACTCTTCCCTGTCTGAACCGGACATGCATCTCCTGGTGTCTCCAAGAATCACATCTGTCTGTCAGAGCTGTGGTGGTCTCTAATAATTTTGCCTTTTGCTTCCCATTTTGCTTCCCAGCTGCCTTTGTCAGACAATGACTCATCTTCAGTTTATAGAGTCAATTTTGATAGCCCCTAGGTGTAAGGTACTGCATTTGCTCTGTGGAACTGCCATAAAACCTCAAGGCGAAGTACATTCTCTCCTGATACACTTCTCTGCCGACAGCCCTTCTCCAGTTTTTGCCCTCAGCAGGTGAGTCAGTATTTTCTCCTAAACAAAATACATCGCCACCTGCATAACTGCACTAGATCGGCACTCCTGAGTTTGTAAAACATCCCCACAGCACTGTAGCGAGTTATAGCCACTAAGGGTCAGCAGAGCTTGTATTTTCCTGCGGTGTTGTAGTTTCTGGTCACCAGCATGAAGTCTGTACAGTCAGCAGGCCCTCTAGGTGGCTGCATAACACAAACAGTACACAAGCAGGAGCCGTGCTGCAGCTTCAAAAGGGGAAAAGATGTCACAAGTTACAGCTTTTACAGCAGAGTATACTGAAAATTACATCTTTGACATTAGTTACGTGGCAACCTTCAGGAGCACAGGAATCCTCTGTGACCAGCTAAGTAGCTATCCTTCCACAAAGGGAACACTGACCAACTTTGACAATGGTCCCAGCTGGAAGATCTCACTACCCAGCCTTCTACATTAGATTATTTCTCCCCCCCTTAATCAAATAATTGTGTATTGTAAAACGTGACAAGAATCTCAACGACTTTGCAAGACCAGCTGTAAACTAAGCTGCTGAACATTGGTGATGCATCGACATGGTCCTCACCATTCTTGAGGGCATGAATAAAAAGGGAGTCCTGCTGCTGCTATAGTTGCTGACAGGCAGAGGAGGAGCCTAAGAGCAAAAATCCTGAAAAAGCAGCAGCAGAAAGCCCCCCTTCTCATTTGTTAGCAAGGAGGTAAGGGTTTTTAAACATCTCTTGCTGTGTGTCCCAGCAGCTGCACAGGCCCAGCAGCCTTCTCAAGGCATCCAGCCTTTGGTAAGAAAGCGGTTTTGATGCTGAGTACATGTGCGTCAGGTTTCTCTGAGGTGAAAAGCAGCAATCCACATTGGGGCAGAATGATGATTTGTGGGGGTAGGAATGTTCCTCTGGGACAAATGCAAAGCATCATTTCTGCTTGCAGGCTTGCACCACTCTGTCTCCTCCAGAATGGCTACAGAGTGCGGAGGCAACAACTTGCCAAAGAGGTCCACATCCATCTTCAGGAGCCCACAAGAAGGCACACAGTCCCCACCACATCCTTGGTGAACTGTGGAGGGTGCCATGCCAGCCTCTTGCAGATCAGTTCGAGCGTCACTAGGAGGAAGTCCATCTCTAGCAGATGTTCAAGCCCCCCTTTTTTATTTCTATCTTTTCTGAAGTTGGTATAGCACCTGAGGTGAAAGTGTTGGGTTTTGACTGTAAAGTTCAAATGCTGTTTGGTGACAGTCTTCCTTTCCTATGTGGTCAGTTATAGATGTCGTCATCAAGAACGAAAGCAAACAATTCCAGAATCAAGGACAGAGTTGCAGGAGGCTGTTGCCTTTCTGTGCAAGTTCTTCTGAGGTGAGCTCATTACAGAACTCTTCGTTCCTAGGGCCTCATCCTCGCCAGAGGGATGAAGCAGGGTGGAGGCGTAAAAGGCAGTGAGGTGGGAAACTGAGGTATTTTGCCACTGGGAAAGTAAACTGAAGCTCACGTTTTTGAGGAAACTGGCTTTTTCAACTTGTCATTTGTTTCACATGTGGTTAAGAAACCAAAATGGGTATTTAGGAATCCAGCAGTAAAGTCAGGCAGGCTAAAGCATAGGGCTTCTTACTGTTTTTCTGACTATAAAGTCCCCCTGGGAATTGCAAGCAGTGCCCTAGAGCTTTCCCTCATAGGTTGATAACTCATAGCATTGAACCAAACCTCTTGTTATTCACCCTCTGGAAATCACATAGTAATTCCCCTCTGCCTGCAACATCTGAATGATAAGACACAATCAGCACCCACTGAGAGTCTGCAGGTTAGAAGTCCAGCAGCAGACAGGAGGATGAACTATGTATATTTAGAGGAAATTGCAAGTATGACAAGAAATCTCCACTTAGCTAAACAGCAGTACTAAAATAGGGAGACACAGAAATATAAAAGGTGTGGCATTTACAAAGAGAGCCAAGTGAGTCTTCCAATAGCCAACTTAAATATGATGCAACCGAGGTTAATGTGAGCCACCCCCCACCTCTGGAGATCTCAGGCACAGAGTTGTGGACTCTAAGGAGACAATGTGCAAGTTTTGATTACCCATCCTTTCTTTCAGCAAAAGCAGTAATGTAAGCAAAGTTATACAGCCTTACTCTCACCATGGGTATAGAGTCCACTTGTCTATGGTTACTGTAGCTGGGGTGAGATTCAACTGTGCTACCTTGATCCTGCCTGAGTCCTAATTAATCATTCTTGAGTCTTAGTTTCTAAGTAGTCAGGTATTAAACACAGAGGCTTTTAAAAATTCTTTTGCCCACAATATTCCTTAGAAGTTGTCTAGCTTTCAGTGTAAAAAATGGGAGTTAAGGTGGTGGTGAGTAAATTTGTACATACCTTAGCCATCATATGAAAATATCCCGTGATTCCTAGTGAGAAAGCAGATAATCCACTACTGGAGTATTGAAACACCTCAGTGTTTCAGTATCTCAGTCATGCTTGGGAAGAACGGATGGTCCAATCCAAACGAGAGAAAAGAGATTTTTCGGAAAATCCGTGCTACAGGTATTACTTGTCTTACCATTTTTAAGTAATAGTGGATTGGATTTCAGAAAAGAAGGCCAGATCACAGCCAGTTTACTCAATTTACACTACTAAAAATGATGGCAAGACTCCCACCTGACCTCCAACAGGGCAAGTAGCTGACAAAATACAAGTGATCCAAAAGGTGTTTTAAATTTATATTGAGGTTGTAAATCAGATGCAAATCTCATTCTCTTGTATTACATTATACACATCTTTTCCAGTGGCATAAGAAATTACTCCTATCCGTGCACATCTATATTTAATCCATAACTATATTCCTGGAAACATTGACTTTTTAATCAGTTCAATGAATGGAATAAATGTAGCAAAAAAATACATCTCAGATTACTACATGATAATTGACAAGAAATATTCAGACAGAATACTCTCTCACACTGCAAACTGAGCAAATTTTCTAAACTCTGCATCTTTTCACATTGCTTTGCTGTATGAACAGACAGTAAAGGATCATTTCACCTACCACAAGGACCTGTATTTTATTGATTTATCCCCTACTTCCTGTTGTTTGCTATATCTTTGTGACAGATACATTCCAGGTTGATTATTTCTATTTGGCAGACTATTCTTCTTTTGTCTTTTTAAGGTCTGTGAAACTTAGAGGACTCAATGGAGCTGACTGTTCACAACATCACAAGCAGGGCAAATGTAGCCCTATCCAGGGAGAACCAGGCAGAGGACTCAGAAGCTCCTCCTTCATAGCTATCAAGGAGAAATAGAAGTCTTTTATGTCAGCTTTCTAGTAGAAATACTATTTCTTACAAACATTTCTAAGTGGATTGTATACACTCTGATCTCTTTTATGAACAGGTCTTGCTGCATTTTAGCTTCCTGAGCAATGTCAGTATTTCCCTTATTATTTAGGCTGCCCTCTCTTCAGGGGCTTTTTGTTCCATGACTCTGTCCTCCTAATCAATGCCTTAATTGCCAAGTGTTCCTTCTAAACTCTACCACAACACAGACATTAAAAAGTCACTAAATACTAAAGTAAATGAAAGTATACTCATGGCCACAGTCACACATGCTCCTTGGCTACCTGTTGCATTTGAGGCCTTATGCAGGGTCCCTTTACCTTTACACATATGCACACTTCCATCAGGCTGCTCCTGCCTCCACACTGTATTGTAAATAAAAAGCTTACAGCTGGTTTCCTACCTGAGTACATGGGTGACATCTTGAGGACTAAGCTAACATTATAGTATTAGTCAGGAAGAGCCCTCCTCTAAGAGTAGTTCAGAAAACAAATGCTTTTGTACGTTCTATCTGAGAAGCTTTCTTGCTTTGTGCATTGACTTCCCCCAAATTTGTCTCTGTTTTATGCTTCCCCTTCCCTTGAATACAGGGTAGAACTCCAGGATGGGCTTCCAAGTCATAAAAAAACTGACTTCAGGATGCATCTTCTATTTTGCTTCTGTGTTTATATAACAGGCCATAAATGATAAGAAGTGCTCTGCCATACTTGAAGGATTTTTTTTAGATTGTTCTTTAATTGATGCCATTCAATACAAAAAAATAATTCAAAAGCTCTCTTGGTGCCTCTGCAAAATGCCAGGAACATCTCACCCTTTGCAGATAATCTCTTCATATAATGGTGCTAAAATATTAGTAAAAATTGTGTTTAACTCATAAATATTTACACCTATTTGAAATGCCAAAATTTTGCTCTGTGACTAGCACAAATCAACTGAGTAACATTGTGTACAATAAAAAGTGGGTCACTGCCAGCTGTGGCTTATAACCGCAGTGTGATTTGCAAATACATCAAATTGCTGCCTCCGGACAAGGTGCTGCTTTCAGTTCTCAATGTCTTCATTGACTACTGTAGATTTGGAATAGTGTTCCAACCTCACATCTACCAGGAACTGCCATGATCTTCCTGCCTAAATGAGAAGAGGATTCACCTCTTTAAAATGCCACCTTGACATGGAAAATGAATGGAGGAAGGACCAGCCTGTGCAAACAATGCAAGTCCTACAAGATATATTAATCCTCAAAGCTGCCTGAAGGAGACAACTGAGAGCCACCATCTCTGGACAGTGGTTTAGACAATGGAGTCAATGGAGACTTAGTGCAAAAAAACAAAGACAATTGTATGGAAAACTGAAAACCAGAAAAATCCTTTCTCATGTTAATGTCCCAGATACTAAGTACAGCACCACACTTGCACTTTTTAATCTTTTTGGCCCCAGGTATCTTGCATTCCTTTTTTTTGTCAGGTGATAGCCCTCCCGTGGAAAAGCAGAGAGCTCTCTTCCCCACCTCTTATGGTTTGAGGGGGCCCAGGATGATTTTATGGTACCAATATGGGGACCTAGAAAGAAGATGTTTAGGACCCTGAGGGATCATTGGAGTCAGAACAGAGAGGGGTGACTATTCCCTCCCATTTCCTGCCATCCTCTATAAAAAGCCAGAAGGACTGAAATTCTGCCCTCTTCCTGCTCCATTATTCCTTGCTGCTTTATTGCTCTCAGAGGTCTTGGAGAGAGGCTCCTGCTTTTTTGTCAGCTTACCATGTGCTCTGCAGGATCCAAATCCACCGGGTGCTGGGAAGAGCTGTGAACCCTTTTTCTTGAGTTGGCCCTGCTACAAGGGACCTCTGGACACTTATATCTGCTGTCATCAAGATCAGGTTTTGCATATATTTGTTCCTCATCACGTGTTACTATCCCTTCCTTGTTCCAGTAAACCTGTTCTAGTTTTAACTTTCAACCCTAAAGTCTCTCTTCCTTATACCCTTCTTGTATTCCCCTGGGAGGGTAGAGGGGAGTCAAAGAGAGAAATACTGATCTCTGGTTTTCTGTTTGCCCTGACGACTAAACCAAGACACCAGCACATCGATTTTAATGAGCTGAGTTCTGTTAGAGAAGCAGGTGGAAACTCTGAGGCTGAAGAGATTACAGGATCTGTCACTCTCACATCCGGAGGTTTGTTCTGAGCTTTACCTCGTGCAAAAGAGGCCAAGCCATTTGTGTTTTAATTAGAATGTGGTGATGGCTGCCTTGAGGGTGGGGAGAGTAGGACCTGTTCTGGCTGCTGGGACAAGTATACTCCTAGCAGCCCCTGGAGAGTGCAGAGAAACCATCACTGAACTCAGAGATGCCCTACAAGTTTTACACTGAACCCCCTGAAACACAGGGAGTCTGCACAAGAAATAAAGCAGAGTTCTAGGTGCCTGGAGATATTTCTGGTCAAACAGGGAAATGCTAGAGCATTTCAGCACGATTGGCATTAAGTGGTTTTAAGTGGTAGTGTTCAGCTAGGTAGCACCAGTATACTTAATTTCTGTTTTAGTTGCAGGTCCTTCTTTGGAACTAGCCCACCATCCAACTGACTGCTCACACCCTTTTCTCCAGAAGGGAGTTTCTAGAAGGGTCAGAAAACAGACCTCAATCAGCTGGCCTCCTCAGTCAGAGCTGCAGCCCATGCAAAGAGAACAAGGCTAAAAAAGAGAAGTCTTCCATTCTACTCATGTTTCAAGCTGCTTTTTGCTTTGAAGTGTGGCCTTTGAGAAAACTCTGTCTTCTAGTTCCATTTATTATTTGTTGTTGTTGTTGTTCTGCTCCAGACTTGCTGCCACCTGATCTATGGCTACTTTGCAACACAAAGAAAAGACACTTGAGCTGTAAGACTCTTGCTGACCTACACTCAGAAGCAACTGCATACCCACTGCGACTCTCCACTGAGTTGCCAGTTTTCAGCTGAAACACTCTGTGCACATTTTGAGTAAAATATTCTGAACAGTATCTCTCTTCACCACTTCTATTGCAACACTCTTACCACAAGGAAACAGTGGGGAGCACTGGTTTCCACTTCATATAGCTTTTTCTAAGGAAATGCTATTGTGGATTGCTCTGAAAACACAGTTGTAGGTCCTGTGGCATGACTTAAGCATTTGATCTGTCCCAATTACTTTGCAACAGAGTACAGAACACCATTCTTCTGAGCTGTTCACATTCAATCTCACACTTAAGATGCATATTTTATCATCAACATGTTTCCCAAGCGTTCATTTTCCAACATCTTGTAATATTACATGGCAAAACAAAGTGATATGATCCCCATTTTACAGGTGAAGAAACTGAGGTGAAGAGATAAAATCATTTACCCAAAGAGGAGAGAATCATAGAGCCGGGACTGGGAGTTTCAGGTTTTGTCTTGTGCTCAGAATAATACTCCATGATTCCCCTCCAAAGACTAACTACTGCCAATAATAGTCTGGCTGTATCATCCTTTCAAGGCATGCTGTAAGGCACATTGGCTTTCCCAAACTGAGACAAGTTAGGAGAACAGCTAGAGAGCCAACAAGCCTTCAGCTACAGGGTTATTAATACCTGGGTGATGGCTGCTCTTGGAGTAGTCTATTTGGATAACTGTGTTTTAAGAGTATGCAGGGGAGTGCTTTGAGAAAAGTGTTCCTTTTTTAACTAATGAATGTTTACAGGGAATAAATATGTTAATACATCAGTATTGTTCAGATCAATAGCTACCCTCATTTATGTCCATTTGCTGAAACGGAGGGAAATCAACAGAAATGAGGCAGATAAGACAACTATAAGTATGTTATTTACCTTCTTGAAGGGCATAAATGAAGAAATTGTTAAGTTATTATAGCTTGAAAGCAAGTTTTGGTTTGTTGGGTTTGTTGTTGGTTTTTTTATTTTCTGAATGAGGGAAGAAAATAGGTGGAGAAGTATGACATTATGGTAAAAACTTTCAGGAGGGTACTTATGTTCCCATTCTGAGATGCCTGCTACCTGTGATTCCTCCAAACATTATTGCAAAGATGAAAAACATTCTCTACAGCCTCAGAAGAATTTTAAAATTTGCACAATGTTTCAAGAGGGTAAATGTGACCTATTAGTGAAAAATACTTTTCAACAGTAATTTTCAACAAATTGGTTTGCTTTTCTCTACTGTAGAACATCAGCATCTTTTCTTTTTTCATTAGAACGAGTCAATTTTTGAGGCTCTGTGTGGGGAAAAAAAACACAAGAACAAAACAAATGAACAAAAAAAAAGAAAAAAGAAGAACATAACTGTTAAAAGCAGCTTAAGTACACACCAAAGTGATAATTTTCTACTCTGTTACCATTTTTATTCTTGGTATTGCTCTTTCTTTGCAAAAAAACCAGCAAAATCCTGTTTACTACTAATACCTTTTTCTAGTGTCCTTTGTGAATCCCAGCTGTTTAGTCACAAATTGTGCAGGAGCAAATGTTGTCCATTTCCAGATGACCTTTTTTGATTCCCATTCAAAAATCTGCAGTCACTTAAACCTCGCCTGCTTGACAGTGCACACACCCACACAAACAGAACATTGTTCTCTATTCATCATGCTTGAAAACCATGTCTGAACTTGTGTGTTAAAAAAAAAAATAAATCATGTGGACTTAGCTGTGGGATACATATTTCTTTGGTATGGCCTGCAGCATATTTCTTGTGAACAGCACACAGAGTAGGTACAGTGTAGTTTAAAAAATAAGGACAGGATAATGCCACTTTCCCAGTGCAACACTGCTTTTTTCTAACATTGCTTTAGGAGTTGGCTGACAGTATGTTATTGGCCATGTAGCTATTCAAGTGTCTGAGTCAGAGAATCTCAAAGTGCCAGAGTCTCTAATACCTTACTTACACTAGATAATAACTGTGTTAGAAAATTAGATTGGGAGTAAGTCAGCCTGAAAAAAAGTATGTAGATCAAAAGGAAAAGCAATTATTTCAGTTTTGATGGATAACAGTAACTGTTACACAGAACAACTCACAGAGGGCATGGCAGCAGTCTATGGATCCAGACCTAGTACCCACAGAGACAAAATCCAAGGCTGGGAACAGAAGGAGCTATTGAGAAATCCTGCAGCTGAGAGCAAATAGCAGGAGCCAACAACAGCAGGGTAGGGAACCATGTTTAAAACATTGGCATGTTGTTCAGGGGACTTTGGTCAAACTGGTAGAAGCACTACTTAGTCTTACAGCTGCCCTTCTAGAACTGGTATAAGCCTAGAAGTACAATACCACCAAAATTGGATATAATATTTTCTGCCCCTTAGTAACACTTCTGTAAGCAAACAAGCCTGGAGAAGTACATAACCATTCCCTACTTCAGACTACACTTTTCTATGTGAATTACTTTCTGGCTAAGACAAGTTTGTCTCAGGTATGAAAGGGAAGTGGTTTTTTTCATATGTTCAGGTAGGACCATCATACAGGCCCAAATTAGATTGTTTCATATATATAAAGCTAAGTGTGGAGCTGCTTTTCTTCATTTAAGCAGACACTCTCAAACTAGGGAAAAGCTTTTTCTTCACCTGGCAAGCAAGAGGTGTGTTTCATCAGGCACACTTCTATGATGGGCTTCCAGGAATGACAAAATTAGTCTGAGAGAAAAGTCCAGGTTCATAATGTTCCACAGGAGCCTCATTTGACCATGTCTACCTTCTTAAGGGAGTTCACTTTTGAATTGGCATAGTACCAAAACAATTTTATTTGGGAGGTGTTAAACTGTTTTCTGTCCAAAGTAACTCTCATTCACCCAGCAGTCTGTTTGTTCTCCTCTGGACATCAATACATGCTGCTCTCACCATGGAATCAGAACTGTGTGTGTACAGCTACTGAGGGGGGCATTCTCCTCCAGTTTCGCACTGGACCCAAAACATCTGGTCCTACTGCAAAGAATGAGAGCAAAAGCCTTCTGTGGCTATGAGGGACCCTTTAGTCTCCAGGTCAGAAAATGATTCGAATTAATGGGACTTGCGATCACGCTCAAGTCATTTGCTGAACAGGGCTGATTGGCTCAATCGAGACTTCTGTCTTTGAGGACAGAGTCGATGCTACCAGCCCAGCTCTCCCAGGCAGCCTTACAAATAACAAAACACGGAGTGTGTTCATGAAGTAAGAACATGAAAATACCACCAGGTGAGTAAGCAGATTGGAGTTTCAATAGCGTTTCCATCACAAACTTTGAGGTTTTTTTAATTATTATGAGAAGCTCTTTGACAATGTAATTTCAAGCAAATCATTCTCTACAAGGCCTTTTAATTTTTTTTTTCCTTTACAGTTTCCATCATTGGATATTAGCCTCTTCAAAGGAAGAGAGGAAGAGCAACTTGTCAGGAAAAAAATGCCTGTTTCAGAACTTAATGAGAACATTTATTCTTTCTTTCCTCTGAAGAGGATTATAATGTGATGGGTGAAATATAGAGAATAATTAGTCCCATTGGAGAGTAAACTCCAAATGATATTTTTTCTTTTCACAATCTGAACTGGGTGAGTAAGATTTGGGTTTTGGTCCACCAACAAACAAAGTTATTAATTAACTCTAATTGCAAATTCTTTATCCTGGTAGATGTGCAGACCTTAAAACACCTAGCTTGGCTTTCATATCTCCAGATCTACTTCCAAGGGAGAGATTATAAAAATTCTCCTTTCACTATTGGGTTCTGGATAGCATTGTTATTTTACAGCCAAAATATTCCAGGCTCAAACCAGGCAAGTTACTCCCTCAGTATGTGAAATGTCATTTAAATAGTCTGCAAAAGGGTTTTTAGCACACACGAATCCCAGTGCTCAGCTGATATAAACCTGTACAGCACTACAGACAGGAACTAGCTAATACTTTTGTCCTTTAGCCTCAGAAACTCTAAATTACATATAACACAGCCAAGGGATCACAATAGACCAAGGATGAAAAAAAGACATGGTTACAGTAATGAAAAAAGGAGAAGAGAGGCACTTCACACTGTTTTTTTCCAGTATGATTTAGTTTTTCATTAAAAGCAAGTTCTGTAAAGTCCTGAGGGGATTTTTTCAGGGCATGATCTGTGGGCACGGGTGGAGCTATTCAGGAGGAGGAACAGAATAAGGTGGAGGCTAAAATAGTCAAGCATCACTGGCACCACAGGCATGAGAGGAAGAAGACACAGTTGGTGTCAGCATAAAATGAATTGTTGAGGGCTAGAAAGCCAGCTTATCTGCTCTGCAAGGGAACTGATCTCCATGTCAGGGCTCCTGTGTTATCTCAGCTTCAGCTACATTTGTGCAGTTTATGCTAGTCTTAGAGGTCTCTGATAAGTCATCTGGTGTAATCAGATGGGATTTCAGATATCCTCTCCCACTGTTGATCACAGTGATGAGGCAAACGTGGCACAGGCAACACACAGACACTGGTACCTGTGATACTATCCAGAGTCCGTCCAGACAGGACTTTGGGAAAGGGCTAGGGAAATTGCACAGGAATTTCTGAGTCTCATCGTCCTGATACACAGTCCAGAACTCAGTGCCAGACTTCCAGGCTTGTCTGGCTCCCAAAGAAGCCTGTCATCCTTGGTACGTGTTGAAGTGATCTATAAAAAAATGCAGCAATAGATTTATTTTGTTTTCTGAGCAGGTGTTAATGTGGAAAAATGTCTGGGTAGGGCATTAGTGCCCCGGGTAGTAATAACCCTGAGATGATCCCATTTTACTATCAGGCCCATTGCCTTAAGCCTGCAGAGGCTGCTTACAATGTGAGAAAAGAAAGCTTTTGTCTCATCCCCCCCACTTCTTCTCAAAAAAATCAGAAAACAAACAACTCTCTACATCCAGTTATAAAGGACAGGAGGCTGGGAAAGTATGTTTCCAGATAGCTGCTCAGTTCCCTCTGTGACTGGAAACTAATTGCTGCAACCGTGGCATACAAAATGAAAGGAAAGCAAGACATAAAAATGCAAGCAGTAACAGTCCTGGCTGCTAAATTAATAGAATTATATTATCTGTCTGCAAGACCATGCTGAAAACTTGCTGTATTCCAAATAATTTATTTTTTTTTATGATGGATTGAGGCAGCATCTTGCTTTAGTTTTCTGCCACAAATGTAAAAAAAATAAATTATTTAAACCAGATGTATGATATTTGTGCACATTTTAGGGCAGCTCTGATTTAGCAGATGCCTTGTGTTAATACTATACAGTTGTGACAGGAAATGTGGTTTAGGTTCCTGGAAAAACATAAAAGCTAATTCCATTACTCCATTTCATGGTGCTTTTCCTCAAATGTTAAACTGGTTTTGATTATACTGAGCCCTGATAGTGAGAAAACTTTGTCAAGAATATTAGCTTATCAGTGCTTATCCTCCTTCGTACACATCTCCTCCTGTTGACCTACATTCTGGGCTACCTGTGAACAAGCCTAAAACACACAGGCAAAATTGTCCTGCAAGGCCTGGTAATGTTGCAGACTCCTTTTACTAAGATTATTTAAATTATTAGTTTTCCTTGGAGATACTGTGTTCTGCTTTCCTTTCTCTTTTATTTGTCTCAAATAAAAGCATTCAAGCCTCTTTCAGTTTAACAAAACATTTCAACAACAACAGCAAGCCCCCAAAACCTCTTATCCACAGTAACTAGACAAATCATGGTAATTGATCTCTAGAGGGAGTTTATTAAAAGCCTAAGCACAAACACTTTCCAGAACACTGCTGTAATAAGCATGAACTCAAACAAATGCTCAGTTTGCTCTCTGTAGTTTGTCACTTGATACTTTTTCAGCAACTGACTTGAAAAAGGATTTTTTGCAGGGAAAG
>NW_009951965.1:386250-389106 GCF_000747805.2 Chaetura pelagica | reverse complement strand
AGAGAAGCACATTCTGGTAGATTAAGAAATAGCACTGAAGTGAATTCACTTCAACTATGTTTGTCTTCAATGCCAGAAAACTTACACAGTTTATTGATCATTGTCTGTAAACAAAATTTGTAATAAGAACATTTTACTTCCAATGTATCTAAATACACATATTTTTAACTAGTAAACCTCAGTTAATCATGAACTCAAGAACATTAGTCTGATGCAAATCCAGCTATTTTAGAGCCAAGAAGGATCAAATATTTAATTGATACCTGACAGTAGAAAAGAGTAATCCAGACAACAGCAAGCAGTGAAACAACCCACACCACAAACACAGACAAACATCTACAGCTAATATTGTGTTTGGAGCAAAAGCAAATGTCTGGAGGTGAATTACAAAATTAGAAAAAGCTGAGTTTAATAAGAGCTTAACTGAGCCGCCCACAATGGAAAGAAAGTGCTCTGAGGTTTCATAGGGCTCAACCCCTCCCCTCCAAAAATCTCTCCATCAGGGTATCAAATGACAGAACATTTAACCAATGAAAAAAATAATCAGGAGCATTACATCAAGCTTTCATTATTTCATCATAGTACAGCAACACAACACTGGGATCTTCTGAAAACTAGTTTGTAATTCCCACCCCTAGTGAGGTATCACATCCATGTGTGGATTTGTCCTTACCCCCTCAGCATTACAGTACTTGTCAAGGCACAGATGATTCCTGTCAGTCTAAGTGTTTGTTGTGGCTTCTGGGATCTTAAAAGGTTCCAGTATTGTAGCCTTGGCCTTGACCTGCGTTTTAGCTGAGATGTTAGAGGAACAAATGTATGAGATACCCTCAACAAACCCACAGCTAGCTTTAGAAATATGGGGATGAATCTACTGTGCAGCTAATGAGTTTTCAGATGCAGCCACAGTAATTACAACATGGTATTCGAACAGCAATATCTGGGAATATAATTTTAATCACACCAGGAATTATGTTTACATACATTTTGGTTCAGACAGATTAAGAAATGCCACAAAATAACTCTCCCCTCTGAGCTGACTGAGCAAACGGGGAAGGAAAAAATCTGTTCATCATTCTGAAATGCTTATTGATACTGCATTGTGTAATGTTACTAATCTAAAATAATCAATAACAGTTTTCCTGAATGATTCTGAAGATTGCCCTCTGCAAACCACACAGAATCACACAGAATCACAGAATCTTAGGCTTTGGAAGTGACCTTGAAAGATCATCCAGTCCAATCCCCCTGCCAGAGCAGGATCCCCTAGAGCACATCACAGAGGACCAGGTCCAGGCAGTTTTTGAATGTCTCCAGTGAAGGAGACTCCACAACCTCTCTGGGCAGCCTGTTCCAGTGCTCTGTCACTCTCACAATAAAGAAGTTTTTTCTGGTGTTTACATGGAACCTCCTATGTTCCAGTTTGCACCCATTGCCTCTTGTCCTATCACTAGACATCACTGAAAAAAGCCTGATTTTGTCCTCCAGACACGTGCCCTTAATATATTTGTAAACATGGATGAGGTCACCCCTCAGTGTCCTCCAAGCTAAAGAGACCCAGCTGGATCAGCCTTTCCTCACAAGGGAGATGTTCCACTCCCTTCATCATCTTCGTGGCTCTGTGCTGGACTCTTTCAAGCAGTTCCCTGTCCTTCTTGAACTGAGGGACCCAGAACAATATTCCACACAATATTCCAGATATGGCCTCACCAAGGCAGAATAGAGGGGCAGAAGAACTTCTCTTGACCTACTAACCACACCCTTTCTAATGTACCCCAGGATGCCATTGGCCTTCTTAGCCGCAAGGGCACATTGCTGGCTCATGGTCATCCTCTTGTCCACCAGGACTCCCAGGTCCCTTTCACCTACACTGCTCTCCAGCAGATCAGCCCCCAACCTGTACTGGTTGTTCTTCCCCAGATGCAAGACTCTAGACTTGCCCTTGTTGAATTTCATCAAGTTTCTCCCTGCCCAACTCTCCAGCCTGTCCAGGTCTCACTGAATGGCAGCACAGCCTTCTGGTGTGTCAGCCACTCCTCCCAGCTTAGTGTCATCAGCAAACTTGCTGAGGGTACATTCTATACCCTCATCCAGGTTGCTGATGAAAATATTGAATAGTACCAGTCCCAATACTGACCCCAAGGGACTCCACTAGTCAGAGACCTCCAACTTGATTCTGTCCTATTGACCACAACTCTCTGACTTCTTCCTTTCAACCAGTTCATGATCCACCTCACTACCTGGTCATCAAGACACTTGCTCAGTTTATCTACAAGGATGCTGTGGGAGACAGTGCCAAATGCTTTACTGAAATCCAGATAAACCACATCTACTGCCCTACTATCATTTCTCCACCTAGTTACTTCCTCATAGAAGGCTATCAGGTTGGTCAAACGTGACTTCCCATTGGCAAAACCATGTTGGCTGCTCTTAATGACCCCCTCATCCTTAATATGCCTAGAGATAGTGACAAGAACAAGTTGTTCCATCACCTGTGCAGAGATGTAGGTGAGACTGACCTGTCTATAGTTACCTGGGTCCTCCTCCTTGTCCTTTTTGTAGACTGGAGTGACATTTGCTATCCTCCAGTCCTCAGGCACCTCTCCTGTTGCCATGACTTATCAAAGATGATGGAGAGTGGCCCAGCAATGACCTCCACCAGTTCCCTCAGCACCCATGGGTGTATTCCATCCAGACCCATCGATTTATGGATGTCCACATGGCCTAACTAATCCCTTACCCAATCCTCATCTACCACAGCAAACTCCTCCTTTATCCTGACTAGAAGAAGGGGGCTTAGGGATCTGAGGCTCCTGGGGAGAGTCTGCAGCAGTAAAGACAGAGGCAGAGAAGGCA
>NW_009951965.1:371672-385739 GCF_000747805.2 Chaetura pelagica | reverse complement strand
CTTCAACCAGACCCTCCTTGTTGGTGAGTACAAGATCCAGCAGCACCCCTCTCCTAGTTGGTTTGTCCATTTGTATCAAGAAGTTATCATCAGTGCTCTGGAGGAACCTCCTAGACTGGGAATGGCTGGCTGTGTAGGCCTTCCAGCAAACATCTGGGCAGTTAAAATCCCCCATGAGGACCAAGGCCTGTAGTTGCGAGGTTGTTTTCAGCTGCCTGTAGAAAGCATCATCAACTTCCTCGTCCTGATCAGGAGGTCTGTAAAAGACCCCCACAACTGTATCTCCCATGCCAGCCTGCTCCTTAATTAAAACCACACTTCTTATCTATCTCGTAGCACCAGAAAGTGCAGGAAATTATTTAATAAGTAAACAAGAATCAAGCTCTCTACTACAGTTTTCAGTCTAAAAGGGACTGTCAATAGCTGAGGAGTACAATTTAACCTTGCTCAATCTGAGCAGTAGAAAATGAACTAAACTGATAATCTTTTTCTGAAGAATTTACCCTAAAGTCCCTTCTGAGGCCACAGCTGCTAATACATATATGTGTGTGTGTGTGTGTGTGTATAAATATACGTATATATATATATATATATGCTTTTTCAATAATTCTGCTCTACTGCTTCATACCAGAGCAGTAGACAGAACTGCAGGCCTGTATCAGTACAGATCATAAGTCAGCCTGGGATCCTGTACCCATCTTAAAATTATATGGAAAAAAAAATAATATTCTTATAATAAGGAATTAATGGAATTAAATGCACTAAACGGTGTCTTTTTCTCATTGTACGTATTACAGAGGAAGATTATATAAAAGTTGAAACTGGAAATATTCAAGTAATGAGCTGCAAATTAGCAGTTGTAAGGATAGTTATCTCTCGGGTCAACCCTCCACATGAATGGGCCATGCACTATCACCCGAAATACTTCAAGAAAGACTGAATTGCTTCCATGCAGCATACACTGCTAGTGAACTACAAGACAGCTTTCACCAGGAAATCCTGGTGAAGTTCTGTAGTCTGTGCAACGCAGATGATTAAATTCTTGCACTAGTCAAGTCTGGTCTTAAACAACACGAAATAACCGAAATGGTGGTACATAAAAATCAAGGGAAAAGCAAAGCATTTTGAATAAGAAAATAGAAAACACTAGTGGAAAGAAAGGCAGTACTTCAGCAGAGCCATGGCTTTTTCTAGTCAAGTCTTGAAACAGATTTCAGCACCTCACTGGGTAACCAATTCCAGAGATACATACCCTCTTAATGGAGTTTTTCCTAACATCCTGTCTGAAAAGTGATACTCTAAACACCAACAGGTTGAATTAATTCACCAATCAAAGCCTCCAAGAAAGAAGCTGGGAAAATCTAAATGAGTGTCAGCTTATAGTGTGTGAAGAGCATCTAGGGAAGCTGAATGGCTCACAGGGCTCTACACTTTATTTCACATTCACGTGGTTGACTTGTGACAAAACAGTGAGAAATTTCTGAGGATTTTCAAACTTATATCCCACCACTTTTCTGAGTAGGGTCCTCTGGGGAAAGACATGTCAAACAGATACCTACATTACCATTCTGAGCACTATATACATTGATGAGTACTTTTATGTATGTATATACACCCTCTCCAACATGCACACATAAAGAATTTCTGTAGCAAGAAAATGTCTGTCTAAGCACTGTAGTTCTGTGTTGATAAAAAAAATAATTTAACAGAAACATGCTGAGTACTTCATGAATTTTACTAGCCCTTACTACACCATGTGTTTGCATAACTCGAAATAAATGAAGAAATTAAATAAACTTCCATTGGAAAAATACTAATCTGTATGTTTTTGAGTGCACGGGCATATGTCTATGGCCACTATTTTTAAATATGGGAAGGTATTCTTATAACTTCAGCCAGCGTCACCAAGGGAAAAAATATCCTGAAAAGGCACCATAAGCAATTTTGAAAGGTAAGTGTTCATAATAAAAATGCCAATGCAACTGTAGGCTTAAATATCTGTGTTTGATGTGACCTCAAATATTTTTCTCAGATTCCCACTCCACACTCCCCCTTATGTGGAAACATCTCTGCATCTCCACCATAAGACTGAAATTGGACAAAGACTTCCTAAATGTTGTAGTCATGTTTCTATAGCTGCACTGCTCTATTAATACAGCTGTACAAAACCAGACACTCTTCTGGGCCTGACTACAGCTGCTTTTGATATGACACTGAAGGCATGGAAGCAGAAATGTATATAACGAAGACACCACATCACCTTTGGTGCAGGATGCTCCCACTCCAGGCTTCCTGAATGACCATATGGGGAAATGGTCAAGCACCACTAAACCTCTGAGGTGTGTGTCTGCACTGCAACTGTAGTGCAGTGCACAGATGGCTAAGCTGGCTGCAAATGAGCTCATTAAAATGCTGGACATAGTTGACGTGCAGGCCTGCCAAGAATTAGGGTAAGCCCTCTGCACTTCTCTGGGCCACTGCAATTAAACTGATCCCAGTACCTGAATCAGCTCAGGGATTTCCACAACACACTGCAAACTGAAGCACAAATGTGTCCTTTAAAGTGAAGAACCAGTCAAGGCTAAACACTGAGAACCTCATCAGTGCAAACATGAAAAAGAGCTGACTTGACTCATTTGTGTACAGTTGAACGAATGAAAGTCTAATTAAATCTAGCACTTTGGAAAGGTCAATAAACATTGTTGCAGTTGGTGGATTTCCATCCATGGCTACTGAGATTCATTAAGAAGCTTAGTTTTTCCAAGAAAGGATTACCAAAGAGGAGATACTGCCAATTTCTTATGTTCTACAACAACAGTGAGTCTAAATCATTAGATCATAGCATTACATTTCTTCTGAAAATTCTGCTTTTCTATAAAGGACCAAATTATATTTCAAACCTGAACAGTGCTTATGCTAATGCATTCTCTGGGAATTTGGCAAGGGTACAAGCACAGTGAGTTCCTGTACTATGACAATGACAGTGTACACACAGGCAATCCCCTATGAGTCACCTGAAGAGTTTATGATCTGGAAAAGACCCTCAGCGGGAGGAAAGGGAGGACAGACAGACTTTGGGGCATATGTAGGATTATCTGACTATTTTTTCTGACCACATGCAGAATTATGCATAACATGCAGCCAAAAGGAAAGTTAGCATAATTAAGGTATATAAAATATTGCTTCTCCTTGTATTTGGCTTGATGGAATTATTTAACTTTTCCATCAAAATTTGTTAGAGTTCTTCACCTTGGGAAGGGTAAATGGACTAAGAAGCTGTGCTTCTGGTAATGCATCTTGTACGTGCATACTGAGTACCCTGGATACTCCTAGGAAGTACCAGAAGCTGCCACTTAGGAAGTGATGCAAAGTGCACTTCATCCTCATTTCTTAGCAATTACAGACTTTCTATGAAGACTGCACAGTCTTCAGGAACTTTTCATTATAATTTAATTGCTGAAGAAATTTTATGGTTAACATGTGGAGGCTAATAGCTTCTGACAGCACATGCTAAATCTGAAGCTTTTGCTGTGTGCACAGGCATTGCCTGCTAAACAATACACTAAAAAGGCCTAATTCTCTTCTTGCATCTGTAGGAGCCATGAGTCACACTGAAGAAGTGAGAGTCATGCTTAACACCGAAGAAGTGAAACTCATTTCCCCAACACAGAGTTGATAAGTACCAGCTCTTGGTTTTATTTCCACAGCCTTTTCATGTTCCATCCTCAAGAGAAGAAGACAGCTCTGTGAATGAAGTAACTTTGAACCCGGCCAACCTTCATGAAAAACTCTTCAGCATGGAAGTGTGGATACAAGCTTTGGCTGAAGAAACCCCTAGCTGCAGATTTCCAGAAGCTGGAATGGTGCACTGAGAGAAGCAAGACTGTATGCTTGTCTAGTATTTAATCTTTTTACCCACGGCTCTTCTATTAGTTCATATCATGCATGAGACATTGGAATGGGCAAATCTCACACTACAGCTGTTCTTAGGTTCAAAGGGTCCATCTTTTACTCAGCTGGATTTGCAGCACACATGAGAAAATGTGCTACTGTCTTTCATTCTTGTTTCATTCACCATTTCAATCCTTCACTTTTCTGCCTGTGTGAAGCTCAATTAATTCTCTTGTAGAGGCAAAGTGAATGTGACATCAACACCAATGACCTCTAGCTCCCCGCTCCCCTAGACACTTAGTATTCAGCCTCCTAAATCTATTTTTTTAGGCAAAGAGCAGTCACAGTCTGCCACAGCATGCAGCTCTGAAATTAAAGGCACAATTTAGCAACAATATCATTGCATCCTTTAGTTTTGTTTTTTTCATGTAGTTTAACTTTCCAGAGTTAAGCAATGGGACATAAAGAACTAATCTGTTCCACGAAAGAAAGAACAATAAGGTGCAGGGAGCTCCTCATACAGAGTTGATGGTGAAGATCTCACCATAAATCCTAGACAGACTGGGTGAAAGATTGGGTGGTTCTCTAGCTACATCTCCCTTCTGGATGATGGTGGCAGAGCATTATACCACACAAATATAAACAGTCTGTGCTTTACATGGTAGAGGTACATCCCCAAATGCAGCACTATGAAGCTAAGAGCAGGAACCTGCGCACACATGCTTTGTCTCCCAAGTCCCTGCTCTCCCCACAGAGCCCCTCTCTACTTCACAGTACAAAAAGAGTGCACCTAGTCCTCTTCGTTTAGCCCCTTGCCTTGCGGTCACTGTCACTTTACAAGATGTGGCAGGCAATGTCCTACACCGACTTCCAGCCTTTCATCTGAAATGGAGCAGGGAAGCATCACTCAGCCAGCTGACAATGGGGAGAAAAAGCTTTGATACACCGACTAAGTAAAACCCAAAGTCCTGGTTGCAAATCCACTGTAATCCCACGTTATCAGAAGGAATTCCCACTTGTTTGAGAATCAGGCAGCTTGCTGCTGTGCTATTATCCTCCCTAACATGCAAGCTTCCCCTGCTGCTTTCCTTTTCTTGTGCTGTGCTGCAGCACGTGGAAAATCATGAAACTGAACTGCCGATAACATCACACCTGTAGCAAACTCACCAGCTGATGGATTCCTACCAGAAACTGCATTCACTGAGCAAGCTTTACATTTAGAAAGGCAAGCATGTAGCTTGACTGAAGGGAATGTCATCCAACAATGGATGATATTGTAAGATAAATGCCTGAGAGGAAAAGCTGTAGAAAAGAATAAGCTCTCAACATGTTTGCTAATGCAGTGTGGTTCTTTCTAAAAAAGAATGAAAGGGAAAAAAAAAAAAAAAAGAAGTGTTTTTATTATTCCAGTCTATTACCAGAACATGCTATCATAACATATCATTAGGATATGCATGAAGTGCATGAAGAAACAGGAAAAGCATATGCATAGCAGGATACACAGGATACACGTATGCATGTCAATGTCAATTTAAGATACAGGGGCAAAAATACTTCTAGGATTTCAAACATGCCCATTAAGTTAAAATATCATCTGATATTTGTATAAAACTGCTGGAGTGAAACTGTACAACTGTCATAGATCACAAAAACTAAATGCAGAATATAACAATGAAAACTGTAACCCCTTTGGGAAAAATAAATGAACAAACACATGACACGAAAAATGTTTTTAGAGGTCTCTCTCCCCACTAACACCATACAGGCTACTGATCTCCAAAAAATTAAAATGGCTCTCTCTTTACCCAAGGCCCTTCAGTGCTTGTATCTACAGAGAAAAGAGCAGATCTCTGACAAAGATCAGAGTTTGCCAGCCAGACCTCTGGTTTGGATTTACTTTCTTTCATCACACCCTTGTTCATCACACCCTTCTCTCTCATTACACTACCTGTTTTCACAGGAGTGACACTCTTAGCTTAGATTCTCTCAATTGTGTACCAAACATCTCCTTTTTCCTTCCTCTCTCATTTCTCCATTCCAGTCTTCAGCGAGGTCCTTTACCCCACCCCAGCGTGACGTGGCCCCTCAGGCAGCCTTGCTCTGCAGTGCTGCCATGGGAGCCCCTCACTACACCTTCCCCTCTGGGTGCTGCCCAGTGCAGCCCTGCTGTGTCATTCCTGCCACAGCCATGGGCAGCAATGCAGGAAGAAACGGTGCCCAAAGGGATGCCGGGTTCCCTGCTTCCTCTACCTTGCTAGTATCCATCCTGGCTGGGAGCTAAGGGTGGAGGGAGCAACCTTGGGCAGCCCAGTGTGCCCTCACCACCTCTGCTGCAGCCTGGAAGCACCTGCAGTGCCTCCCTCCCCTGCCTGCTGTGGGAGATGCTGCTTGCAAATGACATCCAGGTGCCATACAGACATTTCTGTGGGCCAACCTTTGCCTTGCATGGACCTGCAACTGTTGTGACTGAAATGTCATCTCAAAGCCCCATCTTTGTGGCCCTGAGGATGGCCCTGCTGATGCAGCTGGGGACCCTTGCCTGGGTCTCCCTTCCAGCGTGGCTACAGGAGGCAAGGGAGGACACGTATTGCCTGGCTTGTCATCACCAACCACACTACTCTCTCTCTACCACAACTTTCAATTTCTCTGGCAGATGCCTGGGAGTGTATTTACACTCAGGGAAATTCCTGCTTGGGTAAGCAGCCCACAGTTCCATCTTGCTTATTCTAAGAAGAATTAACACAAAATTCCCAAGCCCATCATATTTCACACTGCCTATAGAGAGAACCCCCAAATAAGCTTATTTGAAGCACTTGTTTTGTCTATTAGTTATTGAGCTGCCAGTGATAGAGAGAAGTCTCTAAGGAATACAGAACTTTACAGGAACTTGAATTTCACTTTAGCCAGTTGTGACAAAATATCTGAGTGAATTTTAGCCTATTGAGAGTTTTGGTCTCCCTTCCATATAAAAAGAAGTAAGGTTATTAAAAGAAAATAGTTTTAAACTATGGTCACATAACAATCCATCTATAAAGACCATATTAAAAAAAAATCCAGACATCTTTTAGTTGTGGTGGTTTAATTTCTGGAACAGTGGGATTTTTTTCTCTTTGGTTTCCAGTTACAAGCCAAAAAATCCACATTTCCACACTCAGGATATAACAAAGTCCCCTGAAATTGAAGCAAAGGGACAAAAGTGACTTTTAAGGATCTGGTAGTTGAGAGGGAACTACTATGGGAAACAGATGAGAAACACAGACTCCAACTGAGCTGCATTAGCCAGTCCCTGCTGTTACTAGACAAAATGGCAGGCACATACAGCTTCTCTTTCTTTTTTGCTGCTTTTTCTCTTTCTATCTATTTTCTGTAATGAATTGCAAGGAATTATTTTCTCTGGGGTATTGCTCTTTCCATACACACCCAAGGACCTTGTCTGCCCCTCATCTGGGCAGAGTTAATGTGCACTCAGCCCCGTGCCCAGCCCAAGCACATGGGAGGAAAGAAGCACAGTTTGGCTGAGACACCTTTGCAAGAGAGAACAAGCACACAAGGGAGGACAGTTGCAAGGGTATGAAAAAAATAAGCTGGCCCAAGGAGAACTTAGAGTCATTGACAACCAGCTGGACACTTGAAGCTGGGTGGGACCAGTTCCCACAGAATTCCTGAACAGTTTTTTAACAGGAAAGCAAAGTTAATATCTATTTTTGCCAAACAGTTTAATTGAAAAAGGAAGAAACATCATTTTTACAGATTGTTCATCCAAATATGTTCTTCCCTGAAAAGCATGTGTTATCTGCAGGGTTTAAGATGAGTCACCAGTGTCCTGCTATGTCTGGAGAGCAAACAAACTAAAGAGCCAAACCTGTTCCAGAGCACAGAGGAGCAGGCAGTTGCTAAAGAGGTAGCTTAGTACTGGCACAGGTTACCAAAGGAGTCTTGGTGATTCCCATCCTTGTAGATTTTTCGGAATAAGTTAGACAAACAGGTACCACAAATTACAAGCAAGTATCAACCAGGAGGGAAGGACTGTATCTTGCACTGTCTTATGCTTCTACACAGTGATGAAAAGACCCTTCAGGAAGACATTTTGCATTTCACTACCAGCCTCAAGTGAAAGGCTTTCTTTCTATTCATTTACTATCAATGAGAACACACAGAAACAACCCTAACTTTGAGTAATTATTTCTGCTGTTACCCAGAAATTGTGTTCATGGGACAAGTTTACATCCAGGGTTTGCCTACATTAGAGTATGGCACTACCTGCCTTTGTAGTAATTCACTCTAATGGAGGAACATAACGTCTGCTATCAGACCCCCACCTAGTCTAGAGCTGAGTACTTGAGGGCTCTGAGCAATTATAGCAATTCAAATAGGAAAAAAAAAATAAAAAATTTGAATCCTTGACAGCCTAATTGATAAAGGAGACTTATTAGATGGTATGAGTAGGTATGAAGATTCACCTTCTGCACAGAAAAAGGCCCTTGGTTTTGTTAATTGGGTAATGATGCAGCAAAGCCTTTGGGCTTTGGCCTGTTTATGTAGTAGCTGGACAATTACAACATCAAGGATTTTAATGAAATATTTTCAGAATCACTTGACTCTACATTTCCTGTTAATAACCAAGGGCTGTACATATAAACTAAATTACATTTAACCAACTGCATATATTGCCCCCAGCACATGCAGGATGTATGACCATACATGATTTACAATATAAAGTAGCTTGAATTATAAATAGCTTGTTTAAGACATTTTCTTTGGAACATAACCCCAAATTAGTTTTTCTTTGCACTTCTTGGTCACCTGTTTTTGCTAGGATATGGAAATTATGCAAAAAAAAATGTGATGAGCTGCTAGAAAGGTGTTGCTTTGCATAAAAATGTTAGCAATAAAAGATTATCGATGTTGCAACCTGGCATGTGCAGAAATAAACCAGTGGGATTTATCATCCTAACTTCTTCAATAACTTAAATGAGAGTAGTAAGAGATGAAACTAGCAAAAAATCACAACTATTATTTGGGTTTTGTCTAGTATCAGTCTAATCTGAGAGTCCACATTCTGGGTCAATGGCTTCTAACAGAGACCAAAATGGTATCTTTCATGAAGGACTTATAAAAACAGGAGATACTCTGTTGTAGTTCAGAACTTTGTGCTGGATATGCCTGGGAAGCATAGTTGGAGGAGCCTTCATGTGGTCTTGGCTTGTCAGCTTACTGTGGACATACTGTGACCTGCTTCAGAATTTGTACCACGCTCACTTAATAGATCAGCACTTTGCAATACAGGAAAAGCCCACACAGCATGATATGGTGCATAACAGGTAACTGATTCAATTAAACAGGAAGTCTATGGGAAGACCTGCAAGCCAGATGGGAAGGAACAGAAATATCCAAGAATTCAGCCAGATTGCTGAGGTAGCTTAGTGGCACAAAAGAGTAATCTTAGTTCATGTTCTCCCTCATCTCCATGACTCTTCACGTCTTCTTGGCTTTCACAAATCCTCATTCCCAGTCTTTGAACCTGTTCATAGCATGTGGCATATGGTTTTTATGCAGAGGTATATGAGCTCTGTTAAGGAACGTTGTAAGTTCCTTCTCACATACGGACTGGCAACTTGGAGGTGCAGGGGACCATATTCCCACCAGGGTAAAAAAAACAGGCCCAAAAGGTCTCCTCCATCCAATGGCTCCTGCCCTAGAAAATATCCTCTCATCTCAAGGGAGAAGCTGGGAGGTTGAAGTGGTCCAACTAAACAAATAATGATCATAAAAATCCCAAAGAGTGGGTGTGTTTGCCAGCCACTGCTGAACTAAAGATAGAAAGCTTTGCTTATGAATTGACCCAGAAGATCTGAATACATGAAAAGAAGGCATTTTTCCACTGTCTACAAATGGAGAAGTTCTGGAAGAAGGGCTTCATGCCAAATATTTTTCTAAGCTTGGTGTGTCAGAAGGGCTCTGGCAAGTGCCTTTAGAAAAACAGTTCATGTTTGCACATTTTCACCAACCTTTTTGGAGACAGTTTCTTCAGACTGCCAGTTGGGTTGTGCTTGGCACCTGAGACATTTTACTGGAAAATACAACATGTTTTTGCTGCTGCAGAAGGTAGTAGGTTTACAAAGACTATGTTTTGGTTTGAGGAAAAACAGTAGAAGTGCATGACTGGGGACTTCAAGCAGAAAGAGCTGATGTTTCTGGCTAAAGCTAAACAAGCAAAAGTATAAACTATCTCTAATGAAAATAACATACCTGGGAGAAAAATTAACAGAGCAAAGGAACACAAGCAGACCACAGTACAGATGAGGGCATCACAAAATTGCCTGGTCCAACTAACAAGAAAATGGAATAAAGATTTAATGGAATAATGAACTATATAAGGGTATTTGTGTGTTTCTCAGCTTAAAAAAATGTTTCTGATTCTCTTGAGAGTACATTTTGCAGCTTTGGTATCGGGATTTCAGGTAGCTATAAAAGACTGGTTATCACAGACAGTGTTTTTTTTTAAAAGGTAAAGATTTTTGCCTGTGACTCTGTGAATGTTTCTCTAACCAGGCTGCAACTTTGCACTAGGAAAGGTGTATTTTTAGGAATTAGAAGCTGTAAAGCAGTGCAAATGCCAGTCTGCTCTGATTGTAAGCAATGATCTCAAGTGTGTCTTTCGGTGGCATGATGACCTTAAGGTCATCACACTATGTCCTTCCTAGTCTTTGTAGCATGCCCAGTTACCTCACACATCTCCAGGGTGGATCATGCACTTGAGCTGTGACTTTGTGTCACTGTGCCAGTAAACAAGTTTCAAGAGTTTACCTGTTGTTGTAATTTTTACAGATACTTAGATTTAAGGATTACACTGGCTGATAAAGCCTTGTTATGAACAGCGAGCCACTGTTATGAGACCTGACTGGATTTGGACAGTAAGAAGACTCTGGGTTATTGCAGTACACAACAGGAGAAGTAGGAAAAGTCAGTAGAAAGGAAAGTTCTCCTCTATTAAGATCACTTTAAGGACCTATTGTCATGTGAAACCCAGTTGAACCAAGCTGCAGATCTTTATACATAATGCAGCGTCTGTCTTCACTGATCTCCTCAGTTCCAATTTCGCTTCAAAACACATGCCTAATCAGTTTGAATTCTCAGTTGCACAATCCCTGTGATCTGCCTGGTAGACTGCTCCTGGGAAAGCCAAAAGCCCAAGCATCGCCTGCGCGGCGCCTGCATGTTCCTCACGCGGTGCCCGAGGACAGCGCCATGGACAACGCCAAAGCAAATAGCTGTGGAAGGGCTTGGACATTCCTTCTATAGACCAGCAACAGATCGTGTGGTATAATTTGCTGTGGTCACAATTGCAACATTCTTTTTTTTAATGCAATTGTAACACAAGTGATCTTTTGAATTTCGGGCTGTTGAGGAGAGACTCCCTCACAAGAAATGAGGAAGAGAACTGTGCGAAGACCGAATGACAGAGGAATGCATCAGGGGTGAATTTTCATGTCAACTAAGGAATCGTTCCAACTTAAACTGGACATCTGATATCTGTGTTTTCTAAAATGGGTTCCATTCCTTAAGGGGGGGAAAAACCCTAAACGGGAGGACCAAATCTTTCACAGCCCTGTATTTAGCAGCAGAAACCTAATTTGCATATACAAGTACATACATTGCGCAGCAGTGATGCTTATTGCCTGATTCCCCACACTGAGCACACAAAACAATACCCAATCACCAGATATCTCAAGACCAAGGCTTCAATTCCCAAGACTAGATTAGAAATGTGCACTGTTAAATAAAAGACGTTCACACGTCACGTAGACAAAAATATGCTTAACATTAAAATAAGAACATATATAGGAGCCAGGCTATGGAACAGGATAGAAACGGGCATGCACTGGGGATCAAGACCCAGCAGCAGAAGGCTGCAGCTGTCTGCTGTAAGGCTCAGACTCCAGCAGTATCTGCCCATCTGTAATGACTGGGAAGCTCCAGAGCTTTTCAGAGTTTCTCCAGTACATTCTTTTCCTACCTCATAAACGTCATCATCAGCTGATCATCACAGATACTGCATTAACATCGAGTTCTTAATGAGGGAATCAGATGGTTTAAACCAACCAACCCAAGGGAATTTGCCCACTCCTCAACCCTCCACCTTGGCTGTGAAAAGTCTTATTTTTGCTTCCCAGACTGCCTGAGCACTGCTAGCCCAGGTACACATGAGCAATTTTTACAACAGGTACACGAAGAGGTCTTTACCATGCAACTGTATTCAAATACCTTCTTCATAATACTGGCCTGATATTAGAATCTCATCACCAAAGGCAGAATTTCTAGCCTTCAACAGCCAAGAATAAGACTGTACTAACAGGATGCCCCTTGGGTTTTCCTTGCCAAAGCTGAGGTCTGCCCACAAGACCTGCCTCCAACAAGTGCACCTGTGAGACGAGTTAGCACCACTAAAATTAGCTCTTCAGTGGGAGACATACTTCTTTGCCTGAGCTTTCCCCCCAATCTTCAAAATGTAACATACTGGTCATATTTTCTATTTCTTTACATTTGAAGACCCTCCTTTGTTTTATTCAAACACTGTCTTCGCTTGCTACATCTCAATACCAGAATTCTTGGAAGTGTTGCTACAACACATCCCCAGAATTCATACTGCTGTGGGGTCATAGAACGGCTAGGGTTGGAAGGGACCTTAAAGATGATCTAGTTCCAACATGTCTTCTTGTTCTCAGATTCTTCTTCTGCCCTGTGTTCCTACCCTTAAACACATTATTTATTTATTTATTTATTTTTCCCTATATAAGGACCTTTAGACAGTAATAGATACTGCATGTTTTGCCCATGAGTAATTTTGTAAGGCGGCTTAAAAATCTTGGCACAAACTATTCTCCATTAGAAGATGTTACTATGACAGGTACATTTCCAGTGTCATGTCTTTCATCTTGGCAGGTCAGCAGATCTTGCTAAAGGAATTATTCTGAAAAAAGGGTGCATGTAGTTCAATCCTGCAGCTTCTGCTCAAAGTGGTAAGTAAGTAAAATATATTAACAGAGATGGTAAACGGATAGTTCACTGTTTCATAAAATTTTCCCTTATAACATAAGAGCAAAAACTTCACACCATTTAGGTCAGCATTTGCCATAAGGCCAAAGCACAATCCTGAAAATTCTGTGAATTGCTGAGAATATTAAACACTGGGGATAAGATTACAGAGAAACAATGTAGCCATTTTGAGCTGAGCTTTCCCACAGTGAAGGTTCAGTGAGGCCCAGCTGGTTGTTTTGACTTCAGACACTGACTCAGGGATTGGAAAGTTGGACACCAAGGGTGGAGCAGGGAAATGATTTGGCAAGCAAAAGGAAAAAATTAACCTTTTTCAGTCCATATGCTGTGTACTGCACCTACCAGCCACTGCAGGGTCTAAAACCAGATTAGTTTCTGTATATATCTGTGTTTAATAGCTTGCAAGTGATTATAATTCTTCATATCTCTCCTCCTTCATTTGTTCTGTCTTAAGCTGGAGGCCTGGAAGCAGCTTATGTATATCTTAGAGGGGCCCAATCCTGTCTCAATGTCTCAGCAGTGCCATAACACAAAAAAGTGCAAGTTATGATTGCAGAGAACCATGTGAGGTTCCAAAAAGTAATCTTCAGTTTTCAGAAGCCTTCTCTTTATTTCCTTCCATTAGAAATTTATTCTGAATTTGTGAGGGTTTTGGGTTTGTTTTGTTTTTTTTTTGTTTGGTTGGTTAGTTGGCTGGTTTGGTTTTGGTTTGGTTTGGTGTTGTTTTGCTTTTAATGAAAATGCCTTCTGCTAGTACCTTACCAGAAAACCCGCTATTTTCCTTGGTTTTTTCCTTGCACAGTTTAACATTTGCTCACTTGTGCCGCTTTCCTGAACGAAGCATGCTCAGTAACATACAGAGAGAAGCACTCAGAAAGGCTGGCACACTCCTTGCAGACAACATGAGCGTGGCTTCCAGCAGCTTGCTATGGAGCAAGAGACTAGAGTGCAAGGGGGAGAAGCCCCACCGAGCAGGGCTGGTGTGGCAGCAGGGCTGGGGCAGCAGGGCTGGCTGGGGAGGGGTTCTGGAAAGGCAGAGAAGTGGAATCAAAAGGAAAGGGCTGAGAACCTGGGCTGGGCTTCCCAGGAGGCACCGCAGCCCTTCCTCCCACTGCGGAG
>NW_009951965.1:343365-370595 GCF_000747805.2 Chaetura pelagica | reverse complement strand
CAGGGCTGCCGTGACACCCCCGCTCACGGGAGGCGGGCAGACACCTCGCTGCTGATTTACAGGCGCTGCGCTGCTGTGTGGCGCTGGGGGCTGGAGGATTCTGCTGCCTTTACGCTTGCTAAACTCCCAGTCAGATCAGCCGCAACTTGGCCTTCGTCGAGATCATAATCCCGGAGTCTCCAAGAGGGAATATCGACAGACAGTGCCAAACCACTTGGTATTCTGTGTTTAGAGGGCTGTGCAGGCTGGTGGATACAGCAGAGGAGAGTAATTCAGGGTGTATTTATTGCTGTAGCGTGACTCTGACAGGACCATCTAACCTCCCAGTGCATGGACTGGCCCAGCTGGGGAGCACAGACTAGGATGGATGTGAATTCCCATTTGGAGAGCGTGTTGAGATGCTTCAGAGAGCCAAACAATTGTTTCTACAGAGTTATTGTTCTCCAAAGAGACTTATTACTTTTACAACTGAGAACTATCAGATTTTAAGAGAGATTTCTGTCTTAGCCTCTTTTTTCTTCCAAGTGAAGTTTTTTTTTTTTATATATACTGAGGAAGCCTCAGAGGCATTATTAGTAACATGTTTTCTTTCCACTTTCTAAAATCCCACTTTTCAGTTTTCTTTCACTATCCAGTCTCAGGTTAGTGAGTACTGACAAATACTATCAACACATCTCGACAAAGAATAAAGTTCTGTCTAGAGCCATTTCACCCCCTCAAACATGTTGAACTAAGAAAGCTAAAAAAGAAGCGGGGGTGGGGGAAGAAAGAGAAATGAGAAACATTTCCAAACATAACATAAAAGGTCTTGCCTTAAGACCATGGATTTCCTTTTTGGTACTTTCAAAGAATGTGTCTTTAGTTCTCTTTGGCCGTGTGACCAACAGTTGTGGGGTGTGTCTGTGGTTTTCTTCTCTTCACAGTGACTCTATTGTTCAGAAACTGCAGCCAATTTATGGAAAGAGGTGGAATGTTTATGTAACTTACTTTGCTTTAGACAAGAAATAAAAAAAAATAAAAAGAGGCTGGTGGAGGAAGGCCAGTCAAAACAGGATTTTTCTTCCTTTCTGGACACAGATGTTGGGAGAAAAAAAAGCCAGCTCTGTCTTCGTGTTAAGCTAAACAGCATTTCCATTTTTAGACACTTTATTAATTAAGTAGGTCAGAAAAACAAAATCAGCCACTAGATTAGTGCTATAATTTACTTGTTTCAAAATGTGCCATGTTTGAGAGCTGCTCTGTTGACATACTTACAACACCATAAACTGAGAAATAGATATATTAGGGTCAGATGATAGCACTTCTGCCTAGACTGCAGTGTCCCAAACATACAGTTGGCAAGTACTGTTAGACTGCAGATGGTGGGTGTCTCTTCTGAACTAGACTGGAGTTCCCTGCCATTTCCAAATTAGCTGACCTACAAATACGTTTTGCAAATTGCAAACCAAAATAAGGTAGCCAAAAGAACAAACCTTCTTACTTATGTGTCCCCGTTGTCTGTATTGCAAAAGTTGACAAGTCAGGATCACTGAATTTCTGCCTTAACTATTCAGTGCCCTAATGCCTTGCTGGAACTCTTCATTAACTGCAGTACCTATCTATAAACTTTGGGTCAAATTCAGCTTTTTTAGCTGGACAAAACTTCGATTTACTGCAAAGTTTTTTATTAAATAAGAAGGATCTTTAAAGCTTAGGGTATCCTCATGTGTTTGCATTTATCAGGATGGAGCTGACCTGAACTAGGCAGGTGCAACTCACCTGAAGCCAGCACATTTGCATCAATAATATCTCAAAATTAGGTTTTGAATGTTAGAAACAATTTCCAGCCATCACTCAACACCGTCACAAAAACTATCCTCCTCCTATCATAGTGCCACTAGCATGAAACCAAGTGGGCATGGAGCCAGGCTGTGCAGACACCAGTACTGGCAAGACTGGGTTGCAGAGCCTAAGTTCAAATTTTGGTCTTTTTGTCTCAGACATACAAACAGAAGTCTCACAAAAAAACAACATGGAAAATATTATAAATAGAAAACAGAATGGAGTTTGGTGGCTCAAAACCCTGAGTGAATGCAGTCTTCTCTCAAGCCACAAAAAACACAGAGCTTGACAGACACTGGGGAAGCTGCTCCTGCCAAAATATCTCAGCCTTGACAAGGAGAACAGTTTCTGGAGGAAGGTTCTGTTTCTATAATTATCTGGTCCTTTGCCTCACTAAGACCAGCACTTTATTGTGTTGGGCCAATAAAGGCTTCTCAGTTGCCAGGAATATCCACGAGTTTCCACCTTAGAGCCCAGTGCTCAGGTGGCAGGGAGCTCTTAACCTACTACCAAACCCATAAGCCTTTCAAGTGCTCTGAAGGGCAGGGCTGCACCCCTGTGAGTGAGGGCTGGAAACGGTTCCAGCAACATTATTCAGCTTGAAACCCCTACTCGAGTGTGCAGAGAGTTTATTTGACCCAACGGGCCAGATTGAGCTGTGATTGCCTTACCTCCTCGCCAACTGCAACAGAATTGCACAAGCATGAGCAGAGTCTGGTCCAATAACAAGTAATTTGCCATATGGAAGCTACTGAGCAGACATCTGCAGGACACTGAAAGTGCTTTTCTATGTACAGCGCTGAGCGCTGCAGTTGTGCGTTCCACAGAGACTCAGTTTGCAAAGGGGTAGAAATGAAACGTTATTTAGGGTTTTGGTTTCTTGGCCTCGAAAACTGAAATCTGAAAACAATTAAAGCCCAGTGCCATACCAAATCGGTTATGCAGTCATTCCTGGATTTTCCCATGGAATTTTTACATAAGAATTAGGCTGTATTTGATGCGAACTAACACACACACAAAGAAATGTGCTGGTCAGAGGCAGGCCAGCTTATAGATGAGTTTCAGGAGTCTTTGCAAATGCAAAAGTCAGAGGCATACTGAAAGACACTGCTAAAGATTACTAAAAGTTTGATGACAGCTCACCCATTACAAGCTCTATCATGCCTCACATCTTGTCCCTGAGAGATGCTTTTCCACACCCTCCCATTCTGGTATTGCTTATCTTCTCTGTCACTAAAATTTCCCTCTCCAGCACACCTTGTACACTCTGTCCCACAAACTGGGACACTGGAAATACCCTTCCCATCTCTCTTTGGACACCTTTCAGTTGTGGCATTGCTGGGGGACAGAGCAAGCCCTGTGCTTTTTCAAGGAATGAGCAACCTTTGATGGTAGGTTGGCTGCTGTCCAGGAACACACAACGAAGAGGCTCCCTGCAGCTTTCTCAGCTCTTTGTGTACCCATGTAGCAGCTGGGCAAAATCTGGCTTCACAATGGTGTATCTGTAATGACACAACCAAATCCAGTCCTAGCATGGAAGGGAAACACCATACAACCAGAGGTCAAGCTTTGAATTATAATGGTGCCCTCCAGACTCCAGATATCTGAGTCAGCTGCCTCCCCCTTCACTCGGATCACTGTAGCCAATGTTTCATTATTCCATTAAAAATCCAATCGCCATGAGAGGAAGGGATTTCTGTGATTCTTTCAGGAAAGTGAAACATTTGCCCATGCAAAAGAATGAAAAAGACAGCACTTTCACCAGCCAGGAGTGTTGGGCAATCAAGACTCTTTAGTTTGCCTTCATTGCAGGAGACCTGGAGCAAATTTCAAGTGAACATGGCTGGGCAAGAGTAGGTTTCTGCCTTTTGTAATGCCCTGTTAGTGCATTTAATTCAATTATCTTCTCTAGCCCATTTGTGAGTACCAAAATCACTGAAAAACTTGCTAGATTTAGTGACAGGTGTTACAACTGACCTGTAGAAAATTCCTGGAGGCAGCCTTATCCAGATCTGAGATGTAGACACAGTGCTGTGGAGTACAGAGTCCCCATGGTGGTCTAGCAAAATAAATAAATAAATACAGAAATGAATAAATGGCTTTCCTTGAGTTTGGACCCATTTTGAGTCTTTTATGGTTAACTCAAAGCTTTTCGTTCATTGAGCCAAATGTTGTCATAATTTTCACTGCATTAATCTCTAGAGTTCAAATCCCCTTTTTAACATGACACTTTGGATGTGAGATGACAAGTGTTAATATTCATTATTCTACAAAGCTATAAATATCCTGAGGTATAGCAACTCACTGGAAAGAACACGACCAAAATGATTTCCTCAGCCTTGTGCTTACATTCAGATCTTCACCACAGATACTGTTTTTTCACATACTGAAACGCTTTTGTTGCACTTATTTTGGCACTAAAGTTCACTCACGTAGTTTTTATTTTCCTGTATACTTGTGAAGTTAAACTAAAATATTCAGTCAAACTTTCCAGTTCACAGTAGGCAGCCTGCACACACACATTTGTATTCAGCCTATACACCATTATCCTGTTGCAGTGCATGGAGAAAAGCAGTCATCTCAGAAGCTACTGGAGTTTCCCTACTGAATTTTTCCTACGGATTCTTTTCCTAGCAAGATCTTACTTGCAAAGTGTTTTCCCATCAGAGGCTTGCCAGATTTTTGGGGTAATGCTGAACAAAGGTCTTACCACCTTTGTAACACTAAACATCATTTAGTCTCTTTCATAAACTTCATAGCCTGTAAATGTGAGATCGTCCACACCCTTTGCATTCCTATGTCACATACTAACACTCTTCTTTAATTACAAGGTGTGGCATTTCTGGACAAGAGACAGCTAATCCTCTAGACGTGTTATTTACATTTACCCCAGAATTTCTCCTTTATGTAAAGCTTTGGCTCCAAAACTGCAAAGGTTAAACCTCACTGACAAAATCTCTAGCTCATGGCCACACTTTGATGCCACTTAATATTCTGGTTTAATAATGATTAAGTAGCAGCATTCTGAACATACAGGAATTCAGACCTAAAAGCTGGGAGGTATTTGGAACTAGGAGTTTGGTTGATGCTAGTGTCTGTTACAAAACACAACTGTGTGCACAACTAAAGCTTCAAGAGCAGCCCATATTAGCATGTTACTTTAAGCCGTGCCCAACTGCAGTTGCCTTGATGAATCCTTGATCAGAAAAGAAAAAGAGCTGAAGCTCTGGGTTTCCAACATGAAACACAGAAGACAGGCTGGCAGACAGTGATTTTGGCTCCTGGGAAAGCAGCACTGCCTGGCGGGCAGGCCAAGCCGGGGCAGCGCAGCCCCCCTGGGACCACAGCCCTGCGGGCCAGGCTGGAAGGGGGGACAGGAGACCACCAGGGCCCTGCTGTGCAGGGGAGGAGGGACCAGCCCTGCAAAGCTGGCACTGCTGGGTGCCGAGGCACAGCTCCCCGTGGCTGCCCCAGGAGGGGAGGAGGCCGACACTCCTCCTGGGCCGGTGCCCGCTGCGTGCCGGGATATTTCCTCACCGCTGTCCAAGTCTGTCACCCACGGTGCTTCCCACATCCCACGGCTCCAGGAAATCCAAAAAGCCTCAGCCCCAGCCTTCTTCTAGCCGCACAGGCCTCCTCCCCACCTTTGCCTGAAATAATTCTCCCCTTCAAGAGCTCCTGTCTTGCTGCCATCTTTTCAGCCCAAGGGGGGAAAAAAAAACCAAACCACCCTGACCTCCTTCGTGTCGCTCTGAGAAGGCCCCTCTGAGTGTTGCCTCCCACGGGGCACAACAGCGTGGGCAGCGTTTGGCCAGCGGTGCGTGGCAGAGGGGGACTTGCTTGTTGTGACCTCTAAAGAAGACTTCTGACCCTGCACACAAGTGACAAAGGTCCCCGGTCTGTAACAAAGCCTTAAAAGGCAAAAAAGAGCAAAATTCAGGACTGAAGCACCCTGAGGCCAAGGCAATGGTTGTGCTGAGGGGTGGCACACACTGTGTGCTCACACCTCCACAGTGCGGTAACGCCCCGTTCTCACACCACAAGGGAGTGTTGGCATCACCAATGGGCCACTGCTGCCCCCCTCCAGCATCCCTCTCCCTCCTCCAGGGACACCCTGTGGCCATTCCTCGGGCTGCCTCTTCCTTCAGCCCTGCTCAGCAGGGTCTGCCCTGGCACACTCCCACAAGCCATGCTTGATGTCTTTTGACCACGGCTCTGTCAGGACATGTCACCACTGGGTTACAGAGATCAAAAACTTGCCTTCAGCCCCTCAGAAAGAACTCTGTGACCACCTGGGTGAAATTCCTTGACCGGGGTGTCTGTGGCAAAGCGCTGCCAGGAGGGCTGCAGGGCAGCCTTTGTGAGGAGAGGTTGGAGCAGCACCGTGCCAGGCACAGCTGGTAGCAGTGGGCTCCACTGAACCCATCACAGGACACACCTGAGCCCAGCAGACAAGACAGTGGTGCCTCAGGCAACACTGAGGAAAAAAGGTGAGAAAGAACCCTAAAAGTCAGCAGGTCAGAGAAGAGAAGAGAAGAGAAGAGAATGTGCTGCAGGTGCCAAAATGGAGATTCCCCTCCAGCTCCTGGACAGTGGAGTAGGTTGTCTCCCTGCAGCCTGTGGAAAGACCGTGGTGGAGAAGATCGTGAAGGACTGCAGCCCATGGAGAGAGCCCATGCTGGCACAGGGAAAAATTATGAGGAGGATGGAGCAGCAGAGAGGACCCATTAAGGACTGACCACAACTTTCATTCCCCATCCACATTGCTTGGGAATAAGAGGTAGAGGAGTTGCGAATGAAGTAGAGCCTGAGAAAACGAGGAGGGAAGATGGTGTTTTAATCTGTCTTCTTTTCCCTCACAATCCAAACCTATTTTAATTGGCAATAAATTAATTTTCCCCATGTTGAGGTGGTTTTGCCCATAACAATCATTGGTAAGTGATCTCCCTGTTTTTATCCCTATCCATGAACTTTTCTTCATCTTAGTTTCTGCCCTGACAAGGATGGGGAGTGAGAGCATGGCTGGGCGGAAGGCTGGCAGCTGGCCACAGCCAACCTACCACAATTATAAATTGGACCAATCTGAGTATTGCTCTGGACACAGAGCCTCACTTCAACGTGTCCTCATCAGGAGGCTGAATTTGCAGGTTCGGAAGTTAGTTACGTGCAAGGGCAAGGCTATTCCTGCCTCATGCTCAGAGTCAGTGTTCTTAAATAGGACAAGATCTTTCCTGAAGTATTCCAGGAAAAGTCCACTGAAGGGAAGGATCATGAAAGAAATCAGAGAAGGCACAGATCAGTAATCTGCAGCATAAATGGAAAGACAGTGAAAAGACATCCCTCTTTGGGGAAAGCTAGTACAAAATATTGCAGTGGGTTTTAGCTGATATCCTTTGCTAACCAGTGTATCTGTTGGCAGATGCAGCACTACTATGCTAGCACACTCCTCTGCCCTTTCTATCTAGGACTCCTTTAGCCTGACTTCCAACTCCACTGCTGAAGAATGCCAGGCAAGCACATAAACTGTGTCTGCTCCAAGGCTGAATGCAGCAGAATATTTACTATTGGAAAAAGAAGAAACGCAAAAGGAAGATGATCTTTGGACATAGCCCAGGCAAAATCTAACTTGCCATAACACAGCCCTGAAAAGCACTACTAGCAAAATACCCTGGCATGTTACAGCATCCTCCCAACTTGTACAAAAGCTGCCTTTTTGCTGATCTCAGTTTACTCTATTCCCAGACATAACTGGATTGTGGGTTTTTTATGGGTCGTCTGGCCTCTCCAATAAGTTTTCTGGGCTATCATTAAGGCTGGATAAGACAAAACTCTTTTTTTTTTTTTTTTTTCCCTTTCCTTTTTGCAGAACTTCTTTCTAGCCTTTTATCAACTGATTTGCAGAGGCTGCAGAATGATATGCAGTCCCTCTCCTGAAGAAGTTCCTGAATAACCAATTCTGCTTCTTCTTCCTGGAGCCACCAGGAATGAGTCAGGGGCTGTGGAGAGTGGGCAGTATCACCAGCATTGCACTGTCTCCCAGTACCGAACTGCCTCAGATCCTCCAAGCATCCTCTTTGCACCCCAAAAAAAACATTGGGAAGAAGATGAACTCACATATAAAACTCACTTGCAAGCCTCAGATAATGAGGAAGTTTCTGGGCAAGAAAAACCCCACACATCCAAACTCAGAATGGCAGTCTTTGTAAGAAAAACTGCTTCCTTCCAGTTCCTCCAGCTTCACCTGCTTCCCATGCTTGACACAGCAAAAAATCCCCTAAGAAGCTCATCTATTCAATAACCAGGAACTGCTCGTGTTATTAATGTGCATAATCTGGATGCAAAAATCATCAAGACATTAGTGCATTCTTGAACCATATCCTGTCATATTCATTGCGGGAAGCACAGAAAAAAAATGTCATCTTTTATGCAAAAACCTGACTTCTTTATCTGTACTGCATGTACTGAGCATGGAATATTAAGTTTGCAAGAGAAGTCAGCATTACCCAATTTGTTTGTCAGGACCCTTTAGTAACGTGGCAAGGAAAAGGGAATTATTACTTAAAATGTTCACAGTTTTGGGTAAGGTAAGAGCCTCTGCTTCTGCGGCTGCATGAGGACTGGTCCGTACACATGGAAAAGCACCACTGAGGAGAAGATCGGCTTAAAGAAAACAAAGGAGGAGTTATGTGAAACTGGTGGTGAAATAAAGGAGGGAAATGGAAACTCTGATGAGAAGCTACTTGTCCATGACTGAAGTCAGAGGAGGGAGACAGTAAATTTGAGAGGAATATATTTCAGTCCATGACCTGGTTATAGCACATTCTCTCCTCTCTCTGTGTCCTTCCAGTCTGCTGCTGATGGCCCTTTTGCCATCCCCAAGTTCTCCAATTTACAGACAACATCCAGCAACAAGTCCTCATTGAGAGGGGAGGACACCGCTATTTGCTTTCCTTGTTTTCCTTTGCCCCACAACCAAGGAATTGCAATGGACCAGAGCTCATCCAATGGTTCATTGCATGGGAACCCACCAGCCCAAAGCTCAGCATTTCTGAGATATTCTTAAAGTTTACAACCAGCAGGGTGAGGTAGAAGTAATTGCTGTGCAAGGCTACATAGTGCCAGGGGGTTGCTAACAGATCTATAATCATCTTTCAGAGTGACAAACGCAAATTCCTGGATTGCAACTGCCCCTGCCACCTCAATGCTCTGCAGCACACAAACCAGAGGAAGCACTTTCTTTGGCAGCAAGGAAGGCAGCTTTATCAGGCAAACAGTCTGGACAGTCCTCTGGCTACCTCTGTCTGTATCACACCCAAGTCCCAACCTCTGCACCGGTAAAGAAATGGTGGGAGAGGATGAAAGAGAAAAACAGCATACGGAAAAAACAACCTCCTTTCACGTCCTTCTATTCAAGAGGTCCAACACTGTAATTGCTCATCACTGCCACTGCTCTGGAAAAGAACCTGTCTCTGATTCACTACCTATATCTCTTGGCAGCAGCTTCTACAGCAGCACAAAGCAGAAAAAAAGAAGCTGCGTTTCAGATCTGCCCGTTGTTGAGATACCATGTTTGGACCTGGATCCAAATTCCTGCCTGCAAAACCATGGCTTCAAGCTCACCGGCCGGTGTAATTTTGGATTAAAACTCCTAGGTTTGTCCTTTCTAGAGAATATACAATTTCACTAGTTAGATAGGGGCTAACAAATGGTTTAAGCAGAGATTTCACAATGAATATGTGATGATTAACTGCAGGATCACAGAGATTAAAGGTGGGAAAGAACTATTAGATCATTGCAGCCCTATGGCAGTTGCAGAGGTGTTCTCTGTAGTGTATCGCTCCCAGCACCTTGTTCAGGCTAGTTTTGAGTGGCTCAAGCAAACACTCTCCGAGTTTCTTTCTGGAGGCTGTTCCACACTTGAGCAGATCTTGCTGATATTTACTTGATATTTAATTTTACCTTGCTCCATTCTAAAGGCAAGAGCCATCTTCAGTAGTCCTTTTCTTACTGGTGTCTTTGTGTTGCTGTTTTCTGCCCTCGTATCACTTTGTAAGTTCACATCCATTTTTCTGTTTGCCATCATTTCCTGTGGTCAAGATCAACAGAGAGTAAATAGGATGCTTCCATACATGCTATGCCCTTTCTAACCTCCATTAAACCAATCTAGTCTTTCTCTGGACAGATGGCATTGAATTTCTGTGGTTTGACTCATCATGTCACTTCCTGCTCCCGCTTTTGACTCTTCATGAGGCACCAGCATGACAGAGAGCAGGACCCACCAATTAATGAGATGTAAAGACACAAGAAAGGCTTTCTCGAGATCATTTTTTTGGCTCATTAGTGCAACAGGAGGTAGATGTAGACTCGACCTGATGCCCCATGGATGGCTCATAGTCAGTTCCTGCTCTCACCTGGATGCATAGTTTTTTACTTCGTGTCATGGGTTTAGACGTAAAGCACTTTCATCGGCACTGGTGCTGATGAAAGGACGTTTTGTTCGGCCATAAAATACGAAGCAGAAAGCTGCAACTAACTTCACAGATTGAGGCTGGGAAAAATACAGTCCTCTCCTCAAGTCACGTTAATGGAATATTTTCTGCTGGATCAAGATCAGACATTGTAAGGTAGACATTGTCTAATACAGAGAAGGATGTGGCATGAACAAATGCCGGAGCAAACAGTTCTAATGACCCTTGCTTTAAAGAGCCCAGAGACAAGACAGGACAAGGCCAGTGCTCCAGGAAACAGCCCCAGTGAATGTCTGAGCACTTGTGCATGTCCTACAACAAGCTGTGCCTGGCCTCCCCCCGGCACGCCAAGCAGAGCCTGCAGGCAGCTGACTTGGGAGAGGTTTCAAGTTCCTGGTCGGAGGATATGGGAGCGCAGCAGCCGCGCGGCTGCACCCCCAGCTCCAGCTCTGAGAGCTATCACAAACACCAGTGCCTGGTGTTGATCCCAGCACTTCTACATTTCTGAATTCCCTGCTTACTGGAGGGTGAAATTAGACTCACGCTCACAACTTGCAGCTTGCGGAAAGCGGCTTGGAGCAGGTAGGGGAAGGCAGGGTGCACAGAGGAGAAAAAAATAATAAAACCTTTGTGGGTGCGCAGAGAAATATATTCCAGCAACACAGACTTTGTTGTAGCAAAGTTCAGTCTGGGAATTTGCATATGGAAATTCTTTATGAAGGTGCTGATATTAACAACCTGAATTGCACTCTTATGAGATTACAGCAGTTAGGGAGAGGTAAATGAGCTCTGTCAAAACAGGAATGGCTCTAAGTGATTCTCCAAAGCGGGATCGGGGCATGCACCCTGGCAGACTTCCTTCGTGTTCTGGCACTGGCCAGGGAAATTATGGAGGTGTTTCTCTTCTGCTTCAAAGCAGAGGGTCTGGCAGCAGATCTTGTCCAACAGTGTGGGGTTTGAAAGAAATTGAGTCAAAGCAGTGTTAATGCAAAGTAAAAAAGTGTTGGGGCTGTAGTTCAGACACCATTGGGTCACCTCCAGTTTCCCAGGTTCAAAGGTACAGGAGATAATGCAGTCATGCACCTTCAGCAGCCCCTGAGCACCAGAGAGCTTTTGGGAGAAGCAAGGCAGGAAGGCTGACGCATGGGGTCAACCTCCAGTGAAGGGCTGTGCCCAAGACCCATCTTCCTCTCAGAGAAGCTATTGTTGGATGCCACGTAGCTTCACTTCTCAGACCCTCAGCAAGACCGCAGCTCTTCTCCAGGCAACCATATGAGAGCCATAAGGCAGATGTTTCTTCTCAAGAAATTTCACTCAAACAAGATCAAGCAGATCTCAAACTCTTGAGCAGAATCTGCATGTCCCAGGGAAGTCAGGACCCAGGACGAACACAAGAACAAAAGGACAGCAGCCAGAGAAGACCACTAAGGCTGGGGCTTGGAGGTCTTTCAAACGGTTTCAAAATCTGCCGTTCCTTGTAGGGGTCAGAAGTTGCATACAGATAGACCTACAGAAACCCACACACAGAGCTCTCTGATCTTTCTAATCTTCTCCTGTTTCTCGGGGACTTTATGTCTTACAGGCCTCTGCAGTGTATGTTTGGCCTGAAGGAAGTACTGTGGGTCTGGCAAGCATCAAAGGTTTAAAGCACTGC
This sequence comes from Chaetura pelagica, assembly GCF_000747805.2. Lineage (NCBI taxonomy): Eukaryota > Metazoa > Chordata > Aves > Apodiformes > Apodidae > Chaetura > Chaetura pelagica. The sequence goes on along the minus strand of NW_009951965.1, from coordinate 358,652 downwards.
AACCAGCTGCTCTTGCTGACCCCAAAAAACATCTCAGTCATGCTCAATTTCTTTTACCTCAGACCAGCTCTGTGAGGAGAAGGAAATAATGACTCCATGGGTGTCCTGCTATGCCCAGCAGATCTCCTGTGCTGAGCCTTGCCCAGGGGTCTGCTCCTGTGCCAGGTTACCAATGTCACTGGAGGTGTACCAGAGCTGATTATGTGCCCACCCTCGGCTAAGCCTGGCATGCTTTGCTTAAATTGAGCACACTTCTTATGAAAGAGTGAAATTAGGATGACAGAAGTTATAGAGCCTGGTTTTCCATGTAAGTAGTATGAGATGTAGAAAATGGAGACTGGCAATGGATATGGTTGATGAAGCTATATGGTTGTTATAGAAAGGAACAACCCATTTTTCTGAAGCCATGATAGAAAGAAGCTCAGAGAGAATAGACCTAATGGTGACTCCAGAAGACCCAGATTAAGCACCATTGCAGATCCTAAGAAAGATTTTTTCACACATAGGATGCACCACACTTGCTGTGGACAGAAGAGACTGTCTCAGGGTCTGTGGCTGTGCACTGTGAGGACAGGATTACAGGGCTCTGGGTTAACACTGCTCTGTGCTCCCAAACCTGCAGGGACCTTAATTAGATTCCTGCTTTTTCAGCTCTTGCTTTTTAAAATTTCATCAGTGCTCTTATGCAGTGTTTTATGCTCTTGGGCTACAAATAAGCATTCTCTGCTCTAAAAGAAACAGTCTGCTTAAATTTGGGGGGTTTTTTTGTATGTGTGCACATTTGTTTTTGGGGATTTTTTTCTCTGAAATGAATGAATGTAAAGCATCACCCAATGGTACTCCCTACCACTGAATCCATCACCACCCTTTGTGTTTTCATGGACATATTTTCCTTATGAAAATCAGTTCTGTCTTCTCCACTGCTATGTGAAAGGCTCAAACAAATGTCAGAAAACTGACTGATAGACTCTACAGGCAAAGGAGAGAACCTGCCTGTGTTCAGGGATTGTCAAGTTCACAAAGTAAACAAAAGAACAGATCTATGTAATTTTTTCTCACTAATCTCTTTCAGCTACAACTCTTATTTTAGATATTACTTGTGAAGGAAAGCGCAAGGCAATGTCATTGTGTTTTAAATGTAAAAACGTCTCATTAGTTTGGACAAATGTGTTTCCCTGATACATTTTATTATAACTACCAGGGACATAAGGCCTAAACAACATTGTGTTTTTAGTAACCATTTGAAAGGCATGGCTTCCTAAAAAAAGTAGCATGCATTATTGTAATGTCCTGATTTTGTCCTTCCTCAAAGCCTACCTCTGGCTCTTCTCCCAAGTTATGTCTGCTAAAGGCTCAGCAGCTTTCCTGTCCCATGCACAACCACATCCAGCAATAGGATTTTCTGTGATCTTCGCTCAACTTGAATCTCCCTGCTTGATGAGATTGTGCTGAATACAAATACCTGGGTGAGGTATATTAAGGTTTTGCAGAAATAGCAGCCACCATGGATGACAGAGCTTACATGGCTCCCTGTTGCATTACAGGCTGCCTGCAGGGTTGACAGAGCCACCCTCCTAAGCTGGGATTTACTCTCCTGTCCTGCTGGAGACTCCCAGTGCGAGGGGGCAAGAGAAAGAGTTGCATATCAGGGTGAGCTTTTAAATCCCTCTTTCTGACAGCATGATGCAGCTGCGTGCTGCAAGCACGTCTGACAGGCATTGGACCCAGGGGAGGATCAGCTCTGAAAAACCTTCCCTGGGATATTTTTGCTTCTTTTACTTCATTCTCTGCCTGTCTTCTGATTCCTGGGGTGAGTAATTTTCTTTAGTCAAAAAACAGACAAAAATGAGGGAGAAAAGGGAGGAGAGAGGCAGGCTGCAGTGAGTGGGCAGTCAGACCACAGGTGGGCACAGCAAAACACAGCTTACTTCACACAAGCCAGGGAAAGGAGCATGGGTTTCGCAAACATCACAGGCTATAGCAGGCTCTGTCCAGCCTCTGCCGTGGGGCAGGAGCAGAGGTGTGGGGCAGCTTCTCTGCAAGTGAGGGGGTAGAGAAGCACCCCACACCTGGGAGCGAGCGAGCGCCCAGGGGAAGGCACCCAGGCAGGGCAAGAAGCTTTCTGTGGGGTTTGTAACCTCTTATGCAACTAAGCCAGTACAAACTGCCAATGCCCCCACGGTGCAGCCTTGCTGTTTGCTAACGATGACAACACCAAGTGTTTGCACCCACAGCCTTCTCCTTGGTAACACGCCGCCCACACGCGGCCCTTCCACCTCTGTGCCATGATGGGCAGAAAGCAGCTGCCAGGGAGGCCAGGGCCACCCAGCTCCTCTCTGCTGGCCCAAGCCCACATGCCCCACACCCCCCAGTCCACTGGCTCCTTTACACCTGGAAGAATTTCCCCGGTGTCCCACTCAGACCCTTCAACCAGCCAGGGAAAACCGTGCTCCTTCACTGTGCATGCCAGGCAGCCACCCTGAAAGCCACTGGCACCTGGTTTGAGATGAATGCTCTTGCAGCATGGCTACACTCAAACCATTGAGGATTTCTGTATTTCCAATTTGAGTATTCAAATTGTGGTAGCTTTAAATGTGGGGGAATCTATTTTAATTTTATTCTATGTTTTTCTGGCTCTACCTGGAATTCAGATTTATGTAACATGCAACTGAACGTGTCAAGGTATCTGAAGGCTCGAAAGTCACAATGCAATACTATTATATAGCTCTTTGTTATGCTAATTATTTCTTCCCAGCTGCTCCTGCAATGAGCGCCAGCCCGACCTATCAAAGGGGAACAAAACCTCTAGGCGAGTTTTCTGCTGCAAGGTCCCTTACCTCTGTGCTCCAAGGGCAGGGGCTGCGTCTCCTCCAGCACCTGTAAACCCAGCCTGGAGCTAAAACCAAACAATTTAATATTGCAGCTCCACGGCCGCTGGGAACATGAGCTAGGAATTAAAAAGTGATACCCTCTTGACAGTCAGGTTGCCATGATTTACATTTTTCTCTCAGGTCCCCTCCCCCTCCACATGCATCTTCTCAGCACTTCTGAGCAAAAGGGGGAAAAAATGAAGCAGTGTGGGAAAACATCCAGTCAAACCTCAGAGGCTCTGCTGAGGCTCTGATTTTGGCACCCACCAGGGTAGTGCTGTGTGATCATGAAGGGTTTTTAGCACGCGGGTGTCAGATTCATGACAGGCAGAAAATGCTGTGGTGCGGCATTTAAATAATTAACTTTCCAAATAATAATACAAAAAAGGTTTCACATATTCAACATTAAAACAGTAAAACGATCAGCCTGGTTGTGTTTCTATTATTTATGTTGGTATTCAGTTAAAAGAGTTTGTTTTGTCCCTGTGCTTCTAGAGCCTAGGAAGATATTTTATTGATAGCGCATGGAAACATTCAAAGGGGAAAAGGAGCTTTGGCAGCTGGAAAGGGACTGCTGGGGGCACCAGCAGCTTGAAAGTCCCAGAAGACCCCCGGTAATGTGAGGCAAGGTCCTTAGCTGAACATTGTATTTATAATGGTCACTAGTGAAATGCCTCAAAAGCTGACATTACACTGTCATATTTAAGCCTCAGAATTAGCAAACGGACACTTTCAACGGGTAGGAAAATTCACACCATAAAACCCCTTGTCTCAGCCTGCATGCAGAATAAGGGAAATGATCTGACACTCACTTATGCCCTACTCATATTTCAAGATTTTCTTCATAACTGTGATGACTGTAGAGATTATTTTGAAGTTTCAGTATTGAAGCAATTCTGCAATGAAGGTACATTTCAGGATTTTGCACCTTACATCTCATAGCAAAGACAAAATGAAATCTGCCACTATTATACCAGTTAATCTGCTGGTAAACCAGAATCTACTCTGTCAGGCAAAGGAAGGAAAGGGTCAAAGAAACCTCCACAGGTAAAGCGTAAGCTGCTCAAGATCTAAAGAGAAACTGTATTTTCAGGATAATATTACTAGAAATTGAGAAATATAGGTCACTTTGGTCATACTTGTTAAGACTCACAGAAGATAAATTTGGGGAAAATGTAATAGGTAGTACACTTATAGGTGTACTTATAGGTACACTTATAGGGTAGCAACACTTAAGGTATGTGCACTGTCTGAGGATTTGTAATATAAAGGGCAATTGCATTTTGAGCCAAAACCACACTACTTTATTGAAAGGAAAAAATGACCCCATGGCAGCTGTGTGGCTAAGAGGACTTGGCTGGTAAGTGGGGCCTACTCACAGAAACAAGAACAGAGGATTTCACACTAAAAGAGCAATGGGCAGAAGCAAAATTTTACAAGGGTTTTTAGAGCTGATGGACGGAACAGAGCACAGATTTTACACACGTACTGAGAGGCAGAAATTATTTTGCAGTCAGGGAATAAAAGTCGTTTGAAAATAATCTGCTCAGCTCTGATTCCCTGCAGCAGAGGTTTTCCCTAACCAAAGAGGTAAATACAGAGTAGCTGGTACCACACTGTATGGGGTGGAAGAGGGGGACTGCCTTTTGAACCTTGTTTCTATTAACAAAATTAGGTCTCGGGGGGTGGGGGGTGTGTGTGTGTGAAGACAAAACCAACAATAAGCAAAGGTGTAGGTAGTCAACTGATACAACCAGACACTTCTTCTCAAAAAAATCCATAAAATAGCATCATCTCACACTGGCTGAGGGTCTGATCGCCTGTCACCTGGCTGCAAAAAGTCCCTGAAACATCAGCCAACAAACTGCCAGAGTGCATGTGGCACCAGTCATAGTTTACAAGTGACACATATTAGAATGACAAGATTGATGATGGACAGTGGAAGTGCCATTGGTTGGGAGGTCCCTCTGAGCTTGCTAGAGATGTGCAGCAGCGATGGCGACAGCCCAGTATCTCATGGAGGAGCCACAAGAACCCACCACTGCCACCCCACCACCCTCCTTACATTGGCCAGAGGTTTCATCTGTCTCAGGAGGCAGGTGCAGCCCATGGTAAGGAAAGGCAAGCCCAGTGGGGTATTCCACAGGGAAAGTACCACTGCTGGAGGTAGCACAAAATGGACTAGCCTCAAGCAGACAGACCATTTGTCTCCTTTCTGCAATCCTGGTATGACATATTAGATGCTTTCTGCAATAAATTGGAGACAGATGCTGTATTAACTGAGAACTACTAGCTATGGCAGAGAAGTTATTTTTCAAATTTGGTATCTCCCTCTTTTGGGGTTTTTGTTTGGTTTGGGGTTTTTTGCTCATTGTGCATACTCCTAAGCATACACAGACCACCCATCTGTGACTTTTCCTCACACTCTGTGCATTCCTCAGAGAGGAATTTGAACACAGAGATTAAAAGAAGTTAACATACTTGCCTACCTGGCCCTTCAGCTGGATCTGGTGAGAAAGCTTTGCATATTTTACAGCGTGCACCACTTCTGCAAAGCTGAGCAACTGAAACTCCACCTTCCCTGTGGTGCACTCCCTTCCTTGCTATGACTTAAAGACTAGGGAAAGCAACAACTGGCCAACTACAGCCCCAAATGCAACAGTTTTCACATGATTATTCCCCCAGAGCTGAATCTAACCCATCACACCTGACCCCAGTCCCCCTGATATGGGAAGCCACTGACCCTGAGCGGTAACTGGTCTTACAGCCACAGCTGCTTTGCTCGGTGCTCTCTGAGTCAAGAGGAGCGAAGGTCTCACCCCAGCATCCCTCAAGGCCAGGGCAAGCTGGGGCTGGGCTCCCGGCGCAGTCCCAGCTGGCCAGAACACCTCTCGTTCGCAGCCTCCAGCCACGCAGGAGGAGCCGCTGCGAGGGCTCTGGGCACCCTGCCACGGCCATGTTTACATTAGAGAAAATGGACCTCACAGAGACAGTTTGCAAACACCACAAGACGAACTTTTGTAAACTCCCTCGGTTTAGTCATCTCTCCCCATCTGTCAGAGGAGTTAAAGTGAGATTGAAAAAACACAGGAAATTGCTGTGTATTCCAAGGAGTTGTGACAGAGCGGCTTGGCTGTTACATGGGATGCCTTGTGGAAGATTCTCATCTCCAAATGCTTCCAGCAAGATCCTCTGCAGTGCTTCCCCTGCTGCAGTCTTTTAGGAGGCTCTGCACACCCTGTCAGGAAAAGCCTCTGGGGTGCTGCACACAGCTGCAGAAAGACTCACACCAAGACTAAGGAGCCCAAAATGTTACTTCTAGAAAGCAAGGGCCAGTCCCTTTTTTCAAGGAGTTGCAGAGCACGGGATGGGCAATGGAAAAGGTCAGGTGCCTTTGGGAGGCTAACATGTGAAAGTTACATTCACTGAATAAAATGCCAGATGAAATCTTTACCCCACAGCAGTTTAAACCTTTCTGTGATGTGACTGGCTGGTGCTTTCCGTGATAAAATTCAAGAAACTTCTTTTATCAAGGTTCCTGACATGAGTAAGCAGCAGTTGCATTTGCTACACCTCTGGCTACAGCCTTTATCTCAAGAAGGCAATGGAAGGGCATGAGCTGAATGCAGACTAGAAATCACTTTCACGTCTCTGCTTCAGCCATACCCTTTAATCACCAGATGACTGTCACCAGGGCAGCCTGAGCTACCGGCAGCTGGAAAGACCGCTTAGCTGGGTGGAGAACAAACGGCATGAGCCTCCAGATGGGCCACAAAGCAGTGAGACACACTGTAGCCTGGTTAGATTGCTTCAATTCCCCTTTAGCTCACGCTGCAGCTCCCAACCACGCTTCCTGCTTCCCCTGAGCAAACCCAAAGAGCGGTGGCACCTGGCGTGCTGCTCCGGTGCCACACTGTGGTCCTCAGCTACAGGCGGTAGGCGAGAGATGTAAAAGGAGGATGGAGGGTGCACTGGAAAACAAAATGTCAAAAAACATCTCTTTCCCACAACTTTGCTTTGGGGTATAACACCTTCAGGGCTGAAAGAAGAACTTCATTTCTGCGGCTCAGGCTGGGTTTGTTTTCTCTGCAGAGCCAGCTGCTACGCTGGCATTGCAAATCCGTGCCAGCTGAGGCTATTTGAGTGCTGGGAATGCTTCAGTAACCCTGTTAAACTGTTTCAACAGCTTAGCTAATCCAGGAAAGATAGCAAAATTCTATCCAAAGTATTGAGTATAAATGAAGCACAATGATATTATGCTGCACGGTTTGAAAAAGGAGTGCAATTTTTTCAACTGAAATGAACTACACATTTCCAAGGGAAATGTATTACCTGGTGGAAAGTGATCCTGAAGATAAAATGGCACTTCTGTTCTCAGTGACAGTAAAATAGACCTGACAACAGGAACAGCTTTTTCTGTTGCTGTTTTCCATGTATTATTGAAGTACCATTACAAGCAGGGATTAGCCTGCTGAAAGGCAGAGTACTTTAGTCTTACTCTCTAGGAGCAACGTATAAGACAGTAAAACAATCTCCCTAGAGAAGGTCTTTTGTCCACTTTTTCCAGGCAGTTAGACCAGGATCAGGTTCAGGAGCATTCACTTAGCAGTTATGCTTGGGACATGTGGATGAAAGGCATTAGTATAATCTTGGAAAATAATAAATTCTTCAACATTTTTGATACTAGCAAAACATCCTCAGTACTGGAGTGTGCAATAGGGAAAAGGCCTATCTGGTTTACACCCTCTACATGACATAAATCAAAACAAACTTAAACCATGAAATTAATTCAGCCTGGCCCAGGTTGGAAATCATATCCAGGTCTATTGCATTTCTGGCAATTGGACAAGGGTGCTTTTAACTCCATTTTATAGCATTAAATACCTCTATCTCTTCTGAAGCAAACAGGATAACTCAGTGGACTCCTGAGTTTAATACATCTACTTTCAGTATCTGCCATTATTTTGTGATGCAGGGTACAGAGAAAGACAAAAAAAGACCACATAGCCTCAGGCCAGCTTTCAGAAATTAAATGACATTTCATGCCTTACAGACCCCAATGACACCCTGTGAGACTGCCCAGAGCTGTAATGGGTTAATTTCTAGGTGTCTCTGGAACTGAAGAAGCTGTTGGAGAAGCCAGACTAGAGTTCCCCTGATCCACCACTTCAGCTGGTATAAATTAAACTCACAAGACTCTGCAATAGGTTACATGTGTGGGCTTGCACTTGAAGACCAGGGAGCCTCCTGGGGTCAAAAAGCTTTCAGACCCCCCAAAAGTGTTCGCTGATTTGTGGCCTGGGCAGCATTTGGCCAGGCATTATCCTTGGCTATACATGCAAATCCACAGAGAAGTCTGTTGCTTCTCAGTGCACCTTCACACTGTCCTAAAGGCTCCTGAAACCCTCAGAAGGCTGAGCTCCATCCCAGAATCAACTTGAGGCGCACAAATGCAGGCACCTGCAGACTAAGCTCTTCAGCAGGGAGCAGTTTGATTAAATGGCATTTCCATGGGTGAGGGAGGTGAACATGGGGGAAAGGACCCAATAGCCATTGGAGATGTAAAATTAAAATGAATTTTGGTCATTTTAATAAATATATATCAAGGAAATGTCACTTTACTACAACAACACATTAGTATACAAGCATCTAATAATTAAGCTTAAAACATCAAATGTTTATCAAATATTGGAAAAGAGCAGACATTACTAGACTATCTGGGTATAACACAAGAAAAATCATTTAAAAAAAAATAATAAATTGGTCCTTGTGGACAAATGTCTAAATGATGATCCTACTCATACACTGTATGAATGAGATCTATATTTAATATTATTATTATTATTAATAAAAAAGCTTCTGTCTTGGAGAAATCAGGTGGGATTTATACTTTATTTGTTTTTCTTCAAAATTATAACCCTTACAAACCCTTGTCAGTTTCAACTCATCCAACCACATAAAGGTTATCCTAGATTACTCTCTTTGTGGTCACTTTGGTTGGTAGGGGAGCTTTTTCCTGTGACCCCTAGGCTTAGTCACAAGAACAGTCCAGTTTGCAAAAGTGACTATGGGGTGTGTGTTCTACCCAAAATAACCATGCTGAACCTGTGAAACCCAGAGCAGGAGGTCACTGACCCAGAGACCTGCCTGACTCCAGCTCCCAGCAGCTCAGGGTGGTGCCTCGCAGGGACCCCCGTGCCCTGTGCCAAGCTGGCCGCTCCCCCAGCACGGAGGTGGATTTCACCCTTTGGACAAGAACCAAGCAGACTAGATGTCACTTGGATGCATGATGCTGTGGGAACAGGCAGCTATTATGAGTCAGCCACTGCCTGGATGTGGCTACCTTGCCAAGCACATCCTGCCAGTTGTTATGGGGACTGTGGGAACTAATTAATTTGGTGGATTGAAGACTTAGCAATACTCTGGGTCCAAACCCGACTAATGGGCACTTCAAACAGCTCACTTCTGCAAACGGTCTACCTAGGGATGACTAAATGTTGTCCTTAGCCACTGAAATCTCAGTTAATTTCTCCAAAATGTTCTTTTTAAAAATTAAACCCTTTACATTCATTGAGATAAGATCATGGTTTACCGGAACATTATCGGTTAACGTTGTGCTTTCTGCTTTCTTTTTTTTTTTTTAAATCAACAGCAAAAGTCATAGAAAAATTCCCGCATGCTTTTGAAATCTAAAAGAGAGAAATTATGCGAAACAGAATAAAGTATAAAACATGCCACTGGTTCATGAACTTCATTATATGAAGAAAAAAAAAAGAGCCCCAGCAACAGTCAGTTGCCATAGAAACACTCAAGCATCGAACGCTTGTTTACAAGAGACATCTCTCTATTGTTTCTTAAATCCCTTCCTAGGATGGCAAATCAAAAAGCAATTGAGCATCAAAAAGGAAGAACAGAGATGTTTGAATAGGAAGTTGAACTCAGTACTTCAAAGGTTAAAGGTTTCTAATAATATTGATCCACCCTGTGGGTTGGTTGGTTGTTTTTTTTCTCTATTTAGGTTAAATCCCTGCTGTATCACTGATTTTTACTTAATTTTCACGCTGGCAAAAATTAAGACAGAAAGTAAGGCACCAAAAAAAAACCTGCCCCGTGTAACAACAAGCCTCATTAGTTACTAAAGCCGAGGTGAAATCGTGCAAGTACTTGAGCTGCATGTTGTGCTTCTGATTCAGATCCCACAAACGGTTTATTTCTTCATGCTATGTCCTATTTTGTCAGTTGAACAAGACACTGAATCCAGGAATTCAAGAGTATCAGTACAAAAGGTAAAGGATGGTTTATTCCCAGTCCATGTAGACAGTCCTTTGTCAAAACAAATACTGAGTTAAGAGGAGCACATCACCCTCGCTGGTAGCATCAATTTATGTACCAGACTTCTAATTCCTTGGTAAACACAATGGTGGTTCTTCTTAATTAATGGCAGACTTCTTGGGGGTGGGGATCTATAAAGCGATATGTTTTCCCCATCTGGCTGATTGATATTTTCAGTAACGAAAGCTGCACCGTGGCTGCACAGACTACAGTGCTAAACAATAACACAACTGCGTCCTTGATGAAGTCTCCATATTTATAAATAGCCTGCTGATGCAGATCACAGAGACGCTTCATGCAATCTGCTCTCCAGTCCTTTAAAACTACTCGTCGTGTTTGTGGCGCGATTGTATCATTTGTAGAAAACTATAAAAAATCCATTCAAAATAAAAATTAGATAGACGAGCAAACATGCTGCGCATGCTTCTACAGAGCGAGAAAGATGCCTCATATTTTACTTCCTTTGCTGCAGCACGTTTTATTACTTGGTAAAGATTCCTTTTTCCTTAAGGATTTTTTCCAAGATTCACTCATGTTGCTCTTGTCATTACATCCAGTCTCAAAATAGTCATAGAATTTGTCTTTACATTCGAGAGAACGGCTGCCTCTTATGGGTTCACAGTTTAGGGCGACGCTCTCTCGCTCAGGCTCATTACCTTCTTTCTCATCAGTAAATTTTGCCTTTTCCTGATTACTGAGAGGCCTGGCATTTGTGATGAATATTTCATTAGCAGGTATCTGGTCATCACTCCTGTAAGAAGGGGCGCTGCCAATGTCATAGTCCACCTGCTGGGAACAACTTGGCAAAGAAACGGGGAGGGAGGAGGAGGAGGAGAAGGAAGAGGAGGAAGTATTTTCTGTACTAGCATTAACAGAGTAGGGTAGATTTAAATAGTGACTGCCACACTCTTGATAGAAGCAGCACGTGTGGAGCTTCTCATACTCCTCTTTCGCCATCCGAAGGCGCTTTCTGTAGGGGCAGTCCTGAGGCACAAACCACTCTTGTGGCGAGTTGCCACTGAAGGAGCAGGTGGAGAAGCACCAGTTGTTCTGCATAATGATTTCTCCATGGATTCTCTTCATCAGATTGTTGATGAGGACGGATCTCCGCAGATAGACTTCAGGATCATCAATGAATTTCAGCTTTTCCAAAGACATGTAAAGAATGTGGGCCCGCTCCTCAAACACAGAGATGGTCTGAAAATGCAAGACAGAAGAAATGTTGCAGGCACGGAGAAAGAAAATGAAACAAAGTATTGCCCTTCATGCCACTACTTTTCTCATTCTCTTTCTGAGACACCTAAAACTGGCTTTTCATTTTGCATACCCATGTAGCTGGGGACCTCCTTTTCCTTGGCCACAGCATTCACCCAGGTTTAGGAGTTAGGGACCTGAGCATTACACCACAGAGGCAATCACAGGGCTCAAATCCAGGATGGGAGAGCGAAATCCAGATGCGCAGAGCTGGCTCTTGATTTGCATTTGGGGCTAAAACATGAAATTGTTGTGCAGATTTGCTCCAGTGATGGCTGGTGTCTTTTTGATGTAAACGGACCCAACTCCATCACCCCCTGTGGGGCTTCTATAAAGCTCTGAAGCCAAGCGAAGGTCCCCTCCTGCAGCCTCAAGGTTTGCAAAAATGCAGCCAGCAGCCATCACCTCATGCAGCATTTCATCCACTGCCAGTGGAAGAGGCCCTCCAGCAAGGGGGCCTGCATTTGCCAAGCTTCCTTATGCACAAAAGTACATGCAGGGAGGAAGGCAGAGAAAAACCCATCTCAAAGCATCACAGCATCTGGAGAGCAGCTGTTGGCCTGCATACTACACACCCTGCGCTCTACAGGACCAGTGGGAATGCAGATAGGCAGGGACAAGGTCAGGAAATGAAGAGTGGAGAGGGATTTGCAGAAATCCTGGCTCGATGCCCACAGATTTGTTCTCCCTTCCATGGTCCTTCCAGGGCTCCCTTTCTCAGCACTGTGAGCATGAGCAGGTTACTGCCCCTGGGAGGCCCTGGATTCTGCACTGTAATCGCTACCCTGGGAATCAAAATAGGAGAGGGGGCAATGCATGCTACTGTAAGCACTATTAACTAATTTTCATTTTTAGTAAGAATTTAGTTTGCGTAGGAGGAGAGCAGCACAGCACAAAGAGACACTGCTCTAAATCTCCCCCATCTGTGGCTTGATCATTCCTTCCTTTCCCACATGGTTACAGCATTTTTGCAGAGTGGAAGTCGTAGCTATGAGGACTGAAAGAGCTTAAAGCACAGCTGCTTTTCACATCCATTCAGCTCTCCTCATCCCTCTAGCTCTTTCCACAGCCTGGTCTTGTCTGCAAGGCTTAGCAGAAGCACAGTGCCTTGTGAAAACAAAAATTGGCTGTGTTTTCATGCATGTTCACAGCTGAAGCTCTTCTTTGTAAAGAGTAATTTTCTATAATAAATGACTCATTTTAAATTATATTAAGCCTATAGGTTAATTTGTGTCCTTCATGCCTGCTGCAGATATAGTCAGTGAAGCTTTAAAAGCCTGGAGCAAACCAGTAAGCCTTGAACTGTGATCCTCCTGGAGATACATCCTGGAGGGCCACCAGTAAGAACAAGTTGTCAAAGGCTTTCCACTACAAATGTTTGCCAACAGCTCTCTGGGGAGGCCCCTAGGCCTTAAATCCATACCCTCTGCAGGACAAAGGACATAGCTCTTTCTGCAATGGGAAACAAAGGTAAGAAATTCCAAGGAATCTGGTTGGGCATCCTCCCTTCCCCAGAACTCAGTGTTGCAAAGCAGAAAGCACATTCATGCTGAACAGAAGAAACTGGTGTCCCAAGGCTTCTGACATGATTCATCTCTGTGACAGCACAAAACAATGTCTGGGACAGGTCCATCCTATCAATACCTCTACAACTGGTTTTTATGCTGTTAGAAAGGGGTGAGTAACTATTTGTCCTCTTTGCAAGGAAAACAATCATGGATACAAATATCCAACAGTCTAGCCAAGAAAAAAAACTGGCTGAAATCAGAGTGCTATGACATGTGGGAGACATGCTCACTAACCAGAGCACATTTTTCAACACCCGTGGTGCTATTTATTCATTGATCTGGCAGCAGACCCGACACCTTCTGGAATTAACAGCATGGCAGTTTTTCACCTTTCCAGTCAGGTACTCGCTTCTAGCCAACACTGTTTGTAACTGAAAATTCCTTCAGCAAGTCTAAGGCCCTTTGGAAGTGAGCTCTGTGTTACTGCTCACCTTTCCTCTGCAGAAATCCCTCCAGGAAAACCGGATCCCACCTCCCCGCCCAGTGCCCGTGGCAGGGACAGGGCACTCTGTTCTCCTGGCATCTCAGAAGGCTGCCCCTGCCACGCAGGTGAAGACAACGTCTCTGGGGCTCTTGTGGTGTTATTGCCTCCCATAAGCTGTGCTTTAATCAGATCACATTCAGTCCTCTCTATCACCAATAGTACATGGGTAGCACTGGGCTGCCATGGGCCAGGTACGATCCAGCAAGGAAAGGATGGTGTCTCAAGGCACGAGCTATCCTTAAGCACATCACTCCAGGCACTCAATTCATAGAATCCTACAATCGTTTTGATTGGAAAAGACCTGTAAGATCATTGAATCCAATCGTTAACCCAGCACTGCCAAATACCCCACTAAGCCATGACCCAAAGCACCACATCTACACGTCTGTTAAATACCTCTTGGGATGGTGACTCACCCACTTCCTTGCGCAGCCTCCTAATATCCAACCTAAACCTCCCCTGGTACAACTAGAGGCTGTTTCCTCTTGTTCTATTGCTTGTTACCTGGGAGAAGAGACCGACCCCCACCATGCCACAGCCTCCTTTCAGGTAGCTGTAGAGAGCAACGAGGTCTGCCCTCAGCCTCCTTTTCTCCAGACTAAACAATCCCAGTTCCCTCAGCTGCTCCTCATGAGACTTGTGCTCCAGAACCTCCACCAGCTGTGATGCCCATCTTTGGGCATCTCCAGCACCTCGATGTTCCTGTAGTGAAGGGCCCAAAACCCAACACAGTATTCGAGGTGCAGCCTCAATTCCCTGCAGGATTGAGCCCTTAATGAACAAGAGCATAAGATCTCTCACAAAATAAAAAGTTAGATTTCAATGTATGTATTCACTGGCCTGGGAAATGTTTGCTCTAATCCCCTGCCTGACAGCTTTCATTTAAAAAAATATTCTTTCATTTACTAATCTGTTCTTTCAGAGTTATTAGCTTTTTAATAAACAAGATTAAATACTGAAGGAGCTTGTACTCACTTTCCAAATCATCCTGTTTTTCTAGAGGATCTGTAACCCATTTGGGGTACGTGGAACCGATTCCTACATTCTCCCCCTGGAAGAAGTTTTGAACTAAGTGGGGAATCACGGGCTCTTTTTATTCATGTTTCTGGTTTCTGATGTTCAAATGCTGTTAGGGAGCTGTTTCTGTAAACATGACATAAACTATCTAAGAACTAAATAATCTGAGAAAGAAAGTTATTCTCAGTGTTCCTACTTACAGATGTTATAAATTAAGAAATGCCTTTGCTTCTTAAACAATTTGATGACAATAAAACAATAAATGTGAACAAGTGACAACTATTTGTTTCTGAGCAAACAGCTGGATCACTCTCCTAATTTCAGCCTTCTGGAAATGGGTCAATCGAGCCTGAAACTTGGGAGTAAAAATAATGAGTGTCAGAAAACATACTTTCTGCGTGCATCTGCTGAGCGGTGGATGAAAATCCTCCTCTTCCACATATTTCCTTTTAAAGTATGTGATCTTGGATGCTGTTACAGGATTTGAAATTTCCCTGTAATGCGATCCTGCGGGTAGTAAATCAGATATGACAAACGACATGCGGTTTGCCGGAGGTTCTCCAAACAAAATACTTTTCATTTCCCCTCGCGCTCCAGGAGAACTTCCACCGCCCTCTCCGCACACCCTGCGAGGAACGGGACCCTCACCTGCCCAACACGCGGCTCGCCCGGCGTCCCGCGGCAGGTCGGGGGACCCAGGCTTTCGGGAAAACTTCCCACTTCCCGGGCAGCTGCCTGCCTGCTCTCCCGCCTGCCTCCCCC
>NW_009951965.1:342248-342631 GCF_000747805.2 Chaetura pelagica | reverse complement strand
CACGGCACCCAGGGGTCTGCAAGTCTCGGGGGGTGCGTGTGTGTGTGTGTGTGTGTGTGTGCGCGCCTGTGCTCTGCGTGTGTGTGCGTGTCTGTGTGCGTGTGTGTGTGTGTGTGCGGGGGGAGTGCGTGTGTGCGAGAGAGAGCGCGCCCAGGAGTTCGGGATCGCCTTTCCTTTTTCTTCTTTCTTCCCTCCCAAACGACACAGGCAGCGGAGTCTTAGGTAGTTGTTTCCACTCGCCCCGATCGGACTGAACTGGATCTGCCTCCAGTCAAAACACTGCGAGACTAAGACAGAAAATTGGCTCCGGTTTCAAGCCGCGAGTTGCAGTCCCACCGGAGCCAAGCACAACAACATCGGCGGAGCAGGCGGTATGGTGAACA
>NW_009951965.1:332971-342027 GCF_000747805.2 Chaetura pelagica | reverse complement strand
CACCCTCCCGGGGGGAGGACGAGGGCCCGAGCGGGCAGCCAGGAAGGAGGGGCCGCAGGTGGGCAGGTGGAATTCCTGCGATTGTTTGTGTTAGCAGCTGAGCGCTAACAGGAGGAAAAAATAAACCGCAGCAGAAGAGGGAGGAAAAATAAATCGCTCACATCTGCCAGTTGTTTTCCCAAATCCTGGAAGAATGCACAAGGCTGCTGCTTCATTAAGAAACGGGCTTCCAACATGCACTCGCTTTCCTCAGGCACGCGTGTGGGTCTGCCCTGCACCCCTCAGCGGGGCAGAAAGTGGGAGGGGTCTCAGCTGAAATCCCCCGGCAGTTTGGCTGAGCAAAGGCCGTCAGACCTCACTGCAATTGCACTGAGAGGTGCCCAGACCCCTTCCTCAGGACCAGTGTTCTGAGCGTGCAGGGGGTGCAGCCCTCAGTCACTTTCCTGCCGTAGCCTGTTGGTGCCATCTCGCTTTTCCCGGGCAAAGCAGCAACGACGTGGGGAGTGGGAAGGCACTTGGCTGGCCCGTTGGAAGTTACCCGTAACACACACATGGAAAGTCTGATTGAAACAACAAGTGGGTCAGTCCACTAACCTGACAGCAGGGCCAAAAAGTGGCCCAAGAAACAGCTAAAAAGTCATCTGTTTTGTGGCTGAAAAGGTTACACTGGCATCACAAAGCACCCGTGGACTCTTCTCATTAATCTGTGCCGAGGAATCGCTCACAGGAGACATCAATCTTCTCGTGTTGGCATGATGTCAACACTCAGTGTTTGTCCTCGGAGAGTAAGGGTTGGAAGAAACTGGCTGCTGCTTTGGGAAAGTCAGGGTTTCTTTGCATGTAATGAATTCAGCATCTTTTTATGGATTTATTTTTTTTTTTAATGAGAATCAGAGGTTTTGACTGCATTTTTTTTTAAAACCATATTTCATGACAAATAGGTCTTTTCTCTGCTTAAGCAGAAACACACAGGAAGGAAGGAAGGAAGAAAGGAAGTGCTGGGATGCCTTCTGCACAGCACTATTAATTTATCTTGAAAAACTGAGTTCTCTGGTCAGCCAGTAAAGTAAATGAACTGCTTCTGCTATTTACAACATGCAAAATTAATAGAGGCATGCCAGTTCACTTCTATAAACAGCTACTGTCCATGCACATTCTCCATGTTTCCAACTGGTATAAAAACAAGGCATAAATAATAGAGCCAGGAGAAACCCAACAACAACCAGAAAACCAAAACCCCAAACCATGCTTGTAGATCTCAGCATGTGTTACAAAGCTGCATAGGTGGCACTCAGCTACAAAATAAGTCCCATTTTGTAGCAAAGGAATTGCTTCAGCGAGCAGAAGCTGAGAGCCAGTCTGTTGAAAGGGCTTGTGACTGTGGGCATGCTCTTTGTTCCCTTTTGGTTTTCAGAAACATTGATTTCCAGCTGCTGCAAATGAGTGGGAAGGGACCTGCAAGTACCCAGCACATGGGAAGAGTCAACCTCCTTGAAGGTGAAGCTGGGCACAGTGAAGACTGAAAGCCTGAGCTATGAGGTTACTGAGAAAGTGCTACTGGACCTAGGTCTACAAGCAGGACCTCTGGCATTGCTCCCAAAGAGCCAACGTAGAGTTTTTTTCTCTTTAAAGGTGGCAAAAAAAATAATAAATTAATCCACTCCTGAGTATCTTGCCAGAAGTCACACAGCAAATCAGCTTCAGAGCCAGAAACATAACCAGATCTCACCATCCTCCAGCCCTAAGCCCATCCCATTTACATTAGATTGTCATGTGCAGTGGAGGGATTTCATCCAGAGCCCTGTTCGTTGCAATGAGACTTTGCAGAACAGCACACGCATTGTTACACTTCCATTAACACCACTGGAAATAAAGGATGAAAGATGTACATTTGAGCATACAATGCTTTTACTGTAGAAAATTACAGCAAAAGGTTGACACTGAGGGCTGGATTCAATTTTGAAAAACCCATTTGGGAGCCTTGTGTGGGCTTCAGTGGCATGGAAGCCAGGCGCAGTTCTTTATTGAACCCAGCCCTCCATCCTTAGGCCACCACAATTTTTCCATTTTGTCAGCCAAACGCACGCAGTGCGAGGACACCCTGAGGCATCTCCAGCAGCCTGAAGGTTAAAATGTCAAACTTTTTCCGTATGCAGTCTTATACAGCAAGGCTACTATGCATTGCCATGCTACTCCATTTGCCGGGGTTTTCACTCGCTATTCCTCCGTAGCCATTATGATGTTAATGAGAGATCTGTAATGATGCCATTCACATTATAACAAGCCTGATGCGACGACGTCAGTGAACAGGGCTCTTTATGCAGTTCCAGAATGCCTCTAAAACCCCAAACTTAGATATAAAATGCCTGTGACAATAATGTTGCAGGTCTCACCAAGATCAATAAAGATAAGGCAACAGACTTGAGACAACTATTCCTTTCTTTACTCCTGGGTTTGTACCCAAGTACTGCAGCGGCTTCAGTCTTCATCATGTATTCTGGAGCGTTTCCATTGCATGACAACATGACTCGAGGAGAGAACAGCGTTTCCTAACTGTACTATACCGTTGTTAACATCTGGATTGCAGTGCTTAGAATACACAATTGCCATCATTTTGGTAGCTGTTACCTTTCTGGCGCTACAGAGCATTTATACTGCAGAATCAGTCAGAAATCACACTGCATGAGCACTGCATGCAGGCTGTGCAGACCCACAGACTAAGAAACCAAGTGACAGCTGGAGAGATGGAAGGGAAAGGCACAATCATGTGCCCAGACTGGTACACGTCCATTAAAAACAGCCAAACCCAGTTATAACACTTTTTAACGATTTCAGGATCACCTCATTGCTAACTATCTACTCCTTATGGTTGCTGCTACGAGGTTTGGTACTTCCAGCTCAAGTGAGGGTAAGAGCACCATGGAAGAGGGCAGCAAAGCTCCCCTGGGAGCAGCAGATAAATGCAGCAGGAGACCAGCATCAGTGGTGAAGAGAGCAGAGACAGGATGGAGCGATGACAGCTAAGGTGGAGCTGTGACAACCAGGAGGTGAAAATAAAAGACTAGATGCATACAAATAAGGAAGAAAGGAGGGAGATGGATTGACTCCAACCACAGCAGTGGACAGGGAAGAGGATGTTAGGATCTTGTGTTTAAATAGATCAAGCTGACTGATATGTCACAAGTTCAAGGAAGAGGAAGTTACAGAGATGGGAGATAATGAGGGCCTTGATTAAAATGTTTATTGTCTGGATAGATATGCACAGAGTTGTAGTAACGTTATGAATGAAGCAGTGGAAACACTGGGGACACTGAATCACAGCACATAGGGGCAGCCCCATCACAGTAAATGAAAGCAAAGAATCAAAGGCAATCTTTGTGCTCAGGGCTCTGAAGGAAAGACAAGCAGGAAGGCTGCAACAATCTGGAATTGGGCATGCTGGATTTAGACTGAAAATTTTATTTCCAAGAGACAGGCCATGGGTTGGGTCCAGACAGAGAGACAGATCTCCTCCTTCTCTTGTTGATATAAAGTACCGGAGAGGAATTGCACTATCTCATGGTACCAGGGCAGAGTGGTCCCTGGTCTGTGGTGAGGGAGATGCTGGAGGCTGCAGGGAGGAAGCAGAGGGAAAAGGGGAAGGAGTATGGGCAGCAGTGAGGTAGTGTGGGCCCTGGGTAACAGTGATTTTTCTCTTTCTTCAGCTGCACCTCCTATCAGAAACACATGTAGCACCATCTCACGTAGGCACGATGCATGGGTGAAGTGAAAGGGTTAAGGGGGGCTGAAATAACTAGACTGGTAGAACAACAGGTCCGTGTGCCAACGGGGTCAATTCAGCTCTTCATCCTTTGGAGACATAGATAAACTATAGACCTGCCAAGTCTAGTGTTTTTCCCTGTATTTCTTGGCCCTCACTTTGGGGAATTTCAAGGAATCTACTGTTGTGTTTTCTGGTTGGTTTTATTCCTTCTTTTTCTAGAGCTGGATTTACTATTTGGTGGGAAATTGATTTCTGTGTCAAGGTACAGCCTTCCATGAAAGTGTTTCAAAGGTATCTTCACTCAACTTCTCTCCTAATTTAGATCATACAACTCCAGATGCTCAAGTGTCTCTTTCTCAAGACAGAATTCCAAGCAAGTATTTCTCTAACTTTCCTAATTCCCAAATGCTGATTTTTTTTTTTTTCTTTTCATACTTTTCAGTTGAATTCTTCCAAGAAAGACTTTTTGGAGTTATTCCATCCCAGTTTGTCAGGATCACCTGATTTTCTTAGTAAGCATTTTTTCAGAGAAAAAAACCCATGTTTTTGAATTATGAACAGTTGGGCTTTCTCCTCCTTCTGGTCTCTGTGAAGCCGAACTGGAGGAGCTTTCTGTATTAACAGAAAAAATAGGTTTTCTCTTCTATTTCTAGGTATATGTCACCCATCACTACTTTTGGTACCTATATGCAATGAACTCTTAAATAGTGGTTCCAACAGTTAGAGTTTACAATAGAATTTATGCAAATATATGAAAAGACAAGCAAATTTGCAATCTTTTTTTTTTTTTCCACGGGGCTCTGGCAGACACAAGAAAAGGTGACATTAAGTTTACTGCAGCCACCTCCTGACGGCTGCTTTGCCTGCCTGCTCTAGGAGAACAATAAAGCCCCATGGCACTTATTTCAGTAAGTGTAAATATTTTTTCCAGTGTTCTTAGCCAAAATGTCTCACATGCTCTCTGCCTCCACCCCGCTGGTGGCTGCGTGGCCGTGCTAGACACATAAAGCTCCATCCAGGATCTGTTTAGCTCAGTGGGAGGCTTGCAAAACCCTTCAGTATCTGGAGGGTAAAAGGTTCTGCCACTGCTGCAAACAGTAACAGTTTTCCTGACAGTATTTCTGATTAGTTAACCTTTGCAATGGGTTTTGACACTGGATAGGTGGTAGATGTTGTTATTATTATTAGGACTGAAGTTAGAGAGAAAACAGGGGTCTCAGGCAGGACTGAGAAAGCAAAGCCCTTCTCTCTTTCTTACCTAAGGAGACTTCTCAAATCACAAGGCAGTTCTCATCACTTGTTCCTTAAAAGAGGTACCAATTAAAGCTGCTTCCTCACTTCGCTTTCACTCCAGTGCAGCAGCGTGTGCCTGTCACTGGCACCATAAATCAGATGGTTTATGGGGTTAATGATGTTGCCTTCTTCACTTTTCTTCTGCTGAAGAAAGTAAACAAAACAAACAAAAAAGTGTTTTGGAACAAAGACTGAGTTGTCTCCCACTTTGCTATGTGCTACTTTCCATGAAGAAGGAGAGCTATTATTATTCTTTTACAAGTTTCCTTCTAAGGGAACTGAACACCAAAGGTAGGATGCCAAGGAAATGACTCACAAATATTGGCAACAGGCTCTGAAAATTGGATCCAGTCTCCGCAAAAGCCTTTAGCAGAATACTAACCCCTCTTATTGCAAAATAAACTTTTCCCAGACGAGCTGCACATCAGCTCCGTGCGCCCAAGAGCGTGTGTGTGTGTGTGTGTGTGTGTGTGTGTGTGTGTGTTAGGAAGCAGAGGCAGGAAAAAACCCCATTTCTCCCATCTCCTCCTCTTCCCTCCGGGGCATTGCTTCTGATGCCATTTTTAGCTGGAAGCTGGAAATTTTTAATAACCAACTGAGTCATCCTCCGGAGAGGGAGGGAAAGGGATGTGCCTCACCTTGCCGTGCAGCCTGCTGCCCGCCGGCCCTCCCCATCTGCACAGACCCCCCGAGAGTTGGGCTGGGCTGGGAGGCTGATTTACTGCCAGCCAAGCTACAGGAGCTGGCAGCAGCCTTTACAGTGCATCTCTAAAAATGAGGGGTACAACAGGGAAGGGATTTATTTATTATTATTTTTTTGTATTTTATTTCTTTTTTTTTTTTTTTTTTTCAATCCCCTGGCATTGCACTGAATCCAACAGGGTGGGATCAGCCTCTAGTAATCTGTTTTCAGTCACTGAGTTACCCTTTCAGATGTGCAGAAGGTAACCGTGCACCGTGATTCATATTTTATTTCTTAATCAGGAACACCAGGAACCAGGAATGCAGACATTGAAAAATCAGACAGCTGAGCAAAATCAGTGTGGCAGGATTACCATCTGCAAACAGAACAATCTACTTTGCATATTTATTTTTCAGCTGTTTAAAATGTTGAATCATAAATGCATATTCTGTATCACTTATAATGCACACGTTCCAAAGCGTTCATGCTCTTTCATGTTGGTTTGGGGGGGGGGAGGTTTGTTTGTTTGTTTTGGTTTTGATGATGTAAATCTGGTTAGACAAGAGTGACAAAAATGGCAAACCTTACATTGAATTCCTTTGTTGCTGGGTTCTACTTAGACAAGCCTTTTAAATGAAAGAAGCTGGTCCCCTTATTCATTTCCTTTGCAAATTCCTATTTAACCACTCCAAATCGAGATGAAACAAACGGGGATGCTGGTCCAGAGTCAGGGTTTTTTTTAGAAAGTCCCTTTACAGTGTGCCTAAAACTCATTGGCAGCCAAGCACCTACTTAAGATGCTAAAGGCTGCATTAGTGGAAGCTTTTCGTCTGGTTCAAGGTCTCCAGCATTGCCAGGTAGTTTCTTAAGCCTGTAATTCACTAAGTGCCCAACAGACACTTCTTCCAACAGGACCTCTAAGTAGGAATAATGTTTTACTGGACTGTCTGAGACATTTGAATTCTGCTGAACTCTAGCCATGGCTCAACCAGTTATAACCAGCTGTCAGGGTTGGGAAGGATACCAGGATCAACCAGAGTGGTGTTGCCTCCTCGCATCGGCTGGCAGGGTGGCACAGCAAGCTGGGAGGTAGGAGCTCCTTGGCCCCCACCTCACTGCAGCATCAAAGGGTGGATTTTAATATTCCTAATTGCATGGCTGGTCCTTTTAGTGCCAAGAAGACGGGATCAGCTGGGAAGCGATGGCTGCTGCGGGGAAGGAGATGCAGAGGGATGAACATGAAGCCAAGGAGGGGGTGAAACAGCAACAAGAACAGAAAGAAGGCAGGAAGGCAAAAGGCACCAGAGTCTTGTTTCTCCCCAGGTTTTTCACCCTGTAATCTATTGACTGCATTAAGGGAGAAGAAATGACCCATCACTAGAAGTAAATTAATTATGCTAGCACATGATAGAAAACATGTTATCCACTAGTAAAAAATCACAGTAATTAACTGGCCTAGACTCATTCTCAGCCTTTTGGGGTGCTCAGGTTTTCCTGTTTTCTGGAAGCCCCCCTGAAGTTACCAGAGCAGCCACAATCATGTGAGTGAGGCCAGGCAGGATCCAATCCCAGACAAGCACTGCTACTTCTCCACCTTGCAGCTCTGCAAAGACCAAGCAAGGGGAAATATCACCAATCCACTGTCTGGGTGGAAGCACTGGTGGGAAGCACCTTCCCAGTGAGAGGTATGGGAATTGTTCTCCTGCATTTTGTAAAATCTAGGAAGAACCACTTTAGTTAGAGGATAAAGGTCTCCCAGCTGGGAAGGGAAGAAATGGGAGAGAGCCCACTGTTGTATGGGATATAAGGGGTTGATTTAAAAACATAATTTAAAATGTTTTGTTTCCATAATAAATGCACATAAAATAAATTAGAAAAAGACAAATCTTTAAATAAAGAAAATATTGTAAAATTGTGGTGCCAGTTCTGTTGAGTATTCTTTATTTATGCATGTCACAGCTCATCAGGCAACTGGGCAGCATAAAATGACCTGAAATTTGTAAGAGACTCCTTTGGCAGGAATAGATTAGTCACTCACCTCCGGGTGCTGGGGCCATCTTCCCAAAATTAGGCTTTCTGGGGTAGTATTACAAATTGCAGTGTTAAGACAAAATATTATCTTTTGATGCATAACTTCATATTTGACCGAAATAATTTTTTAGACTCACAGCATTCAGACTGGCTCTTACTAACATGACTTGGTCCATTCATTTCTCAGTCTTCTTGTCTGTGTCCCTGTTGTCAGACATCAACAATCTACAAAAGCAAGCAAATAAAAGAGATCCATTTTATGAAAACTGAAAAGTCTTCATTTATGTTTCAATTTACAATGCAGACCCCAAAACACTCGGTTTTTAACAAATAAAACCATTTTAAGTTCAGCTTTCATTTTCATTGTAATTTCATCCAAACTATTGGTTTAATAGCTAAGGAAAACGTAATCCCTTGGAACAAAGGAAAAATAACAAAATACTTACACAAGATGAAATAATTACTTATCCAAAGAAAGTGAGATACAAAAGAAATCTGTTAAAGACAAAACTGAGGTGACAAAAGCAGTTGAGGTAATGAGAGAGTTAATAAACAGATCACAGACATTTATAGGACAGGCATTCCTCTGCATAACCTGTCATTGCAAAAGCAGAGACATAGATTTCAACTGTCCTTAGACTGATACTACTCTGCTAAGATGTCGATCCAAATATTTAGCTGGTGCTACCAAAAGTGATTATTCCTTTTACTTGAATAGTAGCATAGAAAAGTTGAAGTTATTCTGAGAATTAATTTTCATGTAGGGAACTGTTTTGAGGCACAAGTCCTTCTCAAGGCTGGGACTTGTAGCCCTCTGATCCACACAACAAGTGCTTCTTCCTCTAGCACTGGAAGTTGGTCCTTATTAGCACTTCATTTTTCAGGAGTACTTCCATTGCCATGAGTAGGAACTATTTGTAAGGCTAGTGCAGTCCAATGTGGGTGACCTTCCCAGGGACCAGGAAGGACCACGTGTCCTGGTGAAGTCACCTGTGCGTGCTCCTGGCAGAAGGAGCAGGTAAGGGTTTGGAGAAGGGGAAGACACAGGTGTATTCAACCCAGCTCTCTGGAAGAAATTACCCCTCCTCTGGACTGAGGCAGCTTCAGGCAAAACAAGAGCAGATAATGAAATGCTGGGCCCAGCACTAAGGGAGAGGGTTTACTTTCCTCTGTCCCAGACCTGGGTAGTGTCTAATGGCCAGAAAGGAAGACAGTGTTAATATGTGGACAGGGCAGCATTTTAAGAGCAGGGTTTGGTGCAATGGCAATTGCCCAAAGCCATTCCTG
>NW_009951965.1:280518-332691 GCF_000747805.2 Chaetura pelagica | reverse complement strand
TGATGGCTCCAAAATCTCCATCTAGCTGCTGCACAGCTGTGTCAACCCTCTTGTTTATCTGTATGGCATGTGCTGGGCTACATTTAAGCCCCAGGGACTGTGGAGATGCCCAAGTCCTATGAAGTTTTCTAACTGGCATGAGTAATGGCTGGGGACACAGAGTTGTTCTAGTTTAAACAAACCTGTGCAGCAATACTAACATTTTCAATGGAATTCACAAATTTCAAAAAACAGAAAGAGGAAGATACAGGGAAGCACTTGCATATTCCTTTTTATTTGCATTGTTTACAGTATACTGATACTTCAGTGCCCATATTCTTTTTCACCTTCAGATTTTGCAATAGCAAAGACACTGTATCTGCAGTCCTTCCCAACTATGCATTCTGGAGCTCAACAGTGACTTTTTTTTGTTAAAAGGAGAGAGATTTTAAAACTTCACTATCACTTAATCCATCAAAACACCATGAAAAACTGAATAATGATCAGCTTCAATTCAATTATTCAGACAATTCATTTTTGTCATTGCCATGAAATTGCAACATGAACTTGAAAATAAAATTTAGATCTCATGTTAAATCTCTGAAGTACTTTTTAGCTCTGGCTTAGGTGCTGCTCCATGATAATGAATTAAAGATTAATTTCCTTCCCATGTCTACTCTTGCCTGACACATTCTTGTTCACCATCCCTCTCTGTTACACCTGCTCTCTGCCTTTCACAAAAGGAGGAAAAGACTTTCCTCTCCTCTCTTCCAAGGACCAGACAGTGCCAGCTCAGCTCCTGTTGAACAGTTCCTCAAGCTCATCTCACTCCATGAATAGCTTCTCTGAGCACAGCAGGACCACTCAGACTGAATAAAGTTGGCGAGAAGCTGGCCTGGAGAAGAAAGATCCAGACAGTCCAAAGGCAAAAACAAGCTTGCAGCAACGTTGCAGGGTACAGCTCTGAGAGTCTGCAGCCCAACTTGAGGATGGCCAGAAGCAAGGTGCCAAGATTCTGCTACAGCCTGGGAGAAGTTTGTGCAAGGTTACCAGAGGGTTACACAGAACTGGAAGGGCGATTCCCTGGCGATAGTCTGCTCAAGCAATTAATTGTTATGACCTAGGGAAATATACCCCAGTTGTCTTAAAAAGGGGTACCTCTGAAGAATGTATCATCTTAAAAAAGAAATCCCACCAGCTAAAAATCTATATGCAGAGAAATCTCCTATTCAATTACAAAGTAAATTATATGAGCCTCCTGTGTGTGGTTCTGCTCTCAAAAAGCCTTAGCAACTTCCTAATAATTTACAGCAACAAGACTAATTTTTTAGAGAAGCACAGTAAATCCGAAATAAAAGGCCATCAAGAAAAAAAATCTAGGCAGCAGTTCCTAATCTGATGGGCACAAAAGGAGTTAAAAACCAGCTGAAAATAGCCAAAGATTGAGAAATAAATTGGTAGGAGAAATTATTCTGGGAGCCAGAGTGGGTCACAGTAAGTTAAACCATAGACTGTTTGTTGTCTGAAATTATTCCAAAAACAAAAGTATTCCAAGAGAGAAGGATAAATATCCTTGAATAATCCAAACCAAAAATCAAATATAAAAGCAAGAATATAATTTAGTTGGATTCCAAGTCCATGTCATCTTGAAAGAATTAGCCACTCACCCAGGTTTTGCTCTCTATTTGTTTCCAAGAACAGAGACTGGAGAGGAAAACATTAGGGCAAAGCAGGGAATCTCAGGCAGGGCACTAAAATTAAGTTTCTTATTCAGTTTACATACACTGTATATTTTTAAATAAAGTTGGTTTTGCCTTCCCCCCAATCCAATCTGAGTAATATGGGTGAGGGAGGTGATTCAGCTCCTCTGCTCTGGTGAGGCTGCACCTGGAGCCTGGAGGGCTCTGGAGCCCTCAGCACAGGAAAGACGTGGAGCTGTTGGAGAGGGTACAGAAAAGGGCCATGAAGATGATCAAAGGGCTGGAGCACCTCTGCTATGAAGACAGGCTGAGGGAGTTTGGGGCTGTTCAGCCTGGAGAAGAGAAGGCTCTGGGGAGACCTTATAGCACCTTCCAGTACCTGAAGGGGCTACAAGAAAGCTGGGGAGGGGCTTTTCACCAGAGAGCACAGTGACAGGACAAGGGGTAATGTTTTTAAACTGAAAGAGGGGAGATTCAGGTTAGACATCAGGACAAAATTCTTCACCATGAGGGTAGTAAGGTGCTGGAATAGGTTGCCCAGGGAGGTTGTTGATGCCCCCCTCCCTGGAGGTGTTCAAGGCCAGGCTGGATGAGGCTTGTGCAACCTGGTCTGGTGTGAGGTGTCCCTGCTCATAGCAGGGAGGATGGAACCTGATGATCTTTAAGGTCCCTTCCAATCTCAACCATTCTGTGATTCTGTGTTTCAAAGTCTACTTGTACAAAGGAAGTAATCACTTTCATAAAAGCCCAAAGTTATATACTTAAATTTGAGTGCAGATTTTAGAACTGGGGTTCTCTTCCAGGGCCACTGTACCCTGTAGCAGGGTACCAGTCAGCCTGAGTCTGATTCACCTGGTACTGCTTTAGCAATTCCATACACAGGTATTAACATTAATGTGTAAACCTTAAGGCTTTACTAATTCCAGAGCAGGTAATTAAACCACTAAAGGTGATCTAGTATGTACAGTAACTTACAATTTGGGGATCAGCAGACTGACACAATTCTTTTCATCTGGAGAGCTTCAAAGGCAAACAATTCCAGTACCTGTAAACCATCAATTTTCTTTCATTTTTATGCTGCCAAGAACTCTTCCAGTTATGTTGTGGGGTTTTTTAACTTTTAAAAATTTCTTTTCTTTCCCCCAACCATTAGTAGTATACAGAAATAAATAGAAAAGAGAGCCAAAAGAACAATCGGATATGGAAATAGCCATCTAAGGAAAGCAGGAAGTCTGCAGACCTTCCTTTTTTCAGCAGACTGACACAGGTCTTTTCATCTGGAGAGCTTCAAAGGCAAACAATTCCAGTACCTGTAAACCATCAATTTTCTTTCATTTTTATGCTGCCAAGAACTCTTCCAGTTATGTTGTGGGGTTTTTTAACTTTTAAAAATTTCTTTTCTTTCCCCCAACCATTAGTAGTATACAGAAATAAATAGAAAAGAGAGCCAAAAGAACAATCGGATATGGAAATAGCCATCTAAGGAAAGCAGGAAGTCTGCAGACCTTCCTTTTGTCCACTCTGAAGAGCTTAATACACCTCTTTGAAATTATTCTACTAATCAGCAAGATTTTTGAGACAAAACCTTAGTTGAATTCAATGTATTCAGTTTAGTTCAGGATTTCTTTATTGGCTTAGTGGCTAATTCTCACTATTGGTGTGAGGGCTATTACTAAAATACGAGCCAGCTACTCCTCCTACAGGTCAACACATTGAGATTTTTGTTGAGAAGAAAAATGGTTCTGGTGTTTCAGAAGGTAGCATTTGTTTTTCCACAAGATTTTTTCAAAATAAGGTGAGAACTGGTTGGCTAGGTTCCTCACAGGCAACAGGCAACATCAGATGCCTCCATATTCATAACAGGTTCCTCAGGTAGTGGTTTCAGCATTGAATTTAGCTGAGCTAAGGGTGGGTTGCCAGGGAAAGGACAGCTTAACACTTCCAACTCCCCTCCTTGTGCTGGCACTGGCACTCATTTAGGCTGGAATTCAGACACACCGGGGTACTGATCTCACAGATAACTTTTTAAAAACCTTTTTAAGACTTTATCCTGAGAACTGGTTGGCTAGGTTCCTCACAGGCAACAGGCAACATCAGATGCCTCCATATTCATAACAGGTTCCTCAGGTAGTGGTTTCAGCATTGAATTTAGCTGAGCTAAGGGTGGGTTGCCAGGGAAAGGACAGCTTAACACTTCCAACTCCCCTCCTTGTGCTGGCACTGGCACTCATTTAGGCTGGAATTCAGACACACCGGGGTACTGATCTCACAGATAACTTTTTAAAAACCTTTTTAAGACTTTATCCTGATCCTTCAGTTGACAGCAAGAATCACAAAAAAAAGACCGTGTAATGTAGCTATTCAGCAGACATGTTTAGCATGTTTAAGCATAAGCAGAGGAGTCTTCTGAATATAGTGCCACGTGCAGCAGTTTCTATGCAGTAATGCTCTAGAGACACCACTCCATGCTCTCCTTCCTTAGAAGACAGGCATCTAAACTGATTAATTTAATAGTATGGCAGGTCATTTAGTGCCTCTGTGTATCGATAACATGGAGAAAATGGGAATTTTGGCAAAAAGGACCAAGTAAATCAGCTAAGCTACAAAACCAGTTTGCCTCGAACATGGAATTAAAGGGTATTCCCAGTCCCATGCTTAGACCAATGTATGCCACCACACCCTCATCCTGCTTTATTACCAGATCTGCTCAAGAGTCTGGAAACAGCCTGATTGCCATTTCCCAATCAACACGACTCCTTAACAACCTATCTGGGTGCTGCCGCTGACAGTCACTTGTATTCCCTGGCAAGCCTTCTGTGAGGCACAGTTTAAAAGCCATGTGCTTGGAAATAAGGGAACATATAAAACGACTTCATCCCAACTGTCGCCTTGGCTGTACGTGTAACAGATGGTGAAGGCTGAATGGTTAATGCTGTTCCTTAGCCTCTTGGCCTGGCTTGTGAGCTGTCTCAGAAAACTGCAACGAGCTTGTGTGATGATCTCTCACTGAGGCTTAGACCTACCTGCACTTATATGACCTTTAAGCCTGGGCTGACTGATTTGGGGCTTTTTAAAATACCTGATCAAATGCCTTTTCTTTTTTTTTTTCTTTTTTAATCTATAAAAATATGAATGATCTCTATGTTCTGTATCTCCCTGATTTCCTAAGACTGCCAGACTTTTTCTGGTGAAGGCATTAATTAGCAAAGGCTTGTGTGACTGACATTTTAGTCTACTGGTACATTAGGTCTCTGCACAGGCAGATGAAAATGCTGTGATTTCATGTAAAATGTGTACTTAACTCTTATAAACACATGGGGTACAAATCTGGTCTCCTTTGGCATGTTTGAGCCTGCTCCCTTTCTGAACACTTGAACCACTGCATCAGAGACTGGTACAACAGGATACAACTTAAGCTTTGATTATTGACTGAATATTCTGTTTTTTTCTTTTATTTAGTTACATTTATAAAGCTGAGTTGGCCTGGTATTCTCCATTTCTGTTTGCAATTACCCTTTAGTTGTAAACAGCAGGCTATACAGATTGAACCATCTTTATCACAGTTCTTGAAAACTGGACTTTCTCATCCAGGAATGAAAGATGATTTGAAATTTATTTCTTTCACACTAGCAAAATTAAAGGCAGAGCATCATTTTGGTATAATCCAATGAAATAATCAGGAAGACTACGAGGGGAGGTTTTATTCTGCTTCTAAAACACACACATTAGTTTAACAAGATCTTACACAATTTGACAAGAGGATTTTCATTATTAATAAGATGAAATGTAAGGCTTCTAATTAAGTGGAAAACAAACCAGTGTAAACTACACTCAGGACACACAAACGTATTAGGTTTTGAATTTAATAATAAATCATTTATCTAAAGCCCAATTGATTTGTTGCATGATCTTACTAGATGAGAGCTTATTTCATTTCTGCATTTTTTGCTTCCTTCTGTCCTTACTATTCTTACTGCTGATACAACAGCAAATTTGGTTTATAGAATCCCTATGCCAAGATGCAGCTACTTAAATGATAAGAAGGTAAGTCTCATTAATTTTGGGGAAGCACAGTAATTTACAAGTAAAATGAAATGGCTAATATGAATTGAACACTAAATGAGAACTGCACTGCTGGACTGGAAAACAAAAAATATGGGAGAAAGAAAATGCATGCTACACATTTCAGAAGGAAAAATGCTAAATAGCCCTTACCTTTGGGAGCTTTTGGAAACAACTATTGAGTTCAAAGCCATATTAAATACTATCTAATGTGGAATTTGCCACAAGAAGACAGCTAATCAGAGAAAACCTTTGACAGGCAAAGGTGTATCTGCACAGAAGTGATGAAACTTGGCTCTACCTGTCTGAAGCAATTACTGCTGCATAAAAACCCCTATTTAACAGCTATGAGCACTACATGTAATTCCGCTCAGCTACATGCATGAAACATGGGTGACTGAAAGGTGCCACACATGCAGGTGGAAGATGAATTTCACTCACAAGTGTATTAACTCTTTTTTCTGTGATCTTGTGAGTAGAAAATGGCCGTTCATAAACAACTATCACCATACAGATAACGTATCTATTTCACTTATTCTGCCTTGTTTTCACAGCTTCATAAGTCCTCATTCTTTAGACTAATATTTGATGTTATCACCTTCTAATAGATCTCACACAATCCACAGAAAAACATTTGTGGTTTTGTTGGGTTTTGTTGTGTTTTTTTCTGACAGACAAGGTTATCAAATGTTGTGTGACACCTAATGAATATGGACACAATGTAAGTGTTCCTCTCAAAGTTTCTCAAGTACCACATATGTACCAGTTTCCATATGGAATGACAAGTTATTTTTAAGTGTATAGCCTTTTGAAAATGCCAGACTTAACTACAGCAAGTACCACATCATCTTATTTGTAGGAGTCCTAGGATTTGCAGAGATGATGAGGATGGGTCCAGATTATCTGGATCATATAGCAAAGAAATGCACCCCTCTCTCCACTTTGATTTGGTAAAAATCACTGGGCTATGCTCCTTTCACCTGCAGAAATGGGAAGTCATACTGTCTCATGCTTCAGGATAGCAAAAATGTTTTAATTGTTGTAACAATTCTTTTTTTAACGTATGCTAATATGTATTAAAATGCACACATATTCAGGCACATCCAAAAGCAGAGCTGCCATGAGAGCCCAGAAAGCTTTTTTCTAGTATGTAACACAGAAATAATTAGATAGTACAGAAGACTTAAGCTGGGTCACAGTAAAATTACAATCATTCCTTATGGAACATGTCCTTTCGTGTTTAAATAAAACCTCAATTATTTCAGCCTACTTATTTCTTAGAAAGTGGAAAATAAGCAAAAATATATGAGATCTTTTCTGAGATAAATATGTGGAATAAAGAAGCAGAGGGAATGGCAGATGACCCCAGAAGAAAACTGTATCAAGTCAATCAGAACAATCACCTGAGTGTCTCTTTATTTGTCAGTACACACATCATATTTGTCAGAATGTTATCACACTGATTAGTTTAAAATTCTCTAAGCAGAAGATTCATGATATCAACAAAGACTGTGAGGAACAAAAAGGGAATTGGGGCAACTCAGGAAATTTGGAAGTGGAGCCAAGAAGTGTGTAAGGGCTAGGATTAATTAGCTTGCCAAAATAAAAAATAAAATAAAGTTTTTCTTCTCTTTAAAGCAGACAGCAGTCCACATGGTTGAGCAAGTGTTACTATCTTCTGAACAGTGAAGTCTACTACATTTGTTCACAGTCTAATGAATTCCAAAGGAAAGTGACAACAACTGGCTTTAAAAGTGATTTTTCCTTTTTTTGCAAACACTTTCCAGCAATTAAGTTCACATGCAAAAAGCTGATTTCACATACAGAAAATACTTTGAAATAACCAAAGGATACCCATTCCAGTTCTCAAATTGACAAAAATACATTTCACAGAGTAATCAATACGAATAGAGAGATCAAACAAAATACAAATACACAGTTGCAAAGTTTCAGGTACCCAAAATGACTCCCGTCACTAATGTTGTGACGGATCCATGGTTTGAAAATATACTATAGTATGTTTTAATCAAACTAACATGGGGTTAAAGTTACCTGTGCTGTACAGGTATTTATAACTAAAACCAGCAGAAGGCATTCTGCCTCTCCCTAAAATCAGAACAGTAACAGGATGCATATGCCTCAAGTCCAGCTTCTTTTACAAAAAGAGAACTGACAATGTTAAACTAATCACTGGAAAACCCAAGGTTAATACACAGTAGCACAAAAATGACAAAAGTATTTTTTTGCTAGGTAGTAATAAAGAAAGCAAAACAACAAGTGTCTGACAACACACAACTGGAGATACTGTAGATACAATGTGACACTTAATTATAAATCCCTCTGGGGATTTATAATCTGACATCCAAGATGCAGATCTGCACATTCATCGCCAGAACTCCTGTCTTCACCTGCTGTGGACTGAAATGCCATGAAAAGTATGTCTTCATCTGGATTATAATGACAGTTTCAAAGTCCTCAGAATTTAGTAGGCTGCATAAACAGTTCCAAACAGTCATTAGCTCTAATTATGTTACTGTCAAAGTGTAAACAAAAAAATCAGAGAATTTTAGCTGGAGCTAATTCAACTTAAAAACATAGCAGAAAAGAAAAGACGCTCAAGGAATTCTGAAAACATGAAAACAAAACAAGCACATTCAAGAAAGGAAATGAGCGCTGGTATTGCACCTCTAAAAACTTCAACAAAAATGCTTTTTTATAAATGCATGTAATTAAAAGCACGACTGATAACACGATTGCAATATACCCATCTTCTACAATCTTTGATTGTTATATAAAAATAATTCTCTTGACTTCTGTGCCAAACCTGCAAATATAACCTGTTCCCTTTAAAACTGTGCTTGGTGTCTTAAATGTTTAAGGCTACACATGCACTGAAATTTAAGGAATTTCAAGTTGAAACAGTAGTTGAAAACTGTGTCCTATTAAATAAACTATACAATGAAAGGATACTGGTAGGAAATGCACCTACAATGCAGCATAAGTCTGTTTCTGTAAGACCAGCATACACTAGACAGTTTATTATATCAGGACTTCAGACACAGAAAAGCCAAATCTGTTTTCAAAGTTGCATACTTCAGATATAAGTGTAAAAGGGGTAAAACAAGTTAATTTTACAGCACTCACTTATATTTTTTGCTCGTTATAGAATTTTGATTAAAATGCACAAAGAAATATAACTCAAACACTTTGCTACTGGCACAACAGTGCACAACCAGTCAGAAAAGAGGTATCTTGAATTCTCAGCTGTGTGTCACATTTACAGAAGCTTATTCTATATTTGTTCAAAGAGATCTGTTATATCATTTCTGTCTTTAAGTAATAGCAAGTCCAAACATTATTTGTCCAAAGAATTAGAAACAGACTTTGTTCTTTGGTTAACACCATGTGACTTACATCAGACACAGGAATCAATTAAGAATAAACAGTTGCATGAGGGAGGTTTCTTGGGAAGGCGGGTGAGGAAGGAAAGGGGAAAACTTCAAATTCAAAGAAATTCAATGTGTTAGACTGAACTGCCACTTGAGACCCCCTGTACTAGGACTAAATAATCAGGGTAAGACATCTCTTCAGTTGCAGTGACATTGCTTGCACAGCATAACTTCACTTTCTCTACATATTAGTTTTATACAAAAGAAAGAAGGCACCGAGTGCATCGGTGGCATCCAGGCAGTATAAAAGTATGCAAGAAAATGCTACATCCTGTATATTCCACACACTTGTTAAAAATGCGACGAATGTGTGTGCTTCTCTGTGCAATATCATGTTTCACAAATCCAATTCCTTATATCCCAATGAAAGAATGAATTAAGATGTGAAACACATTTTAATAACCTTGCTGATAACAGCATGATTCAATATTGGTATTCACTAAGATCAGTTATTAGCTTATAGTCACCAGAAAACAAGTTCGAAATTACTGAAGATCAAGGGAACTATAATCTATAACTATAGTTTTGGGACAGAGCCAGCAGCTTTTACTCATGACAGATGTAGGAATGGAGAGGAAGCTGTTTCACCACTGTTATTCATGCTAATAGTGTCTTTCTCCAACTCATGATGGAGAAATAGATGGAACTGCTTACAGGGAAAGGTGCTATACATCATGAAATAGGCATGGTTAAACCAGGACCTGAGTAAAAGGCAGTAGGTTCAGGCCCTTAGTCATTATATTAGCACTTTAGATTGTGTAACAGTGATATAGCTTGCTCATAGAGCATTTAATTTTATATTGTTAAATCATGTTATATAAAAATAGGTAAGAAAGCTCTGTAAGAAAGTATATATACTATATAAGGAGAAATATCTCCTTAAAAAAAGCAAAGAAAGGGAAAAATTGAATAAAAGGTTTTGCTAATTACACTTTGTCATGAAAATCACATTAAAAACAGTTACCATAAACGAAACAGTACTGAGCACTGATGAACCTTGTGGTTTACTGGAAAGGACAGCAAACTAGCTGTATAGTAAGAAAAGATGATTGCTCTATCTCCTTCTTTGTAAATATTTCCTAATACGTTCAACTGCTTAGCAATGTTCTTGAAATGTCATAATAAGCCATTTGTAAAATTTACTATCAAAACTTGTTCAAAGCCCTGCTCCTTGCTCACACTATGGCCTAGAGATTACATCTCAAAGCTCTGATTATGCTTCTAGGTTAATTCTGTAAGTTCATTCAAACTCATGCTTTGGAAATAAACCAAAAGTTACAAAGCAATCCACTTGAGATCCTCAGCATGCAGTGAATGTCCACAGGATTTGCAAAACACCGGCAAAAAATTAACTTGATACAATGGGCAAGACTCCCATCCTCAGACAAAGGAGAAAAAAGGATGATATTAATTACATCCCTGCATGTCCATGAGGTATTCCTTCAATAGTATGATATTACTGCTTCTGCTCCCCTGAGTAGGACCCTCAGAGACAGGCAGCTTTTGGAGGCTTTATACCAACTCTACCAGGATATGCTTCCAAGGAAGCAAACAAATTCTTCTATTAGGCCAGCCTTGCCCATTTTCTGGGCATAGCTGTTTCCTGGTCTTCATTCCTACAGGAGCAATACTACCTGCTTTCCTGACTCCTGGCACATTCCTTTGCATAAAGGTCATATATCTGTATTATACCAGCATAAGCCTGCACAGCAAAACCTGATCCAGCACTTATGAGACCAATTTCTTAATTCAGCCACACCATGTTCCATATGAACTAAGCTTGCCAGCATTAATATAACTGTGTTGTATTCAGGTAGGTATAATATAAGCAGATACACTGGGTGCATAAGATTTCTGCACAGGTGGCAGAAAGGAAGAAACCCTGCTTGAACTTAAGGAGGGGCAGTGATAAGTTGTTAAGGCTAAACAAATCCATGTCACTGTAGGCCAGCTGGCACACACCCCACTCATCCTAGGCAAATAAACACTTTCTACCCTGCTTACAGCTGCAAAACACACTAAGTTGGAAGCCATGAAGTGCCCACACAGACCTGTGCTGCTTTGAATGCATAAACTCCCACAGTCCACATGAAATGGTTCCTCTGAGTAGGGCTCTGTGAGGGCTGCAAGGCTCCAAGAGTTCAATTTGAGTCACTGTTGCTGCCACTGTCTGAAGCCATCTCTTACTTTAATGCTTCTGTTCTCAGATGACATCTCTTCATCAGGCACACAAGCAAACACTCCTGTGACTTTCCCCACGAAACCTACCATCAGAACAAAGTAGTCTGAAATCCAGCTGTGATGCAATACAAAATCTGGCAGTTGAGTTAAACAGACCAAAATACAGAACATTCTTGATGTCTTGTTCTAACAATAAACTTTGCTGAATGTTCCAGTCAAAATGATAAAGATGTTTGGGGATTGCTCTAACATTTTTAATATTAAGTTTTAAAAATATTTCAGAAGATGAGGAAAAGGAGAAACAAAACCAAGAGATAATTATTAAATAAGTTTTTGACAGTATCTGGGTCCTCACTTTTTTACTTCCATTCATAGCTGAAATCATCTTTGACTCTGTTACGGGTTCCATGCTGCATCTCTGCTCTAACCTACTGATCCTACTGCACTTCACACTTTGAGGGTCATGCTACTCTCCTGCTGATATCCATGGTCTCCTCTCATTAACAGTAATGGCAAGTAGAGGCATGCACATCAGTGAGACAACGGAATGAATGTTTAGCTGATAGTGAGAATTCAGCTTCAGGAGGAAGTCATTCTGCCTTACAAGTGACAAGCCATCATTTTAAAGACTGCTTTAAACAGGACAGCTTTTTTTTCTCCCAAAAAGTGTGATGAGTAAGTAATGGGCTCAATACAACTCTCAGTTAAATGAAAGGGCGTTCTGTTAGTTTCAAGTTACAATAGCTCAAACCAAACGGTTTCCCCTCAAACCTCAGTCTCTGATTTTACCACAGATTTTTTGTTAGAACTTGTATGTGTAAGAGCACTCTGTATACAATTCCTACATCAAAATGCCCCCATCAAAGAAAAAAAGTCTTCTGCTTCACCATAATAGAACTGATGGTTTGCATTTCAGAAATCTTAGGAAGTTGGACAGGTCACAGAAATTTCGAACTAGTACCTTACTGTAAGAGGTGCAGAATGCACTTGACTTCTAAGACCCAGTGACTTCTAAGACCCCAGGGTGCTGGGGAGTTTGCAGGAGGAAAAAAATTGGGAGAAAAGAGAGTACATCAGTAACACAAACACAAATTTTAGACAAAAAAAACCCCTACAAAGGTGTGAAAAATGGCAGGGTATCAACGCTGGCGCTGCATTTGCCGTCAGGAATAGTTGCAAAAATTTACAGGTGAAAATCTCTCCTACAAGAAATGCCAGTTCAGCTCAAGTATTCTCTTAATTGAAACCCAATATCCAGCTCCACTGAAAGCACATACATTTATTCCAAGGGCTCAACATATTTTGAAATCTAATTCTTAAAGATGTTAGAAGATTTTAATTGGATTTAGAAATGACACGGTATTTCCCCAGTAGCAGAATTTACACCTTGCCTAACTTCTGCCTTTGCAGTCAGACCCTGCAGTGTGGTTACGTGGCTGTCTCAAGTCCTGACTACTACAGGGATCAACTTCCCAATCTTACCAGCACTATCCTCCTTCCCTGTGCTGCCTGGCTGAACTAGGAACAGAAGCTGCTGACTCCCTGCCTCCATATATGTGGGAGATAGTGATGTCCAGCAGATGCTGTACAACCTCTCAACCTTCTGTGCAGTGATTTCATGCTTGCCTGTACTGCCCTTCACAACCTTACTGTTATCACAGAAATAAACTAGCCAATTTTTCTCATATTTATAATGCTTTAGGAAGACCTATGTGAAATGTTCTAAACATTAAGCCAAACAGATCATATGCAGAAAGGCTGCAGTGTTCTCAAGAATAGAACCTGTAAGAACGTCACTGTTCTGTAATTATTTAAGGCTACACTGTCAGAAAACAGATTCAGTTCAAGAATTGTAATCTCTACATGGTATATTGGCACACAAAAAATAATTAAATAGTTTTATAAACTCTTCCAAGTACTTCCTGTACTTCTGAACAAAGGTAAACAATAAAAAGCTATGGAAAAAAAGCACAGGAAAACACAAATGTCCCTTGCTAATATGTTGTTATTTAGAAATTCTGTTCCATGCTTAAGACTTAACTGAATGCACAAAACCACACTGTATGTATAAGCCCTTTTGCTGGGTTAAAAAAACCCTCCAATATCTAAAGGTAGATTTCAAATACAAAAGTGTAGGTTTGCATAAAGCAGTAAGAAAAACGAAGTAACAAAAAATCGTAAGAGTGAGATCTAGGAAGAAAAAACAACAAGACAGCTATTTGATACTATAATGAATTCCTAAAAATCCCAGGGTGAATCACATGATTTGTGTGACTGGTTTGGCATGGCATATCCATGTACCCATGCCTCTAAATTAAACATTCATTTCCATTCTTTATACAATCAGTTCCCAGCCTTTGTACAGTATAAATTCAAGTAAGCCAAACCTCCTTCTGTGAAGCACAGACTGGATCTGGATACCTTGGGAAAAGTCACATCATCTAGAGGGAGATTCCTCTTCGCAAATGTGCTCAACAGCAACTACTATAAATCTGATGCATCAAAATTAAGATTTCAGTGTTTTAGAAATCTAACTGGTTAGATATAAAACTGAAGTAATGCCACCCACAAACAGAAACCCAAGTCATAATACAGTTTAGTTAGTTTAGGTCTGCAAGAGGTTATTTGCTGCATCTCCCAAACTGACTTCTTCATTTGTTCAGTGGTGATGGTTCGGTATATTCTCCACTGGAATTATTTCTTCAGTTTTTGCTGTTAAATACTATGCATTCCTTTATACAGCAAAACTTATACAAGGAGACAATCATTATGAGACAAAATTCAAATTCAGGAAAGAGCACCCAAATACCCACAAACAGAATGAGTAAAACCACTTCCACATCCAGTGAAAAACTGCTTTTGGTGAGCTTTTATGTCAGTGTTTCTACTATATGGAAATAGCTGGAAACTGGGAAAATTTGAGCACTTTCCTTATGCATATCAAATTAATATTAATTTTTTACTAAATTCTACAATCAACATTACATTTCACAAACTGAGAAACAGCAAGGACTGAAAGAGACAACTTGTATTACTGCAAGACCATTCCTGTTTAAAGTTTTTGCATTATTTGTATTTAGTAAATAAAGCTTCTGTAAAGGAAGTATCATGCAATACTGGGGAAAAAAAAGGGCTTGTAATAATGTTTTAAATCTTTGAATCAATTAAAATTGAAAGCCTGGCTCAGCAAATAAACCCCTCAAAAGGCACAAAATAAACCACAAAGTGGAATTACAATACCCTTTAAAAAGGACTTAATGAAATTGTTAAGTAGTGTGAGAATTTGAGAATCATGTGAAGTGTCTTTATTATAACATACACACTGTCTCCAACCTCACTATACTTGGCTGGCTGTATACCCTAAAGCTAGGATTGTTCAAAGGTATTATAAAGAAAGTAAAGAGAAAAACATTTGTTCTAATGAGAATGCTCTAGGCTACCACTAATTCAATCCTCAACAGAATCTGTAACTTCACTCTTCTACCCACCAAGTGCTACAACAGTCAGTGCGGTCTCATATTTGTGAGACACCACAACCATGTGTAAGAAAAAAAAAACCCTGCTTGTTTTCCATACAGCAACAATTAAAAGTAAATGAAACTTACAATTACAGGCAAAAAGGATATTTGAAGTGGGAAGCTTTTCAAAAAATATGCTTACTCAATAATCCACAATATAAGTAACATAAATTTGATTCAGCAGTCAGCAAAGTAGTGTGATTCCCATTAAAGTATCTGGGACAAATAGGAATCTCAGAAGCACTGATATTTCCCTAATTGCAGTGGAAGCCATCGGTGTTTATCTGATGGCAAACTTTTTTGTGATGTTGTGGCTTCTCAATTATGTCATTAGAAAGCTGTGTTTCCCAACCTGAACATAAGCAAAGCAAACTTCTTTTCTGGGTGTGAACATACATTCAATTACTGGCAAATCACTAGAAAAATAACTTACTGATGTTCTCTTCTCCAAGAAGAAAACTAAAAACTCCTGGTCTACTCTCTAATTCCAACAAACGGCATATGGTAACCCCTACAACAGCTCAGAAGAGACTCAAATGGGTACCTGTTTCAACCAAAGTCACAGTATTTCACATTCATTCAGAGAAGTTCAATGAATGCCACCTTCTTCACAGTTGTTCAACCTAACTTCCAACTGCGGACATTTAAATAAATCTGTATCAATTTGTTTAATGAAAATATATTTTAGTAAAGTCGTGCTCTATGAGCTTCCTACATTGGAATACGTGGATACAGCAAGTGCTTTCAACAGAAAGTTACATAGTTTTACAGTACAACCTGTCTAAGGAGATTTGGAAGGACCAAAGTAATGATCTGGTCTCTTTGGATTAGGCAGAAGTACAGGCAAGAGGGAAAAACCCAATTTATGCCATATATAGAGCTTGTTCCTGTCAGAGATTTAAGAAACATTAGTTTGATGTCAAAGCTCACCTGATGCCCAAATGCTAGTATTTTTCAAACCAACTGCATATCAAAAAATGCAAACTTACTTCTACTAAGCTCCTGGAAAGAAACTCAGTGTAAAACAACAGTATATTAATATTTACTATACTACTAAGTGTTCTCCACTGGTGGGTTTTTCTTTTCTTTTGCTCCATAGATCATTAACATTTTCTTGAAGTGCAAGTTATTGACCTTTAATCTGAATGCAGGCAGGTCAGAAGCTACAGTATTAGAGCAATACAAAAAGTAGACAAGAAGGAGTTTACATTAATTTGGAGAACCTTACATAAAATGTTTCTCAATTGAAAACCACAAAACAAACCCAAACAAATACAGCATCAGGTGGATGAGAGAGGGACAACTAACATATCTGTGTACAGCAAGGCTTCTCTGACGCCAAGAAGTGCCTGACACTAAGTCAAGGTTATACATTAAATCCCACCATTTTGCATGTTGTGCATCCTTTACGATGGAATGTTGACTTAAGTTTTCATTTTTTACTTCTGCAAGAAACCTGCTGATTGTGACTGGGGATGATCATCTTCTTGAGAGACCAAACACCCTTAAAACCATGACCTTACCATTCTAGTC
Organism: Chaetura pelagica; assembly: GCF_000747805.2. NCBI lineage: Eukaryota > Metazoa > Chordata > Aves > Apodiformes > Apodidae > Chaetura > Chaetura pelagica. The sequence goes on along the minus strand of NW_009951965.1, from coordinate 316,269 downwards.
CATTACGATTCTAGTAATGTATGCCATCTACATACTTGCTGTCCTTTAGATTCTTTCATTTCAGTCCAGTGATTGAGTTCATCTTCTCCTGAGCTGTTGAGACCCAAGGAAATCCACCCTATCATCTCTTTTCGTTTCATGCTGCGCTTATTATATACAGATAATATGAGTGTCACATCTGAGAGCTGAAACAGTGCCACTTGGAAAACGAAGGTTTCTTTGTATACCGGATTTGGCTGTCCTCGGCGGACTGAAGTTTTGCATTTGGACATCTCTTGCCCCATCGAGTTCAGCAGTGTTAACTTAACATATGTATCTACAAAATAAATCATATTTTGGAATGTCAGATATCTTGAAGTTTTTGAGAAGGAGGTATTTTTAAGATACAAGGATATGGTGTATACCAGGCTGACTGAACACAGCTTAGTTTAGACACATGGAAAGATGACAAGTAAGCAAAATATTACAAACACACTAACAAATTAACTAGCTTTAGTACTATGTAAATGGGTTAAGTTAAAGGTATACCGCATAATCCTTCTCCCATTGACCCCCCTTATTTGGTCTAAACAAACTTAAATTGCATTAACACTCAGCAAGCTCCAACTAGCCACAACACTGTAAAGCATACCACTGAATTTTCAGAGAATAAGAATAAACAAAGTGGAATGAAGGCAAATAATGAAACAGAAAAAAAATTAATGTTGATCTGCAGTGATGATATCAAAACAGCCAGAATGAAATGCTTAAGAGTAATCTCTGCATGGATGTGGTTCTCACTTTGGGGTTTTAAATTTTTATTTTAAAGGCCAAAATATAAACTTAATCCCTAGATTCATAAAGGAATAAATTTAATGCGCTTTTCAAGAGAAGTAGGTTTTTGCATGATTCCAGATGGGTATTTAAAACATAGCTTGTACAGTGCGCTTAGGAAGTACAATTAAGAAGCTGACGGAAGTAAATATGGTTAGCATACATTGGGTGTTAGTGCTTGGGTATAAACCCTTATTTTTGAAGCTCTGTTTTCATTTGGCTAGAAACAATAAGCCATGTTCCTGCCGAAGGACATGCATTTAATGAATTTACTGATTTTAAGAAATATGAAGTGTATAAAACAATCCGGCATTTCATTCTTTATTCCTGCCATATTCATGTTAATGAATAATATTATTAAAAGACTGGAGTTTACGTAAGCAGAAGCACATGGAATATTTTCACATTGCAGGTACACTGAAATCCCCACATCCATAATCAGAGATAAATGCAACTTTGGCATTAGAGAGTGACACAAATAATAAACATATACTTTTATAAACCGATATGGTAGGCAGCCGTGGATAGCTTTACTGCTGGCAAGTTTTCTTTTGCATGAAAAAGACAACATCCAATTAGTTTCTACAGGAACTCACCTCGGATTATATAAACCTGTCCACCTATCAAGTGTTTTAGACAACAGAACAGTCCGTCTGACAACAGGGGGTGGAAAGCAGTAAAAGAAACAACGACCAGATGTCAATAGTTGGGTGAGAGAGGATCAAAGGTTAAAGTTTAAGAGGAAACACTATTCACTGGAGTGGAAGAACACAAAACCTCAGCAGCATAGGTCAGAAAAAGGATTGAACAAAAGGATTGTTGGGTAAAATTTACTGAAACAAAAATTTTGTGCAGTTTTTGTGTAATCTTTTACACCACTTACATAATGGATTATCTTAGCTCTTCTAGCTACGGGGTTCAGAAGCACACTCAACATGGAAAGAATCATGCAAACAATTAGGTTATAGAAGACTGGGTAGAAATCACTGTCTCCTTTTTATCAAACCTAATGCTTTTTCATGCAAACTCCAGCATATTAAGAAAAATTGTGCACAGTAATTATACTTCATATATTACAAGCAATAAAATGAAAAATCACTGAACTGAAAACTAAGCTGGTTTTGCCCTTAGCTTTTAGAGATGCAAATATTTGATTGTAATACTTGAGTTCTCAGCAGTGATGGACTTGGGCATGAGAATGACTCTGATTCTATCTCTAAAAATAGCTGAGGGATGCTTACAGCTGAAATTCAACCGTGGGTCTCTATTTAAAGTTTAAAGATCTCACTTGTTAAAATCCATGGATTTATGGATTTAATGTGTGTGTGCATGCATCCACACATATGCATTTAATGTGCAAAAGCTCATACCTCATTTCAACAAAATTTTGAAGGATACTATGAAGCATCTTTTTTTTTCAGACAAAGTATTAACTCACACAGAGAAATGAAGGCACATTCTAACATCAGCTGTTATTACCTGCAGGATTTGGTCTAATTCGTCTGTACTAAGCTGCTAAATTAGTTACTATATAACATAAAAAAATGCAGCAGAGGAATATATACACACTACCATGTAGCAGAGATGAAGAACTTAATCCACAGCATTTCACAAAAATTATATAGGTTCATAACCCCCAGACTACAGAAACTATCGCACGTGGGAAAGAATAATTGCTTCCCGTTCTACTATAGTATCTCAAGACCTGAATGAAAACCAGCCTGTGCATGTACACTGCAGCACTTCTCAGGATTTTGGACCACTGATGGTCCAAAACAACAAATCTGATCAGAGCTTTTAATCATCAACCCTATGTGCCTTAGTTTTCATTTCATTTTGTGGAAATGATGGCACAGAGAGCAGCAGGTACGTGTCCTACAATGTACTTGAGAGGGAGTTAGGAAAGGGCAGTGGTAAGCACCTGGGTCCAGGAGTTTACAAGAAGGTACTACCAATGTCAGCAGAGAGGGAGATGGCACTAAACAGCCCACAGGAAAAATCTGGATTCCACAATATTCTGTACATGGTCTTACCAGACCCAGAAAGTGCATTAGTTTGCAGATTTCTAGAAACAAGAGAACTCAAAACCCATATTTGCCTAAACACAACTGGACAACAATTAAGAGTATCAAAATTTCCCCTGTCCTTCACAGGGGATGACAAAAGGTAACACACAGGATCTTCCCTCCAACAAGTTCAGACAGATCAAGGCTACGTGCCACATTCTATGCTGCTTTCTTGCAATCTGAAAGTGATTTTTTTACCTCAGTGACACACACAGCTGTTAGCCAGATACCATGGGCCCACAGAGCACATTTTGGGAATTAACATGCCAGGGAATGAACATATCTGTCTTCAAAACAAGTACTGGATGCCCACCTAATTTGTATATTCTAAATACTAAGAAAAACTTGCCTTTCTCTAAATATTCCAGAAAGGTAAGCATAAGCCACCTACTGTTTTTTGCTCTATGGGAACACATGGTCCCTGCTCTCCAGGATTTGTCTCCTGCTAATTCCTTCCCCCACCTCAGTGTCCTTGGGCCTTCTTGGCTTTCCCCATCTAATTCTACACTTTGTCTCCCACTAGGTAACTCTGGGGCAGCTACCTCATTAGACAGAAGTATAAGAGATTCTTTTGCGTTCCTTCTCTGTGCACATTAACAAAGTCTGGCTCCATCAGTATGAAAAGTACAGAGAAAGCAAAGCAGAGTAAGGCTGAGCCAAATGTAATTAACAAATGGAATAAAACATCAGTCAAGAAAGAAAGAGGAGAGCATTATTCTCGAGTTGTTTGGCTTACTTCCTAAACTCTGAAGACAAAGTGAAATGTGCAAACCACTTATAAAATGTTGGCAGCCTGCTACATAATCTAGTAGTGCCAGATAATCTGCTATGCCATACAAATCTGGGGATTAATAAACAGAAAACGGGGCTGAAACCTGAGTCTCCAGACAAAAATCAAGAACAGGTAGGTATGACTGGCTACAACTAACGTAAATCAGACTTGTAATCTAAAAAACAATAAAAAATAATTTTTAAAAAAGTTAATTACTGAACCTTCTCAAGCTATATCAAAGAATTCCATGTGTGTGACATTCCATCTGGCTTCAATTTAGAAGTATATAACGTTCACAGATATTTCAGACAAATGTATTTTTTAACAAATGCTTGAGCACACAGTTCAAGTCCTTTCCAATGGCAAACAGTCCTGCACAGTAAATATGCCAAAGGTCTCAAGTTGTTTCTCCATTGTCTTCACTAACATTCCCAAGTCACTACCACATATACACAGGCATGTAGGCAATTAAAGACCACAGTATCAACCCCACTAGGAACAGCAATAACTGCAGAGTGTTTATATTAATATTAGCTGGCATGTACTTTCTCTTTAAACACTAACTTTTAATTCTTGGCCTATGATGTGAGGCATTAGTAATTTAGCAATTAATCACTATGAGAAAGGTAATTCATTAGTCAGTCATCATGAAAAATTAAAACAGTCTTGTCAACTTACAATTAATATTTTGAATTTTAGATTTTTGCTATTTCCCAACTGACGAGAAATATAAAACATGAAACAGATTAGTTGATGATTGCTCTATTTCATTTTGATTGGGTAAGACTAAATGATAGGTTTGAAGTCCTTGCTACTGAGAGCCCCACCAGTACAGAAGCATTAGGATGAAAAAAGATTTTCACTCACTGGGTGGTCTGTTTGCTGCCAAGTTTTTGAAGTGGCTGCCTTTTATCACTTCTGCTGATAATCTTCCAGTTGTAGCGTTATAAAGGAGGCCAACGAGGATTTCTGGAGCTGAGCCATGTACCAGAGACTGACAAGAGGAGGTACTTCCACTGCAGGACACTTCCGATGTGCTCATTTGAGAGTCACAACCCTATAAAACAGATAAAAAGCTTTGTCTGTTTTATGGAATGATGTTACTGGGAAGTCCATTTTTAGCATAACACATAGAAAATTAGGAAAGCAACTTACTGACAATAACAGAAGGTCCATTCAATCACTCAATAAGCAATGTACATCCTTAATATACACTCAGTTTGCACATACTAGAGGCAACAAATACTAAAGCAGTCTAGAATTAAAATAATTCTAATTTTGTGTTTCTGTTACCTCGTAATTCAGGAGAAATAATAGCAGAAGAGGAAAAGCAGCCTATTTACTTCAATTGCTAAAATAAGAACTGTAACATAGTTTGTCAGCATCCTGGAGAACATTAAACTTCAGATCTTTTACTTTCCAAAAATGGAAAACACTAGTGGAACTTTGAAGATAATAAAATGCAGGAAATTCTTATTCATGTTTTGTAAAGGTTATTCTCTAGACCGAGAATTTATGAGCAGCAAAATAACAGAACACATGCAAGTAGAAAAATGCACTCTCTCTAGAATAAATTAGCTTACAAGGAATTTAACTGATCCGGGGATACAGAATTGCAATAGACCCTTCTTCTTGGATAGGAAAGGAATAATGCCATCCTAAGGCTCAGCAAGTGACACATTAATTTCCACCCCAGAAGCTGCCAAAAAATTCAGATCTCTCATGCATTTTCACCATGTCATATCTTTGACAGGAGTTTCTAATATTCATTTTTGTCATTTTAACCCCTCATTACTGGCTTAAAAAAAAAATAAAATTAAAAAAATATAGTAATGCTTATCATACTCTAGTTGTTTCTACTTTGACTTCTTGATTTCATGCACTGGCACAGAAAAGCTGTAGCACTGAAAACAAGAAACTGGATGGAACCTAGTTTCCTAGTTTCCTGCCAACGGCAAAGGTTGGTACCCAGGCAAAGTTCTGTGAATTACCAGTACATCCCTTTATGATTCTCTCAGAAAAAAACCACCATAAATTGGATCCAGAGATTTTTCAAACATGGCTTGACTCATATGGGAATCTGGCAGCACTCTTTCAAGGAGTCATGATGGTTTTGTGAAGTTGATTCTTCCAGATTCCAAATGTCTCTATCAGTTCCAGCAACAGCTGATATGGGCACAAGATCAGTCCTAAAACCTAAATAGCACAAATCCTCATCAAGATAAAAGTTAACTTTAAAAGCAAGGAACTTAATCTGACATATAAACACAAATGCATTACAGAATCTCAAATTATAGAATACACAATACCTACAGGAATAAATTATGAACCTATAATAATATCCTTCATATTGACATTTTAATTAGTACTTCTCAAAATAACATTTCCAAGAAATCTGGCAGAAGTTGCAAGTAGCAATCCAGTTCCTCATTAATAAACACTCACTCTTGTTAGCAAATGTACTCTTACTACTAAAGAAGGACTCAACAAAATTCTGACTTCTATCCCTCAAGCTGTAAATTCTGAATTTCAAAACTCTGGTTATTTCTGCAAAAGTTCTTCATTCAGTTTCAAGAATAAATTTCAAATGGGTTGCAACTTGTGAATTGCTGAAAATGAATTACATTTACAATTATACATTCATTCTCTGGATCTTGGCATTCACAAAACAGAATTTTTTATTTCTAAATTCAACAGTAGAAAACAAAATGGACAGTTTAAAAGAAAGATGACTTCATTCAGCAGTCAAAAGTACATACTGTACACTTGAAAGCCTCAGCTTGTGACAACTGCATCTATTACTTAAGTTTTCTGGTCTTATAACATTGTAATACACTATCCTTATGGTGCTTATTCATCTTACTATTTTTCGGGGGCAGGAAACTGACCAGAGCCAACCTGATACCATTCAAAGCTTAGGTCTCAAATTTCATTGTGGTCATGGTCAAGTCTACAAGAAAGACTTAACCAAGTGAGCAGCTAGGTAATACTCCCTTGCAAACCATCAAAGGGCTTTGACATATGTACCGAGAGGGGTGATGATAGCACTTTTTTCCCAATTGTGACTTATTTGTATAGTTTATGGATGTTCTAATAGGGACTCAGTCTAAATCACTTTTTGACAGAGTTGAACTGATTACAGTGGGTATCACAATAAGGTTTAGAACGCTAGAAGTAGTAACCAGTAAATGAGTGATCAAGAAATTTTGTTACATGCTGACCCAAATATATTTTTTAAAATACTCTCTTTTTCAGTTTATGAAATGGAAAATACCAATATAAAAGCAAGTGAGATATTAAGAAGAATTAAGAAAGAAAAGGAGTAAGTTGTGAAGCAGATCAGAGGACAAACTGATATTACTGTGTAAAACTGATGTTAAATTACATAAACCACAGTATAATTTCTTTGTGTATGATAAGGGAGAAGAGAGAGAATTTGGGGGCAAATTATATTTACATGAGAAAAAGGGGAAGGTGAAGTTGTATTTCATCAGTTCTCTTTTGAAAGAAAACAGGGAGACCCTAAGAGGAAGAGAAGAAACAGGAATCAGGGAATGTGAAGAGACAGCTGAGATCAATAGGGCTCAGATCAACAACAGAATAAAGACTTTTCACTGCAGGACAAAGTTAAAATCAGAGATACTGAGTATTATATGTCTTCTCAAATGTACTTTCTCCAGAACAGTTTATTGTTCACATTGTGGAAATCCATTAATTGTTTTAAGTAAGATATTCTGTGATGTCTGCTGGTAAGTATTCTGACTTTGTATTAAGTTCGTAAGATGAACTAGAATTGAAAATAACCTCTCTGATTAGAGGGTTTTTCTGTTTACATAGGCGAAGTTGGAGAAGAGTGCTAACAAACCCACCATGAAAAAAGCAGGACAAGAAGTTACATTTTTACCTGCTCAAAATATAACCTTCATGATCATGAGCCAAATTATATTAACACTGAAATTGCTAATTGCTGCAACATTAATATAAACTTAGCTAGAATGAAGCTTTCAACTCACAACATTATAGTGCTACCAGATGCTTTTCATCTCTATACAGATTTGCATTCAATCTATCTGTAGGCCACTTTGATACTGCAGCTTCACTGTGGGAAACATAATATTTAGACCAAAAGTTACTATTTGTTTGAAATAATCTGTCTACACCAGTTTATTTTTACAACTCTGTCCTCTCTTCCTCTATAAACACTGTGTATATTTTAATAAGCTGGGGAAAAAAGGGTTAAGGTTCAGTAATAGCAAAAGCCTTTCAAGGTCAGTGAAACACCAGAACAAACCAGTAAGAACTGTTGCAAGAGTATTAAGATAATTAAGATTATTAAGAACTTAGATGAACTGTCAAGGTACTGATGATCTGGCCACAGTGCAAAGACCTGTCTCTTGAGGTTGTATCTAGAGATTAATGCTAAATTTCTAACCTATTTTTGTCAATTTAGCCATAACAAAAATTATTAACAGTAAACACAAGCAAGAAAAAAAATAAATCAGGTAAAGTCTATTCCAAATACATGGTTCAAAGATCAGTGTTACTACAGTAAATTGTAATTTTTCAGCTTTTCCATTCTGTAACACAGAGTTTTGTGCAAGTGGCTTAAAACTTTCCTATATACACCACAGAATAGTACTTTATAATAAAGTTAGGTGGATTTTTTTTGGTTAACACTTCAAAGAATAACTGCTTCTCACTGGATTATAAGATGAATATGTGTTATATTCTACAAAAATCTAATTCCTAATTCTCCAAACTATTGTCATTGATGAATTCTTTGCATATGATATCTCGGAAAGAAACATAATTTTTTAATAAGTATGTAATAAAAACATTCCCATTAATTTGTACATGAATTTCACATCTTCCTACTGTACAAAAGTTGGCCATCAAAGAAAGAATACTCTTTTTTCCCTAGTGCCAATGGAAGTGAACATCTGCAATGCATGACGCCAGACCGGAATGCCTATGAAGTATTTTCAATAATCTTTTTCTCTGTTCTCCGACAACATATAGAATCCTATATTTGAAACAATGATAATATATGTAAAATGTATTTATTTGTCTTTCTTCACCATAATTCCATGGAAACAGGGTATTTGCTATTTACATATTCATCTCCTACTGTTATTTTTCTAAACCCTGAAGTTCTGCTTATAAAATCTGTTCTTAAGCCAACTGGAGTTAACCACAGGGAATAACATGGTCATGCTCTGAGGGCAGTTAGAAGTTCTTTTTCCTCATTGCACAGGTTAAAGTCATGCCTCCATAGGCTTATGAAACAAGAACATCTGATTCTCTTGGCTTTTCAAAACATACACAGGAAAAGATGAAACCTTGCTGACAATCCTTCAGCAACAAAAATCAGATTCACAGCATGTTACTTGTCAAAATGTCTCTCTCAAATTTTAAATGTTAATGTTATACCACTAATCTTTTAAAGGACTTTTTTGCACATTACTTTCTTCTACTTCTATATCAATGCAACTGAAAGGTTAGGGAAGTAAATTTGAATCTTAGTAGGCAAGAGGGAACTGAATCCAAGTATCCTGTATTTTAGATAAAAGTATTCTTCTCTCTTTATCACCAGTCCAGTCCTGAACCCTGAAGCTACTGCATCACTTTGAGACAAACGCTTGCTGAGGTGATGAGAACATCCAGGTGTCAAACAGGCTCCAGACCAGCTCTTCAGCCTAGAGCCTAGTCCCTACTTCTGCTCTGAGAGGCAGAGAGGAGGAGAAAACTGAACCTAGAGCCTCCACATCCCTCATTATTGGCTTAAGCACTAGATAATTTATAAAAACATGTTTCAAAGCTAAAATTTTGAAAAATTATCAAGATCATTCCTGGGAAAGAGAAATCAAACCATCTAAAGAACTCAGTCTTGAAAACAGAAGGAAGCAATATAATTAGGAATGTCAAAGAATGTAACTTCATAATTTTGAATTCTGTTAGCTAAATCTCACTTGCGTGCTATACTGGATACTCTGATGCTTTTGCAGAGTTGTTTGGCTTCTGTTTCCCCTGACTCAGGGAAGAACTGTGAACCAACATACTTGAAAAAAGGGAGATACTCATAACAAAAAAGTTCCTTAAACAATTCATGCTCTTTCTGTATACTAATACCTGCAGGAAGTATCAACTTTTTGTTTCTAAAGGTAATTCAAGTACTACACGATGCTCAAAACACTATTAAATGTTTGAAATAATAAGACTCATTATTAAGATTAATACTAAAATTTAGCAAAGATGTTGCAACGTAAAACTTAAATGAAGAAGTAAGTGTCAAAAAAAAGTTATTTACTTTTGTGTATGTTGTCATTTTAAGTCTTTGGTGATTTTAAAAAATACTTGAATTTAAATGGTGTCAATCTGGTTCTTGGGGAGCTTTATTGCTTGTTTGTGTTTGCTTTAGTTTGGGTTGTTTTTTTTTTAGTTTGCGTTTTTTCGTACAAAGCTACCTATCTTCACAACATGTTAGGGAGGAAATTCCAATTCCTATTGGTTAGTTGTCCTGTATAGTAAAATGAAGAGAACATGCAGTTATCCATGTATCATGTATCAGTATATGCTTTCAGCTAATAACCTGAACTTGCAAACGCTGAAACATCGCTTTAGGCACCTCACAAAGATTCAAGTTTAGGAAAGCATCGTTATTTATGACAGGTAATTATTTGGTTGTTCTGCTTAATAGCTTCCTTGAAGAACATGCCAATTAAGTATAATGTGCATTTTTATTCATGTAGTTCACACCTTACAATATTAATATCGAAGTCAACCTAAATAACAAACATGAAAGTAAACATTCTAATAATATTTCCAGCATGCAACTTGATTTTAGGAGAAAAAAACATTCTTATTTTGGGTAGAATGGCATGCTTTAGAAGTTACCAGGATTTCCTGTTCACAAACTCCAATTGAAAAATCTTGGGCAAAACCCCACATCCAACATTGATGGTATTCACATCAAATATGGAATTGTTTTGGTTATTAAGCTACTACTAATGTAGCTGAAAATCAGATTATCTGAAGTGATAAAACTCACATTTCTCATCAAAAGCTTCTGTTCTACCTTAGTTTTTATTCTCAAGAGAAAAAAAACTTCTGGATGATAATTTTACAAACACACCATTTTCTCACAGAGGAAACACTGGAAAATGGAGATCAAATAAAAAATAATAGTTCTTTCATTCACTGCAATCAAGGGACTAAAACCTTCAAAATTAGATGTACAACTTTATCATATATCATAATGTAGAGCTATAAAAACCTCCTTAGATACCTGATAATACAATGCAAATTTCTACTTTAAAGTAATTTAAAATTAATTGTTAATAAAAATAAAAACCTTTGTGGGTTTTCTAATAGGAATACAGCATTATTAAAATAAGGCTTTTTTTCAAGCATTAGGATACCGTAATTTAGTGGTAATATGAAAATGACAACATATACGTATTCTTAATAACTGCAAAATAACATTCCACTTTTCTGAAAGATTTTAAGCAAGTTCATAGTGAGATTTCTGTGTTGATCTTAATATTTCATGAGAAATTGCTATTGCACCTTCTGCTTAAGGTGTTTAACACCTCTGCAGAGCAAAACGTTAATTCTCTGTGGAAAGGAAAACATTTTAAGTTTTCTATGACTTCTATTTGTCTGCGTTAAAATTCTACCTTTGGCTTACTTGTCACATTATGGAAAGTCCTAGTTGTTTCATAGACTAAACTGGCCTGAAATTTGCACAGCAAACCTGAGCAGCAGTGGAGGCAATTGAAAATGAATGTACAATGGAATTTACAGCATTTACAAAAGTGCTCTGTTTTTATATTACCAGTTTTTTATATAGCCACAGGCAAAGGGAGGAAAAGAGGCAAGAGGCCTTTCATTACTGAATTCTGTTTTTTGAGATAACACATGTAGCATAAAGAAACATTCAAGAACTAAAAGCTGTTAAGATGTTTGTGCTAGCAATTTTGTTAAGAACATCTGACACACAAAGACATTCTACTTGCACTCCTGATGAAGACATGCTAACAGCTCCTCCTGAGACTCACTCACACCTCCCCCTCTCTTTACTCCTGTCAGACCTGTAAGACCATGGAGATGTCACTGCGGGACAGCTTCCATGACCACAGACTTCTTTAAATTACAATGCTCTGTCCAGATAGAGTTACCCTTTATGTGTGTTGGAGTGACTAATAGCAAGTAATTTAATTTTTCTCTTTTCTCTCTTGATTACACTCTTTTAAACTGGGAAATGAGAAAAAGATTAAATGATCTAAACAATAAGCATAATTTATGAGTAATTGATCTATGGACCAGTGTTTGATTGCATAAAAATTCATGCAATTATTTTTCACAATGAACAAATCCCTAACATTAAAGGTATGTTTATAATGCATTTGTCAGCTATGCTATTTGCAATAAACAGTTCAGCTCTAATTCAAACTGCTAGTGGTACCCCTTTTGATTTGTTCAGGTCATGTTTAATCTCAGGACTGGAGGACCACCAGGTGTTAGCAGTTGGAAGGGATCTGCGTGAAGTGAATTCTTAGAGCTATCATACACACCACAAAGAAGGGCAAGAGGTGGACATACCCTGGATTCTCCTGGGGCCAGATGACAGCTGATTAGCCCAGCAGAAACACAGGAGCTGTGAAAGCTGCAGCTAAAGGTCAGACAGTAAGAGGGCCAAGCCTGACAAGAGGCTAATGCACTAAGACTAAAAGGATCCCTTGCTAAAGGCACCCTATGAACAGATGTTTGTCTGATACCAAATAGTGGCTGCTTGAATACACAAAAGAAGTGATTACTGCATGATCCTCAAGTCTGAAATGAAGAACACTAATGAACACTTACTGCAAAGCCCAGGGGAATAAGAATCACCCAGTAAATAAACGAGAAGTCAAAATCACAAGTTCCACAACTGTGTAAGTTCCAAAACTGCAGACTAGGTAACTTCATTTCTTCGTGTAACATCTCTGATTTGGATTTCCCCCAATGGAAAGAAATTAGAGGAAAACTGTGCACATGCTTTTGCTGCAGGGTGTTCAAACCTGCCAAAAGAACTGGTTTTGTGTTTTTCCTTTTTGTTGTTTCCTTGAAAGACAGGAATAAAAGCGAGATGATACAAACAAACAATAAAGAATTCAAATTATAAGAAAATAAAATAGTTGGGAAACTCAGTATCTCTAAGGGAAACAGAAAATTAACTTGGATTCATAAGTTAAAGAATATATCACCAAAGAAAGAGTTGCTTGAGGATGATTTAAGCAGCAGCTTGTAAACTTCAAAAGTGGAAATTTCATGCCAGTGACAACCTTGATAATCTTTAGTTGTAATTCCTACAAAACCACTTCTTGGAAATTTACAATATGTTTTTACAGCATGATTATTTTTCTTACTGCTCTTTGAAATTCCAGTCCAGGTTGGGAGATCATTCTTATTCCACAGAAAATGATCGTCTGAGCATCTCATAAATACCTGACAAAATTATCCTTTTTCTAGCTTTATGTATTGATGAGCTTTTTCCATTTTTTTTTTTTAAAGATTATCAAAAGTAGATATACACTTTGAGGCAATCTGTTTGTCACTGATGGACTGGCTTTCTGAGGAAATTATTGCTCAAGAGGATTACTTTCATTTAATCAAAGACAGAAATTCACAACTTGTCATTTGACTGGAGGCTTTGTAGAGACTGAAAAGCATCATCATACACTTAAAATAGTCTGAAACACAGTTTTCATTATTTGCTGATCCAAATACCAAAGGTTGTGGTGATCAAACTGAGTAAATAACTTTTTTCAAGCAATTCATTCACTAAAACCAAAATATGACAGTTTTTAATTGTTATTTTACTCAGTGCACAGATAATAAGACAACAAACAACCTTTATTCTGGCTATGTGACCAACCAATTATTTAGATAAATAGATAATATTCTTTACATTGCTGACATCAAAGAATTTTCCATGTATCCTACATTCAGAGTCATGGCAACAGATCTAGTTACCAAAGTAGGAACTCACCTCCTATCGGGGTATCAGCAAGGTATTTGAAAGCTAATGCTGAATTGAAGTTCTAGTTTTGCAAATACTTTTAAGAAAGCCCTGGTGTTATGCTGGCAGGTGTTATTTTAAAAAAAAAAAACCACCTCTAAAAACTTGAAGGCCAGGTGGACTGTATTAACTCTGCCTTTGCAGTGGCATCTATATTCAGAATGTTTTGACTGTCCCCATTGGCCAGCATATCTCAAAAAAGGTATACATGTACTACTTTGAGAACATTTTTATTAGCTCTATTTTCAATGACTGTCAGCAAGAATTGGAATCAAACTATTCTCCTTGTATCTTAGAAAAAAAGTCCAGCAATGAAGGCCAGAAATGCAAACTAACTGAGAATTCTGGTGGATGTACAAAATTCAACTAAGGGTGTCCAGAATCTCATAAGAAGTCAGAAGCTTGTTTCCAAAGAATTAGGATTTTTCATTAGGAAAAGCTTTATACTCTTCAAATTATTGACAAAACAGGAGTCACAACCCTAGCTAGCCTAGACATGGCAAAATTACAAACTCTGAATTGTTGCTTTGTGGAAAGCTTCCTGAACTGATCTTGAACTTGATCTTCAATGGATGAATAGCAGCAATATGGCCTATGCCTAAGGTGGTATCAGAGAGAGCATCCTGATGACAAAGATCCTTCTCTTGATCACAGTGGAGACAGCAAATAATCCACAAAAGAGCTGAAGTAGTGCATTTAGTTATAGAGTTTAAAGCCACTTACAAGGACTATTGCCTCTTCAGAGTAAGACTGAAATAGTCTTACAGCTTCAATGCCTAGTTCAGTGCTTTGCCACGAATTATTAGATGTGTTTATATAAGAAAAAATCAGGAGTAAATACCCCTGATTTGGAAAGTAATTTCTTTAACTGTGACAACTGAACTGAACTTATCTAGTCAGAGATTCTTATCTCATCAGATTCTATTTGAGTTTTTGAAACTTGCATCTGCCAGAACAGTACACACTGTTGCTATGCTTTTGGAGCAGCTAGTTGTCTTTGTGTTTTCTACCCCTCATATCCTAATGAACACCTGAGCCAAGAGAGACATGGGTTAGAGCTTATCTTCTCAGCTGCCAGGAGCAGTGCTCAGGGAACACCACACAAAGGTGCCCAAGTTGAAGCGTGACACCATGAAGACCATGGCTGCTGCCTGCCAATACTGCTGTCAAAGCCTGTGCAACCAGTTAAATACAGCAAGTCCACCCCCTCTGCCCAGTACTGTCAAGTTCACCTGCAGCCTCAGTAACACAATCTCCGTTTCTAACCACCTTAGAATTTTTTTCAAAGAAATCACAAGAGTCATTATTCTTTTTGTGTCAAAGGACTAATTCTGATCTTCCACCAACTCAAATGAATTCAGCTAGCTATTCTCAAGATAAGAACTTGCTCAGAGTTTAAAGATAATTGCCCCTTATTTTGATGGACATAATTTTTGCAAGCTAACTGGAAGCATTTATGCACCATCACATGTGAAGTGATCCATTTAGTTAGAATTCTAGTTAAATAAAATACTATGAGCAAAATCTTTTTAGTTGTTGGGGTTTTTTTCCTCCTCTCTAGACAAGTCTTAGTAATTTTTTCATTACCTGTTCTAAATTATCATATTGGTAGCTACTACTTAGTAAAGATACATTTATGGATATGAATTTTAGTGTTCAGCCTTCCAAATAGGATCCTGAACAGGCCACAGCATAAGAACACAGTAGTAAATTCAGCAATATGCCCAAAATATTAGGATTGGCACAAAACCTGAGAGCTTGGCTCTGTAACAGCCAAGAATTCACAAGAAAGGAATGCCACTCTGATAGCTTCTTTCCCCAATATTATAAATGAATAAACATCCATTAGAAAGAATACTGCAGGTATGCCACACAAAGGGCAATATGGAACAAATGCCTTAAGCACAGTGCATACACCAGTGTATACCAGATGATTAACCATTGTCCTCGAAGTGGAGAGAGCAGGCACATGAATGAGCAGAAACAGGCATTCTTATACACTGCACGTATGATACATGCCTCACTCAAAAAATTACAACTAAAATAATTCTCAAACACTGGATATTTATAGTAAACATACATAATATAATCCTTTAAGCATGAATGAATGTCTACACCATTCTTTATCATAGGAATCATATCGGGAGTTAAATAAGTTTGAAATGGAGAACATTACAGAAAGAAAATAAAAGCAATTTAATCCTCCCCCGCAAACAACTTGTCATTGACAACACATAATGAACAATTACTAGATTTGCTTAGCAGGAAGAGGTGTGTTTCAGTTGTCAAAACTGTACTTCAAAAATCAATTAAAAAAAAATCTAAAATGTCAATGTTTGTTGTTGTTCTATACCAAAAAGCAACCTGTAGGATGGTGAAGAGGCTTACACTTGTGTTGGAGTTTTTTTTCCAAATAAATTTTATTCAATGAACTGCTTGTATGTTTTTCTAATCACATTATTGCCTCTCTACATCCTCTGACAACAGTCCTATATTCCTCCCAGGTGGCCAGCCCCTCCTTCCATGATCCATAGATTCTCTTTTTCCACCTGAGTTTGCCCAGCACTTCCTTGTTTAACCATGCAGGTCTCCTGGCTCCCTTACTTGATTTCCTACCCATTGGGATGCCCTGATCCTGAGCTTGGAAGAAGTGGTCCTTGAATGCTGACCAACTATCTTGAGCCCCTTTACCATCTAGTACCCTGTCCCATGGGACTTATCTTAACAACTGATGGAAGAAGCCAAAGTTGGCCCTGTGGAAGTCCAAGGTTCTGGTCCTGCTAGGTATTCTCTTCCTCCCACACAGGATCCTGCACTCCACCATCTCATGATCACTGCAGCCAAGGCTGCCATTGACTGTCACCACTTCAACCAGACCCTCCTTGTTGGTGAGTACAAGATCCAGCAGCACCCCTCTCCTAGTTGGTTTGTCCATTTGTATCAAGAAGTTATCATCAGTGCTCTGGAGGAACCTCCTAGACTGGGAATGGCTGGCTGTGTAGGCCTTCCAGCAAACATCTGGGCAGTTAAAATCCCCCATGAGGACCAAGGCCTGTAGTTGTGAGGTTGTTTTCAGCTGCCTGTAGAAAGCATCATAACTCCCTCAACCTGATCAGAAGGTCTGTAATAGACCCCCACAACTGTATCTCCCATGCCAGCCTGACCCTTAATTCGCATCCACAGACACTCCACTTGCTCCTCATCAGCCCCTGGACAGAACTCAATACATTCCAGTTGCTCTCTCACATAAAGAGCAACTCGACCACCTCACTTTGCTGACCTGTCTTGCCTAAAGGACAGAGCCATCCATGAACACATTCCAGTCATGTGAGCTGTCCCACCATGTCTCTGTAATT
This sequence comes from Chaetura pelagica, assembly GCF_000747805.2. Taxonomy (NCBI): domain Eukaryota; kingdom Metazoa; phylum Chordata; class Aves; order Apodiformes; family Apodidae; genus Chaetura; species Chaetura pelagica. Next base: position 299,202 of record NW_009951965.1, on the reverse strand, counting down.
GCCACCAGATCATAACCCTTAGAGCACACGTAGACTTCTAACCCCTCCTGTTTATTCCCCATGCTGCCTGCATTGGTGTGCAGGCATTTCAGGGAGCGAGCTGAGCACACTGGTGGCACCCTTGGGAGGTGGGAGACCTTCTGGTCTTCATGAATACTACACCAATGCCCCACTAGTTCAAACCCAGCTACAACCCCCTCCCACTTCAAATCTAGTTTAAAGCTCTGTGAATGAGCCCTGCCAACTCCTGCCCTAGGACCCTTTGTCCCTTGAGGGACAGGGTCTTCCCATCCAAGGCCAGCAGGCCTGGTGTCCTGAAATCAAACTATGCAGGAGTTTTGTCTCCTATCCCCTTCAAGTCTAGTTTAAAGCCCTCTCAATGAGCCCCACTAACTCCTGGCCAAGAATCCTTTTCCCCCTTGTTGACAGCTATTTGCCATTATTTACTATCATACCTGGTGCCCTGTAAACATCTCTGCAATCAAAAAACCCAACGTTCATCCAACAGCAGCAGCTTCTAAGCCATACATTAATCAGTGGTGTTTTCCTAGTCCTTTCAGCTTTTCCTGCCACTGAAGGAACTGAGGAAAAGACCACCTGTGCTCCTGATCCCTCAAGCATTCAGCCTGGTTCTCTGAAATCCCTTTTCATCGCCCTGGGACGTGCCTTGGCAACCTCATCAGTGCCCACCTGCATGACCACTAGCAGGGAGTAATCAGAGGCTGCACCAGGCCTGGGAGTTTCTCAGTAACATCACTAACCTGGGCCCCAGGGAGGCAGCAGAACTCCCTGAGAGTTGGGTCTGGCCGGCATATGGAGACCTCAGCTCCCGTCAAAAGAGAATGTTCTCCAACAATTACCTTTTGTTCTTAGCAGAGGCAGTCCTAATGCATGGGGCAGACTGCCTCGGCAACTCCCTGGATGGACCTTTGTCAGTAACTTTAGTTATCCGATATTCCTGGTCCAGGGCCATATCCCTGTTCCGTAAGGGCACACGTGAAGGCGAGGGAAGCCAGGAGCAGGTTCACCTGTTGCCTTGAGCAGGGACCCGCTTTCAGTCCCCCTCTTCCCTCAGGTCCCCTACCTCTGCCAGGTCTTCCTAAGCAAACAATACTCAGACAAAATCATAATGTACAGCCCTGTCACTAAGTTTTGATGCAACGGTCACTTTCTATTAAATCTGGAAGGGACAGTCTCAGATGACAGTGACAACCACACAGGTTCTGTTGCTTCTTCCTCACTCAAACATACACTGATCTTGGAAGAAAGGGTGTGATAAATAAGGCGGGTGAGGATACTGCCTGAGAAGGAATTCCCTGCTATGTGGGAGAACTGCAACAACACAGCACTGTTAGAGACTAACAGACTTAGGACTGTGGATAGTAACTGCTAATGTAAGACATTATACACAATACAGGAACCATTCTTATACAATCAGAAGGCAGACAATTAGCTAATTAAATACATAAATATAAGATTAGCAACAGATAGAAGCAAATAAATTATGTTTCGGCAGAAGACATTAGCATAGACCTTTCAATGGATTAGGAATTTTCCACGACAGAAGGTATATTTAATGCATAAAATCCATATAATGAGAAGCACTGTAAAAAAATAGGGCAACTGTCATGTGCCCAAGAAATATCTTTGTAAAAATGCTGTCAAATATAAACACTTCACAGCAGCAAAACACTCTGAAGCTGAACAATGCAAATTTAATTCAGAATTTACGATGTACATCATCACAGATTTTTATAATTACAATTATTCCTGAATAGCTGGATCTCTCCAAGTTGAAATAACACTTACCTTCTTCGGTTTAATAACTCCTGCCTGGCATTTATGACTAGTTGGACACAGAGATTGTTGTTGGTCTACTCCAGCAAAAGAACAGTAAAGAAGGAGTATGACCAACGTGTATAAGTAAAACCAGAGGCAAACATGGGAGAAGGGTAAGAACTAATGAAGTTCAAGGACCATGTGGGCATAAGAACAAATGGTTATAAACTGGACATGAAGAAATTTGAGTTGGAAATCAAACAACCCTATGTTTTCAGATGAAAATTCACAAATCTGTGATCAGGATGACCTGGCTGTTTAGCAATAACAAGGGCTTGGACTCAAGTGACCCAGGATGCCCCCCATTTCCAGTCACAAATCCTAAAAACAAAGTAAAATTTAACACTCTTGCAAAACAACGAGATGTTAAATCCTGTAATAGATCTGCTCACTGTTAAAATATGATACACGCTTATAAATTAAAACAGAAAAATAAACAGAAAAAAGAATTTCCAAAGGTTTAAAAATTCATTTGTATAGTTCCAAAAAACATGGATCCTCATTCAAGCTATAAAGACTAGGAAGGTTCTTTTCCAGCAACAGGTAGGGCTGAGATAAATCTGCCTAAACCGCATTACAGCAACAAATTTAAGAAGATACTTTCACTTCCTACCTATTTTCCTTGTTTCTTTCCCCCCAAAATGAGACCCTTTACCATCACATAAAATAAATAACAATCTCAAGAAAAGAATACAGAAGAATAACCATTGAACATACGGTATATCCCAATCAATCAAAAGCCTGGCCCTTTCATTTGCCTCTTCCACTGACTTGATAAATTTTATACTAGAACCTATTGATAACACACACAAATTTAGCAAGTTAATTCTGAATAGTCAATGTTTTGTTTCATAGGGTGCTTTTTGCACTAGCTGTGTAACTAGGAAACTGTGAATTAGTGAAGTTCACACTGGTAAGTGAACCACTTCATCCTTGGAATAGACTGATTTGTACTTCTTAAGGAATCCCAAAAAAGATGTTCTAACGCCAGTTGATCCTTCATGAGAGCGAAGTTTTAGTCTCTGCTTTTACTAAGTCTAATTATTATCTTTTTAGTAATTAAATAACAATTTAGTAATTAAATACAGTGGCATCTTATTTTGACTGTATTTTGTAATAATCAAGTTCAAAAGAAATGGAATTTCAATTGACCTAAAACTTCTCTGAAAATGCAGAACAAATTAATGAATTTGTTACACCTGAAAAAATATTTTCCTTTCTTTCTCGTCTTTTTCTTTTATTGATAGTATTTTCTTTTATTGATAGTTTAAAAAAAACCAACCGAACACATATGAAATAAGGATGTCCTTGCTAAATCACCTTCTCTTTCCTCAAGAGCACATATGCAGCTTTAAAGCAACATTCAAGCATTCCTAGTGTAGGAAACTGTGACCACAACAACACAAACATTCTTTTTCTACACAAAAGCAGACTTAAATACTTACAAAATAAAAAAAGGAGAAGCTGATTACTGCCTATACAGTGATTTGTGCTATTTCATAGTGATACCTAGATTTACACTTAACTACTGTTGCTTTGGTTTATTAAAAATATTAAATTATTTTTGGGGACAGGCAGGTGTCTTTTTCAGCAGAGAAAGATCCTTTTCAGTTTGAACTACTTTTCACACTATTTTTCACTTCAGACTGAACCAGAAATCAATTATTTACAAGATTCTAACCTGAAGTTACTAAAAATGGCCTTGTGCTTTCAAAACTCCTCTTTCCTCTTTCTTGAAAGAAAATAAAGTATTGCAACCAAGATTTAATTGCAACAGAGGGAGGGCATTCACCAGTGTAGTGGGTTTTATTAATTGAAATGCTGGGGGTAGCAAGAGTAAAAACTACACTATTAAATATATATATAGGCATGTATGTTTATGTACAAATATTCACCACTATATCCCTATTTATAAACTGGACATTTCTCAGTAATTGCAAAGAAAAATATGGGCAGCTTTTGCAGGTAGAAAGCAGATGCACTTACAGAAGCTATAAGGAAATCATCACTGTGCTAATATGGGGCTATGACTGTTGAAAAAAATCGAGTGGATGTGATGACTCTATAAATATACACACTATTCTTACAAAATTCAGGCCACTGTACATCACTGTATTCTTATTCCGCCTCATTTAATACTCACAGACAGACTGTAAGAAGGTTCCAGTATCACTGGCACCGACATCTTCCCTTGAAGATTCAATTTTGTTAAGTAAAAAATCTTTTCTCCCACAATCCTCTCTTTTTTCATGCGACGTATGCTGTACAGTCTAAAGCGAACTGCATAATTCCCAATCATCTCAGACTCAACGTGATTAAATTTGAATGTCTCTGTGAAGACAGGGCACGGTCCCCGCTGGATGCTGGTTTTTGCTTTCTGCTTCTTTATAGGGAGAAGAACTAGGTGTACTTGCCACGAGCTTCCACCTGTCCTGCTGTATGTGGGAATGTCTGTGACAGCTGTCACTGTCACCAAAAGCTTCTGTTCCTGTGAGTCATAGTCAAAAGTCACATCCAGTGTGCCATATTTAGCTACTGGCTCAGGATCAAAAGGTTTAGGAAGCTGTGAAGATGATCCTCGAGCTGACATATCCTGAAGAAGAAAAAGAAAAAGCAGCTTTGAATTTATTTATTTATTTGTCATATTCTATTATTAAATCTAGCCTGGAAATACATGGCTTTCTCTAAGCAATATGAAGCAACTATGATCTTTCTGTTCATTCCATAAACAAGGTAATTAAACATTGAAAGCCTGAGGAGATGGCTGACTAGCAGCCAAGAAATCAAAAGACTTTACCTGGCCAATATAGCCAAAAGCCAGGAGCCATTCAGACAGAGCTCAGACTAAATTAGGCTGTATTCATGATCTCCGCTTCTGTGCCCCACATGTTAAAACACATACACATTTGTTAAGATATAACTACCTTATTTTACTGTGAGCATATGCACATTTTTAAGTCAACATATTACAGTGCTTTAAGAGCTGGATAGTGATTGAGAGCGCAGTGAGATACCAGCAAACACAGGAGTTACAACACCTACTTGCACATGCAGCTCTTGCATAGTTCTATAAATATGCCACAAATTACCATGGCTTTACTAAACCATGTATTTTTAAAACAGCTAGTTTGATAAGTGACATTGGAACACTAAATATTTACAAGTACAGGTCAACCCACTGTTCATATAATAAATTACTCCAAGTCAGTAAAACACTTCTTTCCAGTGTACTTTCTTATAATCAAAGATATGCTTGTTCATGTACATGAACAAATGCTGTAATAGAGCCTTTTGGATTAAAAAAAGTTATACTTTTGTTTTAAACTGGTTGCTACATGGCCATGGGAATTCATTCCTCTGAAAGCTTCATTCTTCAGGTCGTTAAGCGGCTGTAAAAAGGTTGGCAATATTCTCACTTCTTTTTGGGTACACAAAGAGGAAGAACCAGGATTAGATTTGCTGCCATCCATTAGGGTTTGAGGACCATGTGTACACACTATGTCTTTACCAGCAAAGAAGTTCATATAGATTGTGGTCCTACCTGATCATCAGGTAACATATAGACAGTTAGGTACTGGAACACCTTGCATTCACCTAGCAAGTGGGTCTTCCAGATGTTGCACCAACACCTCAGGTATGCTACATCAACTTACCAAGAGGTCTACCAAGACAGAAACAGCTGCTGGCACATCAGGACTGAGCCCTAATACGCACTTCAAAACTTCAGATAGAGTCAAAAGACAAACCTATACCAAAAAGACACTCATGCACATGACATAACTAATGTAGACTTATCTGTAGATATTAGTGCAGTAACTGTTTGTTACAGACATTTCAAGAAAAGACATGTCAGAAAATATTATTTCTTCATAGTAAAAATAAATAGCTATCATTACAGTTGATAGCAGAAAAGGAAAATTAAATTGAACAAATCACTGTATCAACAATTTTAAAAAATTATCTGGCTTGTTTTTTTTCATAAAAGATGTTTTACATTATGAGGTGTTCAGTTTGAAAAGTTCTAGTAGCTTTTCTTTTTTTTTAGTTGTTCAATAAGCTATGTGAAAGAATAACAATTTTAACTTCAGTTCTTACAGTGTGAGTTTTCTAACTTGTTTTTAAAAAAATCACTCTTATTAGGAGCTTGTTTGAAAGTTAAGATGCCATAAATCATAGAATCATAGAATCTTAGGGGCTGGAAGGGACCTCGAGAGATCATCTAGTCCAACCCCCCTGCCAGAGCAGGGTCACCTAGAGTACATCACACAGGAACTCATCCAGGTGGGTTTTGAATGTCTCCAGTGAGGGAGACTCCACAACCTCCCTGGGCAGTCTGTTCCAGTGCTCTGTCACTCTCACAGTAAAAAAATTTTTTCAGATATTCTCCTTGAACCTCCTATGCTCCAATTTACACCCATTACCCCTTGTCCTATCACTGGTCATCACTGAGAAAAGCCTAACTCCGTCCCCCTGACACTCACCCCTTACATATTTGTAAACATTGATGAGGTCACCCCTCAGTCTCCTTTTCTCCAAGCTAAAGAGACCCAGCTCCCTCAGCCTTTCCTCATAAGGGAGATGTTCCACTCCCTTCATCATCTTCGTAGCTCTGCGCTGGACTCTTTCGAGCAGTTCCCTGTCCTTTTTGAACTGAGGGGCCCAGAACTGGACACAATACTCCAGATGTGGCCTCACCAATGCAGAATAGAGGGGGAGGAGAACCTCTCTTGACCTACTAACCACACCCTTTCTAATGCACCCCAGGATGCCATTGGCCTTCTTGGCCACAAGGGCACATTGCTGGCTCATGGTCATCCTCCTGTCTACCAGGACCCCCAGGTCTCTTTCACCTACACTACTCTCCAGCAGTTCAGCCCCCAACCTGTACTGGGACATGGTGTTGTTCTTCCCCAAATGTAAAACTCTGCACTTCCCAGTGTGAGTTTTCTAACTTGTTTTAAAAAAAATCACTCTTATTAGGAGCTTGTTTGAAAGTTAAGATGCCATAAATAACAATCTGAAATCCTACTGTAATATTTTCTGACAAAGTTAGTTGTTTTCTTTAATGAATGAGCTGCAAGATTACTGTTCATATCTCTTTACATGGATTATTTAAAAAAAAAAAAATATCTCTCAGACAATTGCACTGCAATATGCTTCAGAACACTCAACTATTTTCATTTACCTCTGGGCTAAGGACAGCTGTGCTATCACTTGGTACATCCTCTTCGTATCCTTTGTTATGAAAGCTTTCTATTTCATGTCCCGTGCTTCCCTCACTTGGGCACTTATACGAACATCTTGGACTGTTGCTACACTGGGAGTATTCACATTTACTGTCTCCGACTTCAGAAGGTGTACATGACAGATGAGGAGAACCACTATCATCGTGGTATGGAGGCGGCTGCAGTTCATCTAGTGGAGGTGTTCTTCTCATCCTCTGAATGCAGTTTGCTGAGAATTAAGTGAAAATACTTTACTTACTTTCTGATTATTTACTGTTGAATGGTTCATTGGAAAACGCAAAGTCCAAGTACATGGACAGAGTATTTAAAATCTACAAGTGTAATTTTTTTCTACTTTACGTTTTCAATTATATAATAAATACTACTGAAAAATATTGATTTCAAAAGGAAGACAAATGCTCTCTCAGATCAAAGAGATGTGGGAAAAAGCAAAGTATTAGAAATATAGTCAGAATGGGGCGTGTAAACCATATATATATAATAAATACAGTACAAATATGACATGAAAAAAATTCTAGGCTTGAATTTCAGGAATGCTTACCTTGCAAAAATCTTTGGATATCTTAAGTCATATTCTGTGCAGGTGCTAAGGTAACAAAATGCCTAAAGCCATAGTATCAAACTTCTGATTACCTCCCATGCTGTTGCTCACCCAGGGAGATACTGAATTGAACTCTGAAGACAAATAAGGCACTAATAAAGATGGGCACAAGCCTATTCACACAAGTGAACTCTGCTCACCAGTGAATTTAACATGGGAATCAGTGCCTCAGTTTCTTTATTAAGGATCAGCATCTATAAGTTAGACATTAGGTCCAGTCACTGAAGACAGTAGAAAATGGACAATGAGCAATCTTGTGCTTGGGATGAATACCTGAAGCTGGCCATCTTTGCTTCTCACTTACACTAGCTAGACAGGAAGAAATGTAGCTATACATCTACAAGGATGTAGATCCTTGTTATCTATTCAAGAATGCATGGCTATGGATACATAAAGCTAATTAAAAATAATTACATTTTAATTTTTTATCTCATATTTTACTATGCAGCATTATACAATTGACTGAAGTTGGGAAAAGATAGCAATGTGTGCAGTAGTTGAAAGGAATATCAAGCATAGGTAAAACCTTTTCACATTTTGTTTACATCTTTCATAGAGATTTTAATGAAGATTTCGATGTCTCTTCACATGTAGAATTAACTTGTACACAAAAATTTCAAAGCAACAGTTTTCTGATGTCAGACTTCCATTCACAGAAAAAAAAACTACCAAACAAGGAAGTTTGAATATTAATATTCAAACTATTTAGGCTTTGGTTTCAGAATATTTTTTTTCCACATGATAAAGGTGGTACATTTTAGTTTCATCATCAAATGTTTCTATACAGGATTTCCCTGCCTGTGTCCTATATTCTCACCAAGTACATCAATCTTCTAACTGCTTCAGAGGTAATACCAGTTGTTCAACCTATCACATAAACAGATTATGCATAACAGTTACCCTTTACACAAGGCTGAAAACACAGTAATGTGGCTCTACTGGGAAATAAAGTATTTGCAAGAGGCTCTCTTTTGCTTTCCTTTTCATTGGAAGTCTAGGAATGACTGTGGAATGCAGGAACATTTCACAGCTTCTGGGACTTGATGTAAGCCCAAACCATCACAGCTGCAGTGCACACCTTCCATGGGAAGCAAACCCAGACGTGTTGGCTAGGAGGGAGGCAATGTGCACTGCAGATCCCCAAAGCTGGGAAGAACATGGACACGGTATCTCCTGCACAGATAAACATAGGCTGCAAAGATAACTGGGGAATGCATGGCTCTTCTCTAGTTGACTTCTCACTGGGTTCCTAAAGGAACTGCTTGTAGCTTTAGCTAAGGCAAAAGAGTAATTAAAACAATGCAAAGCACTCCTACCAGAGGATACCACGGTCAGTAATCTTCTCTGATAAACCCATCAGAGCCAGTCTACCACTGAGAGTAATCCCAAGCCCCTCTTACACTCATGCAAAAGGTCTACTGTTGTTAGTTAGCCTAGTGCCACTAACTCTTGAAACTCCAAGTCCCATAGGGCTGGAAAGGAAAGAGCAGGCAGGGAATCCTATACTTGAAACAGTCATCAGTCTGGCAGATACACAGAAAACCTTACATATAAAATGGAATTATGTGGGACAGTCAGAATCCTGAAATTGCCACACAGGAATAGTGAGAAAGCTGCATTTGCAGAACATGGAGGGATCTGGGAAAGCAGCTTTTATATATATATGTATATATATACACACACGCACACATACACACTAGATAACCTGAAGACAGGACTTCCTTTTCATAATGTATATAATTGAATATTCTAGCAAATTTAGAGCAACAACACTTCAGCTCGTTGTTGCTAAAATGCTACAAACAGCCTTAAATGAGACAGCAACTATCACATAGCTATCACTGAATTTCTTTCTTTCCACTTGTAGTCTAGTCTGCAAGGACTTTTTACCTCCTAGCTTTTCCACAATCAAAAGAAATGAAAGCATGTCTGGGTAACTATCAACACCATTATTGTCTTACATGAGTAAATAATCGACTGTGTGACTCACTTTTTTCACTTTCATTAACTGCATTATATGTTCCTATGGGAAAACTGCACAGGCTGTGTGACACAAAAGATACTTTTAATGTAGGTGGGGAAGAAGTGAAGAAAATAAAATTCTTATTAACCAGCTGTGATTCAAAAAAATCTCAGAAAAAGCTGAAACACTGGGGCTGGTTTTAACTATTTATTTCTGAAAGTTTATTTTACCAAACAGAAATAGCATGTAGATTCTTAAAACAGCCAAGTGGGTTTAAAAAAACTTATGGAGATCTCTGCCTAAACAGGCATAAACTGTTTCTGAACACAGGGCTTCTTTAAATAAAAATACCACAGTTTTCAAATGAATTGTTAAAGTGAAAACATCTAATTTTGAATAATTTCCCCTTCCCCTCATTAAATGATCAAATAAAATGATCATTTCATGTTAGGATTCTCTGAAAATACTGCAAATTTGAACGACATGAAAATATTTCTGATGACTGACAATACCAAAGACACATGATAACACAGACAGAAGTGAATACTGATACTAGGTATTTTCCTTAAAATTACATAGAAGTAACAAGAAACATAAATAATCCATTTGTTAACAATATTTTGCGTATGTATCAGTTTAAAATGAAAAAAAACCTGCTAAGGCATGCTGGTCTATCACTAATTGTATTGGAGAAAAACATTTGGAACTGAAAGGAAAGCCTTGCTCTGAAGTGCTGCATATTTACGTATAGAACCACTATCTATAACACACCTTGTACCTTTAACTTAAGGTGTAAACTTCCACAGTTACACTTCTGCATACCTGTATACCGCGGCGAAGCCAAAGGACACCTTCTGAAGACCACTGAACATGGCTAAGAACATCTGCTAAAGAGTTACTTTTACCAAGCAAATGTTTACTCTGAAATCTAAAATGAATTGTTGCATCAATTCTATGCAAGTTTTCCATGAAACTTACTGCTCCCAAACCAGACAGAAATAAATTTTGCCAATTTCCCCAGTGAAAATTAATCATATTAAATTACCAGATCATTTTGGACAAGACAGGGTGAACAACAAGCCAACACATATCACAAACCTGAAAGAAAGGAATAATCAGATAAACCAAATCAGGTCTATTCTGAGGTTCTTACCAACCACAAAATGACACAAAGAAAGTTAAAGGGATGAAGATCCCACATTCAGTTTTCTACCCAAAATATGTGAAATCATGGTGCATTCTCAGAGAACAAGTGAAACCAAGTTATTAACAGATATTTAGTAAACTCTAAATGGAGCACACAGTGCATTGTTGTCAACAGGCAGATTGGAATAGTCAATCTTTTATGGGTTAACTGCTTTAATTAAAATTTTCAGCCTTCTGTAGGGGGCTGGGAAAACACTCATACTGTGGTAACAATAAAGTCCTTGCTCAACAGCTGAAGAAGCCTGAATTATAAGTGAAATACCTGGCAAAACCAAACAGATTAGCATTTTGCTGGTACACTCAGAAATTACAGCATGTAAACTGTCATTAGCACGTTTTAGTCAGAAGTAAATAAAGATCTTATTTTTAATACTGTTTGTTAAACAATGAAGGTTCATCTGGTTTCATAAGTCCCTTTACAGGGTACTGACCAAAAGCCAAGGGGTGAGGCTACATATTCTTGCCACCAACTCGAGGGACTGTTAGTAAAACATGACACAGTAACCATGGTCAAAATGAGTATTTTTTCTGGAACATACGATTGGTAACTACGAGAAAATACACAAATTTTGCAGTCATTTGTCCAGTTTAAAGATAGATGAACTTACTGTAAGAAATTATTTTTCTTTAGATTTTCTGTTACTATTTGAACTTTCTGCTCCCAATGCTCCTCACTTCTCCTCTCTGTCCTGGCACCTTGTGGACCATGCTAGACTGTACATTTCACCATGAACCTGGTGATGTTCCTTTCCTTGTTTACAATGTTTAGACTTTGCTATCTTAATTAATTTTCCCAAAAGTTGTCAGCAGCAGCACAAACATAAGCTTTCTTAGCCCATATTTTCTGAGTAATTGCATGAACATTCAACTCTTATGATATGGGAAAGGAAACTATACTTGTGGTTTTAATTCCACTGTCTCCTAAGGAGTAATAAACTACACTTTTGCCACTTGGAGTTTCTTTAAATATTCATACTATTGTGGGAGACAGCATTACTGCAAAACTTCTTTGGGAATCTAATTTCCAGTTCCTTTAAAACAAATAATCACTATAGACATTAATAATTTTTCTTAGTCAGATTTCGTAATTATCGGGATATCTTCATACTGAAACAGTACCTTTTCTTCCCCCAATATATCTCCACATACACTTCATAATTACTTTTTTTTAAAATCTAACGTAAATCTCAAGTTTTCAGCCCTTCAAGGGTTTCTATGTAAATGTTAAGACAATTTAAATAAAACATAAAATGAATTACATGTTTAAAAATTTAAGAAACCTTTCTTATTCTGAATGATTAAATATCCTTAGAGATTTCTGGTATGCAGCACAGACAGTCCGACTGGAATTTCCATGTTTGAACTTTTCTACCACCCAAAAATATTACGTTGACTGAATTAACCCACATTATGAGGAGTATAAAATATGAACATTAAATATTGAATGAAACCTCAGGGCTCCCCTTCCTTTAGAATGAAAAGCTTACATGCATTTCTGTGAGGAAAAAACCCCATTCTTTCACAATGAAATAAATTATCTTAGCATTATTCTGCATCTTTTTCGAAAGAGTTATGGCATGAGTCTTGCTTACTGAAAAAAAAGGGTATATAGGATTGGTATGGGGTCACTATGGACAACTGGAAAAAAAACAACTTATCAGTTTTCTTCTTGTATTTGCCACATTTTCTACTTTTATTCACAGTTGAATTTTATTCTACATTAGGCAACTCATTGTCAAACAAAAAAGTACTCATATCTGTTTGGGTTTCTTTTTTTCCTTCCTTAGTAAAAAAATAGTTCTCCTTTGTTACCTAACATTTAGAAAAATCCATGCACTATTAGCTTCATCCCAGGCCAGCAGAAATCAAAACAGCATTGCTGACATTTACATTTGATATCACACTAAGTTCTTAGCACTGCATTTTCCTCACCTTCTAAGGCTAATTCTACTGGTCATTCATGCGATAAAAAGATTGTCAACTGTGTTTTAATAAAACTAATCCAAAATTGCTGAATTATCTTTAAATTCAATCCTTAAAACTTCAATTTTCTTCCTCAGGAAAGGCTGAAGACTAACTGAAGCTACTGATACTCACATAGTAACTTTTTAATTTTATTTACCTGTTTACATAATGAGCCTGCAGATCTACAGCTTGGTTTTGTCTGCTGACAATAGAAATGTGCTCTTTTCTGCATCTATTAGAGCACTTCTGATTTCTACAATTTTTCATTCAATTTTACAGAGCAATACAGAAAAGTGATGCACTGCTGAAAAACTGCAAGCTCTTTCCAAAATTAGCCCAAATTAGAATATTTGAACTACAAATACATTATTAAAGCATTATAGTGAACTAACTGTCAAAGACATTCTTTTGTATCCTTCCCAAATATTTTGGTCGTCTTTCAATGAAAATTATACATTAGCATCTCTTGAACTAATTTTCTTTCAATTTAAGTATCATTCTATGACTCCTTATACAGTATTCCATGAATTTGACTAGGAAGGAGTTGTGATACCTGGTCCTGTATTTATATTTTCCAGCTGTCCAAAATACAGCTAAATACTGATTAATCCTATTGGTTCGATATCTTAATCTCTTATTGATGCAAATATATCAATAAAACAAGGCTTCTGGAAGTTATTTTTTATGTGTGTTTGTTTTATTTTATTTTTGCTCTTCTTTTTTTGAGATCTACATCCAGCTCTAAAGCTTTTCTGGAGCAGTCATCTTTAAAATTGAAATAGTAAGTTTATTTGCCTTTCTTTCCATAATTATATTTCCTTAGGTAAAGCATAATTTCTACTAAGCATATTCATTCACCTTCTTAGGTACAAAAACTTATTTTCAGTTGGTGGTTTAACTTTTACTGTTTTTATAAGCAGCCAACTTTCCTTTATACTACCTCTCAGATCACTATGTTGGCTAACTCCTTTGCACCTCTGATCATTTTTCCTAAGTTATCAAAATTGTTAGAAAAATACCACTTTCAAAAAGAGAGTAAGTTAAATAAATTCATAGACTTTTTTTTTTTCTTTCCACCATTTTAAAATACACAAGAAGTCCTCCCTGCTGAAGGTGAGTGACAACTGGCTTTGAAATCTTAAAGAGCGCCTGAGTGACACGGAAATGCCTTTTATAATTTGTGGGAAAATTTGCCCAAATTTGGCTATCTCACCAGCATTTACAGATGCTTAAGAGAAATTCAGAGCAAGAAAGCTATAAGCTTTGAAACCTGTACCCACTGTAAACCATGTCAGGACTCTGAGAATCCCCACTTCTGAACAGTGTGTGCATACTAGCATCCCCTTCATACCTCTGGACCATAGCAGCTGGATGTGGGCTCAGAACATATATTCCTGTCATTTCTATACTTCATTTGAGTACATTTTTAACTTTAAATTATAGTTCAAAATTCAGTCAAGTTTAATACTTCTACAGCTGCAGTATAACGTACAGAAGCTGAGCAGCAGAATAAAGTGCTGAAAAGGTGAAAAAGATCCCACAGATGGCTAAAATCAATTCCCAGCAAAGCATTGCAACTAACAGCTAATATTCCTGTACTCTTCCTGCTCTCATTCTATTTGGTCTCAAATTAGGAAAGAAAGCATGAATAGAAAGCAAGATCAATGTGTTACGTGTATCATTTTCTCAAATATTTTATTTTTGCAACTCATTTTGGGCACATTCATTTTTTTATTTGAAAAAAAAACAACAACGAAGTTTTCAAAGCGATACAGGAACACCCTCTAAGTTCTCAATAATTATTCATTTGATGATATACACAAGATCACGTAATTAGTAGAATAATTATTTTTTCCATACTTCTGCTTTAAGTAAAACTACTTCTTTCACTAAGAACCCCTTCTGCAATTTAAAAGGCACTAACTTAATAGTTTCTTAAAACTGCATTTTATAATTTTTTCAAAAAAAATTTTGTTAAGTTTCCTAGTATTTTAGCTGTTTATTACTAACCTGACTGGTGAAAATGTACCAGGAAAGATACCTTCTATCCACAACTGCTTCCAGAATAGCAATACAAAGCCTGCTTTGATTCACTTCCTTTATTTTCATAGCAATTTTGAGAGCAAAGGATGCTGTGTTAGAGTGAATCACTATCACACAGCAGCACTACAATGATTCTGCATAAGCCATTTCAGTAGGGGCATGAGTTAAATTTTCTGCCCACCTACTTAAGTTATGTAGATGCTCCGAATTTGGATATCACATAACCCTTAATATATAATACAGTAAATACCAGTACTACTGTAACAGCAGAAGTTAAAGTGTTTGGTACTTTATAGATGGAGAATTAAAGTACAGGTTTAAATAAGACATAATACAGATGGCTGTGAATCTAGCTCAGAAGTGCTTATAATAATGGAAAGCTTCCAATGAAGTGTGGAACTGAAACCAAGCCTTTTAAGACTAGCACTCTAGATGTTTCTCTCAGGGTTTTTTGTTGTTTGTTGTTGGGGTTTTTTGTGTGGTTTGACTTTTTGTGTATGTGGTATTTTTTTACTTCATGCCTTTTATATTATTATCCTAAAATTCACCTGAATTGTGTACCACCATGGAAAACCTCCAAGCCACTAGCTTCTTAAGAGATTTAACCCCACAGAATTTTCCATTATCATCAGCTCTGTAGTGGAAGAGAAGGAAAACAAAATATATAATATAAATATTAAATTAGGGTGGGGGAAAGTTCAAAGGAAAGAGGAAATTTTTTTAAAAGGCAAAAGGAGAAAGTAGCTGCAATGATTCAGAAAAAAAGAGATAGGTTGTTGGTGATGAACAAAGGAAATAAAGGGAGAGAAGTTTCACAGATCTGTATAGAAAATGAGAAAAAGGGCAGAGAGAGGAATAAAAAGCAGACAAGATGCAAACAGGAATGAAAAAATTAAAAAATGCAAAAATAACAAAAGTAAAAAATATACAGAAAGAAAGGTGAAGGAATCAGGAAAACAAAAGAACACATGACATGTAAAAAAGCAGTTCAGATCTGAGAAAAAAGCAATGTCAACAAAGCAAAGAGATAAAAGAGAAACTGGTGATGTCTGATGGGTGGGAATATCTGTATTTGTAGGTGAACATGTACACAACCTTGAGAACACAGCTAGTTTCATTCCAGGCAAGAAGTTTCCCAGAATAAGCCTTTTTATATGTACTTTTTAGATTTATTATTATTTTGCCTTTTGAGTAGGCAGATGGTGGCAATCATTTATTTAGAACCTGAAAATCCAAAGGACCTTGATTTGTCTTATTTCTCCAGGAACTTTTCCCCCTTCTTTCCTTGACACACTGGCTCAGTGACTTACTTTAGTAAAATGGACTTTATTTCCTGCCATATGTTAAGAGTATTCCTGCAAAAAGGATTCTAGAAAACTCGTAAGTTTTTCTTGCTTTTGAAATAGGTCTTGTAAGTTATTGACCTAATAGGTCAAAATTAGAAGAAATTGTCTAAATATGCTCAAGAATTCTAAAACTTTTTAGATATTAGTGCCTGTAGAAAAAAAAAATGTTTAGGAATAATGGCACTAGTACCACTTTTGGGGCCAACTGTTCAGATAAAGAATGGCAAAATCGACACTGTGAAATCACAGGAAATGTACATGCTTTGAAACTAAGGCATCCTCCCTTCACACACAGTGAGAGGGCTACAAATTCACAGAAAAGGCATGGATTAAGCAGCAGGGAGCATGTCAGGCTGTTCCACTCACTCCAGCAAGACCTCAAACAAATTTCTCCAGGCATAAAGAAATACAATTACTCAAAACTAAATTCCTTGCACTTCTTTGCAGTGCTTCTGAGACCTCCCACTGTCACAGACAAGCTGTTTTACTAGGCTTATATGTAATATATGACGTAGTTGTTGTTATGTTTCCATAGTCGTCATATAATCACAAAACAGGCAATTTTCTACATTTTGAAAGGACTTGACGAATATGAGTCTGGCTGCTGAAGATACCTTCATTCTGTCATAGCACGAGTCATAAGAGCTATGCAAGAGCTTCTGAGGATGAGAGAACAGTGGGCAATGGGTATATTGAATCGAGGGCTCATAAGGTCTACAGAAAACGTATGGTCTTCACCCCTCAAAAACCAGTAAGAGAGGAACTGTCTTCCATGTTATTCATTCAAAGAAACCACAGAGCTGCACAATCAGGAATCAGAGTGCAGGATATCATTCACAAACCATTTCACTTCCCACAACACTAACTGGAAAACCATGTTGTTGTGAACATGGTGTTACACTTACAATATGAAACTTTCTAGCCACTGTGACAGAGTAAAAACATGCATATCAACAAAATTTTGTTTCTCCTGGACTTACGCTAGTAAAACATTGTACCTCATTTGAAACTACTGTTTAATGCTGCTTGTTGAATAAGAGACTTAAAGGTGGTGCACAGCAGTCAATTAGCAAAGTCTGACAGCTACAGCTGCAAAATATTTGTATGATAATTTCAAAACTGAAAATTATTTACTCTCGATGAAATTAGTGTAGCTTCATTAGAAAGTCGGTGATTATCTTGAGAAGTACTACTGGAACATTACAGGAGCTTTGCTACAATGTCAGAAAAAATACAACATACCTCCAGACCTATTACCATCCCACTCTCTCATAATTTGGTGTCAGCAAAGTTTTTAACAGTATAATTGAAAACATACTCAGCAGAATGGTGTTTCACATGGTTCATAACCAGAATGCTGGTTTTTTTTTTTTAAATCTCAGCATTACAAATTTTAATTACTTTATCACAGAATCCTAGGGGTTGGAAGGGACCTCGAAAGATTATCCAGTCCAACCCCCCTGCCAGAGCAGGGTCACCTAGAGCACATCACACAGGAACGTGTCCAGGCGGGTTTTGAATGTCTCCAGCGAAGAAGACTCCACAACCTCTCTGGGCAGCCTGTTCCAGTGCTCTGTCACGCTCACAGTAAAAATATTATTAATGTGAATATCAGGAAAAATTAATAAACTACCTTTTAAAGCTATATATAAAGCCAATATCTGACTGATACATATGCAACAAAGGAAATTCTAATTAAATATAAGGAAAAAAAGAATAATCAGAGAAGCTATAGACTGGAAGAGGTTACCCAGAGAGGTAATCAACAGCCTCGCAAGTTTTATATGCTCTCCTGGCTAGGGTCCTCAGCAACTTGGTCTAACTTTGAAATTAACTCTCTCTCAATTAGGAGATCAGATTAGATGACCACCACAGGTCCCCTTCAACCTGTTATTCACTGGTTCTACAATACATATTGAAAACTTCAATTCAATTGTATTAGTATTATAACACTTCAGGATTAGGATAATCTCAAATACATGTATCTCAAATATCTATAAAGCTGCTTCTATAATAGAGTAGTTCAACAATCCACAGGCAAGTATGGGTCCTCTGCACATACTAATTACATTGTTGCAACCTGCATTAATACATCTACCAGCACACTACCTTCATTGTTAAAAACGAACAAACAAAAAATCAAAAAACACCTAATTGTCACCACCACAAAATAACCAAGCAGACTCAACAAATAATACAAGAAGCAAGAGATTCAGAATACTTTGTTAACTGGTGACATTCTGCTGCAGTATACCTTGCAGCTGACTAGTTTTAGACAGTGTAGTATCACTGAAATGTTTATTTTGATAAAATGAACAAGTCAAGACTTTTAAGTTAAAAAAATCCTAACAGTAGTTTACACACCAAAACATAGACATATACGTAAACACACATATATACATACACTCTCTGTCCCCCCTTCCCGCCCACCCCCCCCCCCCCCCGCCACCCTGCACCCCAACCAACAAACAGTTC
>NW_009951965.1:242900-280082 GCF_000747805.2 Chaetura pelagica | reverse complement strand
CCCCCCCGGCTGCATTTCAGTTACAGGAACAACTTCAGGTTTATGAAATATTAAATATAATTAAGATTACACTGAGGAAGTGATATTCATTACAAATTGCTGATGTTGCTAGACAGCAAATATTGACCTTTATAATTTGCCAAGTGAAAAAGCCTTAAATTGCCTGTTATTCAAACTTTAACAATAAGTAAGATAGCCTAGATGGCAGAAAGCAAAAAAAAAAAAACAAAACACCACACACAGTTTGCTATCACTTTGCATTAACATTTTGACCAGTCAACAATTCAGCAGTGATGAAATGTGCAGTTTGATTTAAAGACAAGGCTATTTACATAACTCAAAATAAGAAATGGCTATTGAAACATTAGAATTTTGATAAGCGATCACAGCTGCACTAGAATTAGTTTCTATAGCAACAGAGGAAATAATGTGAATTGCACTGCAATACAAGATGGATTCCTTACTAATGCTGCTGTTGAAATAGAAAACTTCACAATTATTCACTGTATTCAAATATTTCTATTAAAATGGTTATTCAAATATCCTATACCTTGTATTTCATACATTGTTCTATTTTCATTCTCCAGGATTCAATTCTCATCCATCCATTCAAGTTCCATAGCACATTTTCACACTTTCCCCCATTCCTTACCTTCCTATTTTAAAATTAAAGTGACTTTATCTGAAGAATACTTTATCTTCAATCTCAAACTCATCTGCATTTTCAGTTTTGCTTTTTTTATTTATTATCCCTACATGGAAGCACTCATTGCATTTCTTTTTCTAGCAATGCACTTGTAAGACATAAGAGAATGCTTTGCACGTGCTATTCATAAAAAGCTGCACCACAGCCAGGAGAATTAACATCACTATGGAACTTCTGAAACTCATAGTCATATGAGACTTGCACTAACTTTTATCAGTGTGTGCTCTCATGTCCTAAGCATGATTAAGAAACCATAGCAAATCTATTAGTATTCATGGCCTGAATAGCCATAAGATGGTAAGATAAAAGCCTTTCAGTTGAGAACATCTTTAGATTTCAAATGTTTCCCATTTCTAACACTAAGAGTTATTGTTTCATTGCATCGTCTCTGCTTCCAGCCATTTTCATCGACTAATTAAAAGCATATGCCTGAACCTTTTATGTATTTTGTCCTTATAATGAGCCCTATTACTCTGGCTTATTCTACCCCTTTGAGTTCCAAAGTATCTTTCGAGTTACCATGGATACAAGTGATATGCTTTCTCCCACAACTGCTTTGTGTGCCTTATCAAACACCAGAAAACTGACACCATAGGAATCTGAGCCACCTATGCAGGATGAATACCTAACCTCTTGGAAGTATTCCTCTTCCCGATGCCACCTCCCCCGCCCCTCCCCCCCCCAAAAAATAAAAATAAAAATAAAAATTGAGGTATGCCATACACTAACATTTGTAATGAAACAGACATGCAGGTTCTTTTCTATCTAAAATCTAGCACTTTTTTCTCAAGGAAAACAAAATGAAAGAAGGCGGAGGCATAAAACAATTTAATCTGATGAGCCCCGAAACAGTGTTAAAAAGAAAATGGGAGTACACAGCTTTCTGAGTTTGCTGTTTATTTTCAACCAATTGAATCAATAGTTTAAGCGTTTCTAGATATAGACTATATCCACTGAAGATGTAAAACATGGAAAACCGTAGCGAGCATTTCTGAAAAGAGTTGCAGAAACATCACATGCAACTCCAAGATTACGCATAATCTAGAGTAAATAAAACTCCCTTAAACAGAAATTGCTAGGCCTCTTTATACAAGTTTATTATGGGCATTTTCAAATGCAAATTGCATTCTAACAAGCTGGGAATAATTTGTACTAATCAGTGAAGGAGAGGGCAGTTAATAAACTGATTTTCCCATTATGTTTCTGTATTCTGACCTCTTCTTAAAAACAAAAGGCTCTCCCACTCAGGCAGCAAAATTTACACAGGATTCAAAAACCAAGTGCTGATACTAACATAATCTGAATTAATGTATGAGAAGTGGAATAACTAGAAGTAAAAATAGATTACTGTAATATGAACTTGATACAGATTCATTCAGATCCATCTCTCAACAGTCATTCCACTGAATCTATGAAAAAGCATCAGCTACATAAATGAGTGTCACAAAGGGAACTAAGAGAGAGAGAAGAATGAGTAGGCAAATGCTCTTCTTGTTCTTTACTCTCAGTTACTTAAACTTCTCTCAGCATTACAGCAAACCACTCGACAAAAAACTTAATTGCCTTGTTCATATCCATAAGCTCAGCCTTGCTTTAAAATACAGGGATTTTGAAGAATATCTGAGCCAGAGACACTAATGCATAAAACCCAGACACTTACTCTTGTTTGTATTAACATTATGAAATAACTTTCTCATTCTGCTAAGTTTTCCAGATATGAAATAAAGACATTAAATGGTTTCATTTTTCTGTTAGTGTCACTGTAGACTAGTCTTACATTTGCATGGATTTCTTAAGATGTAATTCTTTTAACTTTTAAATGTAACTTTGAACTGTCTCAGATTCTGATACTCTCTTTTGGGGCCAAAATACATGGACATAATTTTTACTGTGAACATTCAATAATTATAAATATAACTCACTCCTTTCCCCCCCCTGAAAATTTAGAAGTCATTGAAAGCTAGAGAACAATACAAACAAATTAAAAATTGATTGCTACATTGTGGTATTTATGGTAAGTCATTTGCATTATCAAAATATTGCTAGTTATGTAGTTTAATGTTGAAACCACTCACAAAAATATTAGCATCTGGAACAGTAGAGATATTTACACAACAGCTGTGTACTCACACTCACCTTTACACATGCTACATATATATCTTCTCTGTGTAACACTCTCCTGGATTATCTATACTGTGCACAAAAAAGCACAGAAGAGATCCCTTATCTCTCTCTGAGTAGAAACAGAGTAAAAACTAGTATTTTTAAAGAAATACCTACCATTGTTACCACTCTTCATAAGCATGGTTATGTTATCAACACATTCGCAAAGTTGTCTGGAAACAGCCTGGTACTGCCTGTACCGCTGAGGCAGACAGGGTGCCTCTAACACTAAGGAAAACTAATGTTTTTATTTCCACATATTTCTTCTTTTGAAGCCCCTTTCTATTAACAGGAAGGAAAATAGCACCAGTAAAAGCAGATTATTCAAATCAGTGGTTCTCACTGCCAAGGAAAGGAATGTCACTCTGAAAACAGTCAAAGATAACAGCCATTATCAAGTAGGATGATGAGTTTCTCTGAGGGAGAGCATTAGACACCAGCTTCTAAACAGAGAAAATATTCCTCAGATATAAGGGAGAATGACCATCAATTTCAAATACCTTTTCAAATTTTACCAGACCTACACAAGAGTTATCTTTTGGGCAAATTTTGTGTGTATATAAAATTAATGATTCAAGATTTGACAGGAAAAGAAAAAAAAAATATGTCAGAGCAGTACAATCAACTTCATCTTCAATAAGAGCTTTTAAGTCATGTATATACTTGCTTTTTTTTATAATTTCTATGCTAAGATGTAAGCAAATACTGTATAATTTGAGGAAAATGCATTATTCTTCCTCATTATTGTCAAAATAAAAAATAGTTCCATTCTGGCAGAATTTAACATAGCCAAATCTGAAGCACTCCAAGCAAAATAATTTTGAGAAGGCAGTTATAAATTAATGCAAAATTAAGAGTAGTTTTCCAGTTTGTATATGTAAGATCTTGAAAATAAGTGCAATAGATATTTTTTTCACTCAACTCACCAAATTGACACAAATGCTACGCAACAGAAACACTAAGTATAATAAATCCTTAAAAATGTAACATAGATGGCATTGTACCTTTAATTTCACAGTTGCCTTTTTCTTCTATTACAATTCACAGGTAATTGGACAACATTTGAAAAAGATACTGGTTTGAATTGTATTAATGCAGTGTTTTTAAGGCCAAGTATTTAAAAATAAAGTTTCAGAAGTCAATATACATATCACCAAACTACAGATTGCTAAAATACAGGGCTAAACAAAGAGATCAGATATAACAAAAACAGGAACTATGAGATACTGGATGCCACAGAAAGTTTGAGTAAAATACAGTAACATTCTAAACAAGATTTCTTGAAGATAGGAAGAAATTAATTGAATCACTAGTGTTAATCTTGATCAATTTTAACATGAACAGACACTGCCTCTCATTTTTTTGCATAAACACGTAGTGCTGGCCCTGACCTTTCAGTTATGAGTGTGTTTTCTGGTACAGATGTCAGCTCTTTGCAGTAAACAACAGCAATCATGTCACCTGTTCAAGTCATATACATAAGCTGTATTTGCTCAGGCTGAGCATTTTCAAAGAAAAGAAAATCACACCTGAAGTCAGCCTCTCGAAGAGATGAACCTTTTGTAGTTTCATTCTCCAAGATTCGGATTTTTCAGATACACATGCTCTTATCAGCTCTATTTTTAACCTGCCGCTCATATAGGATACTTAAAATTCTGAACATGTTTACATTATCCATCCAGCAGGCTAATGGAACTGCATACCAGACAGTCATGCATAATTCAAATCAATATCCTCAGGCTTGCAACTCTAAGTCAAAGCTGCCTTTAAATAAGCTGGGTGTGACTTTAACATGAAGAAAATGTATCTAATTTTTAACCTTCGTTTGACAAATTGATATATTTGTGAAGGAATGTCATAAATCTTTCTTAAAAATTAAAACAAATAAAAAATCACAATAACTGAAAATATTTTTTAAGAACACTTTTAAGGCCAAAACGTAGAATGGTTCAACAAAACTGAGCACAAAGGTTTCAAATAGAGAGCCAAGTTATTTTTATGCTAGGGTTTTTTTAAAGCAAAATGTACAAATATATACATAAAATACATGCTGACAGAATATTAAGTGGTATAGAAGGTGAATGTAGCAGGATTTCCTCTTCACAAATTTAAAGATCAAGTGTTAATTGAATTGGGCATAGGCGACTCCACACACAAAATCTTATACCCAGTTAAGCATGTCTGCTAGCTCCTCTCCAAGGAACAGAATCAGAATTTCCATAATAAATAATTTTCCCTTCGAGTTTTCCTAGGTGCTTTCATGAGACCATGATTCCATCACAGAAGATAACATTCAGCCTCACTGAAATGACCAGAGGCATGGCAATTACACTAGCTAAAGATCTATTTTCAGGTTAATTGTACATAGAAGGAAAGAAAAGTAACTACCAACAAAGAACTCGCCCCCCCAAAAACCCAAACCCCCAATACAAACCAAAGGAACATACAAAAAATGACTTCAAGTTATACTATTTATCATGCTTTCCCTTTTACTCAAGGAAAATACTCCAATAATTTGTAAAATTTAGGACAACTTTATAACACAGAAGAGTTTTAAATAGCACATAGGAGCTTATTTTAACAAGAAAAAAAAAAAAGGCAGATCTTTTCTTCTACAGAAGTTACAGACACAACTTCATGTTGTTTACTTAGCTATGATACAGTCCCAATATATAATAGACACAATTAAAGTAGCTATGAAAATAGTAATCCTAACAATAAAATGCATGTTAGTAGATGAAAATGGTAACATTTTTCATCTTGTACAAGGACAAAGTATTTACTAAATAATTCCAAGAGAATACTCATGATACAGTCCTAGCATGTCTATGAAATTTTTACCTATGCATACAGAAAAATCATAGAATGGTTTGGAAGGGACCTTAAAGATCCCCTTGTTCCAACCCCCCTGCCACGGGCAGGGACACCTCCCACTAGACCAGGTTGCTTAAAGCCTCACCCAACCTGACCTTAAACACTTCCAGGGATGAGGCATCCACAGCTTACTTTGACATGCTGTGCCAGTGACACACCACTCTCATAGTGAAGATAATCTACACTAAAATAACGTACAATGACTAGATAAAAACCCAAAAATAATTCCATTATTAAAAAAACCCGTTGTTCTTCTTTTACCAAAGAGCTGCTTAACACATAATGTGATCAGATTTTTTAAAAGAGTCCTAATGGCAACTGGTCTTTAATCTAGGGAGAAAAAGCACAGCTAGGAGGCAGACATCAGTCTCAGGCTAGACTTAAAAATCTTTTGATTTTAACATTTAAAGGTAAGAACAATCCGTTTACCCACGGGTGCAATGGAGGAAGAACTGATAATATTTTGTAATATTTTTAAGTAAAGTTGTAATGACATTTTTAGTTCTCATATTTATATAACAAGTACAACATTCTGCTGACCAGGTAGCATGACTGTTCTCAGAAGGCAAGCAGAGTACTGGGTAAAATTCCTTTTTCCAATGCACCTAATAAATGTCTACTCAGAGATTTCCCATCTTCTGCTCAATCCTGTTTCTTAGGCACTCATTCCATTATACAGCCATGGGATCTCTGCAGTTAGGGTTAAGACTAATGAAAACCTTATCTTCTTTTGTCTATTCTATGAAAGCATTTCAGAAGAAATGCCTTACAGTATACACACATAAAGCTCAAAGAACCTGCTCCCCTATATCACTAGGTGTTACCATAATACCACAAAGGCTGCCCATAGCCAATAGCTTTAAATCACACTAGTACAAGAAAATATCCAGTTTTCAGTGTGAACTCTCCGGATCAGCAAACACACCAGGATAATCAAGGAAGTGATCATCTTCTGATCTGTACTATTTCTTGTGTTTGTATCGTGTTTTATTCATGTAGAACATCTATAACACATACAATGCCATAAGGAACTACTTCAGCCACAAATATGTATGCTAACTTTACCCAGTTAACAGACAGATCTTGAACCTTTAATAAATTCCAGATTCAAACAGATGAGAGACTTCTGAAAATAATAAGTTTACAATAAAATGGGAACTTTCCTGTAATTATTAATGTATCATTTACATTGCTTCAGAGACATTTCATTGCTAAGGGTGACTTTCTTCAAAGCCTTCACATGAACACAGAGGGTATTTCTTCAAAGACTTCAAAACGCTGGCAGGAGGAACCTAATTTGTGAGATTGCTTTGCTCACTTGTGAACATCAGGAAAAAAAAGCCCTTTCCCATTGGAGGTCAGTTTTTCCTTGTCTTTGGAGCTGGAGTAGCTGGAAAAATAATTTTCTTGTTGAAAATCTTACCATCATCACCAACTTTGTGTTTTGTCGCTAGTTTTCTCCACTCAGCAGTGGATGACATGCAGGCATTAACAGTATATTTTTCCAGTATCTCTGCTGTTAATCACAGGGTAAATCCATAATTCCAGAATGATTCAAATTAATTCATTCGAGCACTCTCATGTCTTTACTTTGGTTGACAAGACGTTTATCGTCCACAACTTTTATATGGTCTGCTTCAACTTTTCAACTCAAAAGTTCTCAGTGTTACTCCAAGCTCTTACAAACTATGTTTAAACTTAGACACAAAAATCTTTGCATTTATGTCTGATGCTTACTTCTTGCCACCTCTGCAATTTTTTTCATAAAATTACAATAATAATAATTGGATTACATGTGTACTTTCTACCCATATCAGTGTATTCTGCCCATTCCAGATCTCCAGACACTGTAAACACTATGCTTGTCTGCCTTTCATGCTGGTAAGAACGATAACCTCAAGATGATCACAGCCTAATATGTGAATTACTTACGTGAAATGTTTCTTATTATCAGGAACCTTACAAATGGCAAAGGGCAACACTTATGTATTGTATGGCAAGGTTTTGGTAGTGGGAGGGGCTAGAGGGGTGGCTTCTGTGAGAAGCAGTTAGAAGCTTCCCCAATGTCCAACTGAGCCAATTCCAGCTGGCTTCAGGATGGACCCACACTAGCCAAGGCCAAGCCCATCAGCAATGGTGGCAGCACCTCTGGGACAACATATTTTAGAAGGGGGAAAGGAAAAAAAAACCTGCACAATTGCAGCTGGAGGCAGAAGTGGGAATATGCAAGAGAAACAACTCTGCAGACACCAAGGTCAGTGAAGAAGGAGGGGGAGGAGGAGCTCCAGGTGCCAGAGCAAAGATTCCGTGGGGCCCGTGAAGATCATGGTGAGGCAGACTGTGCCCCTGCAGTCCATGAAGGTCCATGGTGGAGCAGACATCCACCTGCATATGGAGGACCCCACGCTGGAGCAGGTGGATGCCCAAATGAGGCTGTGACCCTGTGGGAAGACGTGCTGAAGTAGGGTCCTGGCAGGACCTGTGAACCCATGGAGAGAGAAGCCTATGCTGCAGCAGGTTTCCTGGCAGGACTTGTGGCCAGGTGGGGGACCCACACTGGGTCAATATGTTCCCCAAGGACCACATGCTGTAGAAATGACCCATCAGCTCATGAAGAA
Source organism: Chaetura pelagica (assembly GCF_000747805.2). Classification (NCBI taxonomy): domain Eukaryota; kingdom Metazoa; phylum Chordata; class Aves; order Apodiformes; family Apodidae; genus Chaetura; species Chaetura pelagica. Next base: position 271,721 of record NW_009951965.1, on the reverse strand, counting down.
CTACAGCCTGTGGAAAAGACTCACCTTGGAGAAATTTGTGGACAACTGTCTCCCTTGAAAGGGACCCCACAATGCAGCAGGAGAAGAGTGCAAGGAATCCTCCCTGAGGAGGAATGAGGGGCAAAAAGAATTTGTGATTAACTGACCACAACTTCTATTCTGCAACTCCCATTCCCTGTCCCCCTGGCACCACTGCAGGAGAGGAGGTAGAGAATTTGGGAGCAAAGTAATTTGAGCCCAGGAAGAAGAGAGGGGTGAGAACAAAGGTGTTTTTAAGATTTGGATTTCATTCTTATTACCCTATTCTGATTTTATTGGTAATAAATTAAATTAATTCTTCCCCACATCAAGTGTGTTTTGCCCATGATGGTAAATGATGAACGATCTCTCCCTGTCCTCATCTTGTCCAACCTGCTATTCATTATACTTTCTCTCCCCTGTCCACCTAGGGAACAGGAGTGATAAGCAGCTTTGACAGGCATCTGGTATCCAGCCAGGGTCAACCCACCACACCTTGCTTAGAAAACTAAAAAGATCTGAATTCTGTAAAACTGAATGAAAGAGCAAAAGTTTATCTTTAAATTAACCCAAAGTCTCTGCAATGCTCCATTGACTACATTTTTGAGAATTAGGCATCAGAATCTCAAATACTTATCAGATTTATTGTCTTCTGCTATTATAGAACAATAATAGAAGACTAGCATAATGCACTAGAAAGATATTTTGAAACCCTTATAAAAATCCAAACACAGCATCAGAGCAATTAAATATAAAGCAAGGCAAATTAGGTCTGGACAGTACGCTACAGATCCTTCAATTACAAAATTACCTTTGGCACTACACAAAAGCATCTCTACAACATTCTCTTGATATAGACACAGACTAAAACTGCCACGCTGCCCAGGGGCTTTAAAACCACAAATTATTTTTCTCCAGTTTTTAAGGGCTTGAAGCCAACGAAGACTCACTCCAACTTATGAGTAAATAGGAGGCAGGGACACAATCAAGGATCAAACCTTTGTATCATTGTTTTTGCACTGTCACATTTTTTCCTTTATTACCTGAAGATGTTGAATTATTATTAAAATCAAAAGTGTAAAGGGTAGACAACCACATAATAGAAAACAAGCATAAGGAAGCTGGATCAACTCAAGAAATGTTGTAAATAAATAAAGAAAAAATATCTTTTGTCTCCCAAAAATCTCTAAAAAGTGCATCAAGAATTATACACAGGTACTATCAGCTGATATACATGTATGAATATCTGGAAGCTCTCATGCCTGTAATGTGACTCAGCCTTCAAAATACATTGGAATTCTTGAGAAACACTGCTTTGAAAATTGCTTAAGACCTGTCTTTACTGCAGACAGTTTGAAAGCATCATTATGAATGCACTATTTGAAGAACTAGGTCTCTTAAAAGCTGCAGGCCAAAAAGAGTATTTTCTTTCAATAGGTAATGGAGAAATCTCACAGGCAATCTGACAGAGACACATGAGAGAAAAATGGGTGACCACCTTCTTCCTAAACAGTCTTCCAATTGTAATTCTAATTAATTTCTTTAGAGCACAATAGAGGAAAAAGAAAACAAATATTTAAGTTATTATATAACTTATAGTTAAGTTATACTTAAATTATGATTTAACTGAGTTTTCAGTCTCCCAGTCTGAATACCAGTTCATCATTCTTATTCCACATAAACCATCTTTGCCTTTAATCCTCAGACAGACAGACCAATTTAAAAAGAGCCTTGTGGCTTTATTTTGCTGAACATGGTACAACCATACTGAGGCGCTCATTCCATGATTTTGAAACAGTAAGTCTTCACTCACACTTGGCTTGAAGACAGATAAATGCAAGGAATTATGACAGAAACTAAACTGAAAAATATATGATTATCAGATATTCACTGAGGGATCTATTCTTCTTCTCAGTCTGTCCAGTGGCTTTCACCTTAACCTGACAAGGCTGAAGATGTAGGATCTTGCATTACAGAAAGCATTTACTGAGGAAAACTCCAGCAGATTGTTTAAGCAAAGTGGGAAGAATCACCTGCATACCAGTTTGGAGGTGCTTAAGAAACAGCTTTTGCTGTTCATGATGGGAAGACAATGAACAAAAATCTCTGTATACTCCAAATAGTTCAGTGAAGAGACTTTCTCCAAGACATGAAAACTAAGAAGAAAAAAAGGCAAAAAGCTGCATAAAGAACCAGATCCAAGAGATTCCAGAACAGTCACCTTCACGTGCAAAGATTGACACTGAGGAGCAAGGCAAACATATGTCCAACAGACACATCAACATAAAGTGCCGAAAGCCTAGAGAAGAATAAAAGTAGAGAAGATAAACTACAAAAATAACATCATACTCTACCTTCACAATATGGAAAAGATGGATAAAATCCAGTAGCATATGCCTGCTAGAGCAGCAGATTCTCATTTAAGAGAACTTATGTTTTCTCACTGCAGTCTTTTAGTGATTCCATATGTTTCCAAAAAACCTTGTGAAATGTAAGGTACTTGGGCCAATCTCAGAAATTGAGCCCCTGAACAAACATGTCTTCAGCCATAAGGCTTTATCAATTGAGAAGTTAGCTAAGATTTCAAAATAGGCTGGAGATGGAACCTGTAGGGTTACTGAGCTGGTAAACTACAGCTAAATAAAGTATACCTAAACACACTAAGTAAGCAACTGAGCTTACTGCTTTCTCCATCATTATGTCACTTTGCCTCAGAATTGAGATCAAGCCCCCTTGTTTGCTTGCTAGTCTAGAATTTTGCACTGCTGTTAAAGCAAATAAGATTTCAAATTTTCAGTTGATTCTAGAAGTCTAGGTCTAAGCAAAAAGACTGCGAAGTCCACACACAGTTATCACAAAATGCTGCAGCTATACAGAGATATATTTCCTGTGATTAAGATTTATGAGCCATTTGTGCAGAAATTGGAATTTCAGGTGTAAATATATCTTCTGCACCATTTTACTTTGCCATCTGTACCATTTTACCATTACTGTACCATGTTACCTGATTTTCTAATGAACTTGATTTTCATTTAGAGGTACTCATGAATTAAGCCTTCAGGGAAGCGCTCACTGTAAATGTTCTATATTTACAACAACTTGGAGTCTGTAGAAATACTTGCATCTAAGCACAATACTATTTCTTTTTTTCATTTAAAATATATATTAAAACTCATCAACATCTAAGTGTATCAAATGTTCTACACAAATATATAGAGTAGCTCAGATACTGTCATAAGCAGCTATTTTCTGAATAAAAAATTTAAAATCTAAATTTCACAGAATTAACTACAGTCCTACTAGAACATTCCCTCATCAAAATACACCAACAAATCCCTACAAAATATCTTGCTTTCTTCATTTAACTATTAAAAACAGTACGCAAAATTCCATGTCAGCTCCATATAAATATGTTGAAAAAAAAGATTAACGTGGCCATCTAGAGGAGAAAAGAATGATGTGAAAACATGCCACACACATTTTCAGGCTTCAGAATAAAAGATTATTAGAAGTGTGTAGCCAGAAAACAGATATAATAAACTAGCTATGCAATAGATAACATGTGAACCCTAATATACTATCTTCATTTTGGTGGTCTTAGCAATGCAAAAATAATAATATTATTTATGGTTTTAGCAATGCAAACAAAGCTTACAGGGTGAATCAATAAAGACAAGATATTTTGTCTCATTGTGAAATTTTGTGTGTGCACTGTTAACCGCAGACACACCTAAACAAACAGATTTTACAAGTGAAGATCAAAGTGCATAGTAAACAATTATTAGTCAACTGTTTACTGACTCCTTTGAAAACATACAGCACATAGTTGCAAGATGTAACATGCGATAGATATTAACTGCTGAAGAGAAACTAACATAGAATTTTTAAAGAAAAAAAAAGTTATTTTCATTGCTTATATTACTCTACCACTGATGGAATTTTTAATTATATCATCAGAGGGTGGTTCACTAGCAACGAGCTGGAGGGAAACAGAGATGAGACAAAAATTTATTTTCTCCTGTCATTACTTTACTGTAACACTACCAGGTCCCTGGTCAACATATGGACTGATTGGTGCCTTAAGCTCAAAGTACAGCTCCAATGTTTAAGTCTTAGAAGTAGAAATAATAGAAAACATATGAGGAAACAGAAGCACACAAAGTTAAATACATTGTCAGTTGTTTCCTGAAGTACATAGGAACACACTGCTTGTTCCCACTGCACTATAAACAATCAAGAAATGGTTCTATAATTTACCTTTACACTTCTAAAAATATAACTCTACATTCATAAAAAAACAAGTATTTAATTAAACACTTCAGGATTCCTATGGCATCACACATTCTATAAATTAATTTTGTGAACTTTGAGCAGTAAACTTTGAATTTTTAAAAATTACATTGAGACATCTAGAAAGCTTATGCTCTCCACTTCTAACCAAAGATTTTTAACCTCATCTGTTCAGTGAACTATTTTGCTGAACACACAAAAACTGGTAGCAGCAGCTAGTCTCTCATTTATTTTTGGCTGCAGGCTTTCTTCATGAGGTTACCATCTTCTCGTCAAAGTTCTAGGCCAGGCAACTTTCCCTCTGTAATGATCATAATATACAAGGAGTATTCTATCTTCTTCTCTATTCTGACACATTTTTATCATTGCGCAAAGCTTCTTTCTTTTATGTTTTAAATAATTAAGAAAGAACATAAAAAGTAGCATCTCTAATTATTCTCGTGTGCCACCTTCAGGTCACTGAAAAGTGAAAAATATTAGGCTGTTAATCTGTTGCTATGTCCAATACTACAGAATTCTATTGAACTTTTTTTTTCTTAGATTAATGGATTACAAAAATGAGACAAAATAATCACTAAATTTGGCAGGTATTTTGCAGAAAACTGTTGCATGACTGCAGGCTGCCATCTGATAACATTACTGATTCTCCGCTCCATGTAAAATATGAGAAAAGGCTCTCACAAGCAGCAGCAAAAGCAAAACACTGACAGCATTAAAGCTTTTTTGCAAGTACAAGTACGTAGTTGAAAATTTACCATTTTCTAAGTTAGAATATTTTCTGTTTTTTTGCTTTAACTTTTTTTTTTCAAACCCTGAATGTTCTTTTATTGTAATAAAGTCAATTTGCATATTAATTTTAGAGTATGTGTGTGTGTGCATGTATATAAATAGCTTTTACATCCAGCCAGCTCTCTGAATGGAAATATCATTGACAGCAGATGGTGATAGGTATCCTTAGCAATAGACAAAAAAACAAAAAAGGAGGAGAAACATTAACTTTCTGGATGCAGTATTTGAACTTGCCAATAGGGTTCTTTTGTCTTAGATTCTAACCCTGATGTAGATTTCCACACTGGAGTTCTCATTCCCCAGGAGAGGTTAAAAGTCAGCGACTATGGATTTTGATGATCTGAGAGGATGATACGGACAATTATTAAACAAACAAACAATACTGGATACAGGCTAGCACAATGCCTTTGGAGTTTAAGTCTTACAGGGCCAAAGTGAAAAGCTCAGATGAACTGGGAACTTTTCACAGAAATTATTAGCTAAGGAAGATAAAAAATCTGAACTGTGAAATAGAAAGAGGAATGTCACACGTTCCTTCCAATATTAACTACTCTATGACTGTTTCAACAACCGGCCTCAATAGTTTGAAGAGAGACAAATACATTTCTTATGTATCTGAAAGTGGTCTCCTTGTATAAGTTGTATCTGGTACTATTTGCTAGCAAATAAAATTAAGTTTTCCATCACCTGTTAATATACATCACCATTCTTTCCCAACATTGACACAAGCCATACAAAGTATCAGTATCTTGGCTTTCATATTGCCCCCACCAATGTATCTCAGTAGACACAAAAACCCAAACATGATACTTTCACTAACTCTTTTCTTTGTTGTCATCCTCCACCACAGTGTCCAAGGATTGTTTCTTACCACCTAACATCACCTTTGCATCTCATTCTCTATTAGCTGGAACTCAGAGTCCCAACCACTCCTACAGTTTAACAGAAGAGGAAAGAAACAAAATTTCTGATTATTAATGAAGATTCTTCTTACTTTGCAACTATATTCTATACATGGTTTTCACTTCCCTTGTGTCTCAATTTGGAATTACAAATGAACATCCACTATTTTCAAACTTCAGTGGCAAACAGACTTTTATATCATTTAATTACATCACACAGCAGAAAATTTAAAAATTTTCAAGCCTTTCTGGACGGTATATAACATTTAAGGACAGATATATTTTAATTACATGCATCCACTTTTTATAAGAAAGTATCAATCTCTAAAAACCTTTGCATTTTAACAGATCAAAGGGAGACCAACTAATACCATACTATAGCACAGCACCTATATCAGAATTAGACTTCCATGTAACTTAAATCAGAGTTCACTTTTCATGCTAAAAAATGGCTACAGACACAGTTCTCACATACAGCTATTTTCAAGCACAAAAAGCACTTTGACAAAATATTGACAGTAGAATACTTAGCCTCTGTGTCAGGCTGTCCCTCTAACTTTCACCACAAAAGAAAACATCCATTGTTCAAGTGCAACTTCTAACACCATGGAAATATTATATTAATTTCATATTTTTAATAATTTCTTGGTGATTTCAAGACAAGAAAAGATGCAGAACGTTCCAGTAACGCACACAACAATGATAATACACACCATAACCAATAATAAATTCTATGTACTTTGCTGTTATGACAGCTTACCAATGGAGGAATAACAGGTCTTCCTTCTGTTTATAATATCATAGAATTCATCAAGACTGCAATTTTTTCTTCTTAAATCAAAACAGTTTAAATTTCCTCCAATATAAAATTGCTAATAAAAAAGTTATATGAAACCTAATATAAAGCGATATATAATTTGCATTATTTCCAGATGAAACTGCACAAGTCTGTGCCATTTTTTTGAGCATGCACAAATATAAAAAGATATCTGGATATTTCTTGCAGAAACTGATTATTTACAAGTTAAGCTATTTACAAGTCGTCGTCTAAGCCTTATTTATCCAGAATACAATTCTGAAATTTGGAATAAATGGAATGTTTTTAAATCACTCTTACCTTCATCTATTGAGGCTTCACTACTGTATCCATCATATTCTGCAGACAGGGGACTATATTTTTGTCTGGTTTCCCACACATAGTTTTTTTGCTGTCTGCCATCCACCACTGGCAGCCTTGAACTCTGGGTTCTAGACAAGGCTTCATGATATTTACCCAGTGCTTCATCTTCACTCTCAGATGATGAACCATGTTGGTCTTTATCCATATACGAGTTGTCTGTTTGAATAAAATAAAGCAAATCGACTACAGCTCAAAATAAAATACAGGAAAATAAACATAAAGGGTTATAATTGAAGATGCGTAAGCTATTTAAATTAAAATGTCTGCAATATTTTAAAAGTATACTCTTGTTCCAATTTTAAGTATTAAGTGATTTTGTAATTGGTGAGAGCTATTTTTATTTTCTAGAAAAACTGAAAGATGATTAAGCCCCCGAAAAACATACTAAAACTTATTCAAAAGAAAATGGATCTATTTAAGTATGGTAGCACAAATTGAGGATCTTTAAACCCTTCATTAGGTAAGAAAGTGCACAAAATAATTTATGTAAAGTAAATCCAGCAATGCTGCAATATTATATTTAGATACCAAAAAGGCAGCTTCTGATCTGAAGCTGATTTTTGCTGCGAGTATGCAGTATAACATAGAAATTAAAATTATTTACAAAGTGATGTCTACAACAAAATCATTTTAAGATCTTTACACCAGTAGTACTTAAACTCACCAAAACAAATGGCAAAATGTTACTGAAAGATGTTTGCATGCATAATTTTGTTTAACTTACAATAAACAGCCCCTTGTTCAATAACTGAAATTAATGCAGATTCTCACTGCAGACATCTGGCAATGGCAAAAAATTGCACAGAAGAATCCATCTAGTTAATTCTTTTATGAGAGTTCCTCTATAACACCCACTCCTTTGGTCAACTTTTCCAACTATTTCTCAAGTATGAGTTCCTATCACAAGCCAAAGATTCAGCTGCATTTTTATTACTGTAAAATGAAATCTTCCTCCTCCCTTTTCCAAACTTCAAATGGATTCTGTCCAAATGCAACATGCCATGCATTCTGTAGATCTCAACAACCTCTAACAGGCATTGAAAGTGTTCATGTAAACTCAATAGTCAGCATTACCACTACTCTGTGAGTGAGCCTATAGCGTATGGTTAATCAATGGATTTCCATTACCAGCAGAGCTCTGAGATGCCCATAATAGCATTTTTCAGATCCTGATTCTGTAAGGAAATACTGTCTAACTCATGCTACCTAGCCATGCTCAACCACTTCTCCCCTCCTTGCTTTTCTGCTCTCCTTCCAGTCCCTGTCCTAACTCTAATTCTGCATTTCTGCTCACATTAGTCTCTGTCTTTATGCCCTGACAGTCTCACTTCTCTACCTGGGTACTGTGACTAAAGGAGGGATTCAGCAGACCCACAATTCAGTCATTTAAAATTAAAGTAACTCAACCTATGCTAGCCATCTAGGCCACTTCTGCAGTCAAATGTTTGCCTCTTCCCACTATAGCAGTCATTCCTTCCCACTTTTAGGCAAGCCTCTCGAGTAGATGAGTAAAATCACTTTTTCTTGAGATCTGTTTCTCCCTCGTACTCATACAAAAAAACCTATGTTGCAAGTTCAGATGAAACATCTTCTGCAAAGCTACATTTATACAAGTTAGAACCTTATTCTAAGTTCCTATCTCCCAGTCCCATAGTCCAGGTTCCTGCTCTAAGCACTCAGTTTTGGTCTCTTATGGGAATTTCCTCTTTATTCTCTTTGTCTATTAAATTCCAAATTCTCTTTACACCCTCAGTCTCTCCACCTTCTATATTATCAGTTCTCCCCATAGCTGTCACTCACCCTATTTCACATCCCAGTCTACTACTTGTATTGTGTCACATTTCTTCAGGAAGTTTCTGTCCTCACATAAGTAATCTTTATTCTCAATTCTTCTTTTCAAATGTCTAGTGTCCTTCAATAACTGTTATTATCAAAAGCAGAAGATCTGCTCTGTTCTTCAGCCCCTACTATGAAGCATGAGTGCAAATGGGATGGTCAGTGAATTTAAAAAGCAAATGATAAGAAGTGTTTATTATGCCTTTTCCAAAGGCAAAGCTTCCAAGGATTTGCAATTTGGTCAAACTTACATATTTTTTTAATTGAAAAACATAGAATCATAGAATGTATTGGGTTGGAAGGGTCCTATAAAGGTATCTAGTCCAACCCCCTGCAATAAGCAGGGACATCTCCAACTATACCAGATTACTCAGAACCCCATCAAACCTGACCTTTAATGTCTCCAGGGATGGGGCCTCCACCACCTCTCTAGGCAATCCATTCCAGTGATCCACCACCCTCATATTAATTAATTTTTCCCTAATGTCCATCCTAAATTTACCCTTTTCTAGCTTAAAATCATTACCCTTTGTCCTAATGTTACATGTTCTTGTGAACAGTTCTTCTTCAGCCTTCTTACAGGCCCCTTTCAGGTACTGGAAGGTCCCTCCAGAGTCTTTTCTCTTCTTCAGGCTGAACAACCCTAACTCCCTCAGACACCTTTATAAGAGGTGCTCCAGCCCTCTGATCGTTTTTGTGGCTCTAAGAATCACAAAATGGTTTGGATTGGAAGGGACCTTAAGGATCATCTAGTTCCAACCCCCTCTGCCATAGGCATGGACACCTCCCACTAGACCAGGTTGCCATCCAACCTGGCCTTGAACAGTTCCATGGAAGAGGGCACCTCAAGTACATTGAAATCTTCCTCCTCCCTTTTCCAAACTTCAAATGGATTCTGTCCAAATGCAACATGCCATGCATTCTGTAGATCTCAACAACCTCTAACAGGCATTGAAAGTGTTCATGTAAACTCAATAGTCAGCATTACCACTACTCTGTGAGTGAGCCTATAGCGTATGGTTAATCAATGGATTTCCATTACCAGCAGAGCTCTGAGATGCCCATAATAGCATTTTTCAGATCCTGATTCTGTAAGGAAATACTGTCTAACTCATGCTACCTAGCCATGCTCAACCACTTCTCCCCTCCTTGCTTTTCTGCTCTCCTTCCAGTCCCTGTCCTAACTCTAATTCTGCATTTCTGCTCACATTAGTCTCTGTCTTTATGCCCTGACAGTCTCACTTCTCTACCTGGGTACTGTGACTAAAGGAGGGATTCAGCAGACCCACAATTCAGTCATTTAAAATTAAAGTAACTCAACCTATGCTAGCCATCTAGGCCACTTCTGCAGTCAAATGTTTGCCTCTTCCCACTATAGCAGTCATTCCTTCCCACTTTTAGGCAAGCCTCTCGAGTAGATGAGTAAAATCACTTTTTCTTGAGATCTGTTTCTCCCTCGTACTCATACAAAAAAACCTATGTTGCAAGTTCAGATGAAACATCTTCTGCAAAGCTACATTTATACAAGTTAGAACCTTATTCTAAGTTCCTATCTCCCAGTCCCATAGTCCAGGTTCCTGCTCTAAGCACTCAGTTTTGGTCTCTTATGGGAATTTCCTCTTTATTCTCTTTGTCTATTAAATTCCAAATTCTCTTTACACCCTCAGTCTCTCCACCTTCTATATTATCAGTTCTCCCCATAGCTGTCACTCACCCTATTTCACATCCCAGTCTACTACTTGTATTGTGTCACATTTCTTCAGGAAGTTTCTGTCCTCACATAAGTAATCTTTATTCTCAATTCTTCTTTTCAAATGTCTAGTGTCCTTCAATAACTGTTATTATCAAAAGCAGAAGATCTGCTCTGTTCTTCAGCCCCTACTATGAAGCATGAGTGCAAATGGGATGGTCAGTGAATTTAAAAAGCAAATGATAAGAAGTGTTTATTATGCCTTTTCCAAAGGCAAAGCTTCCAAGGATTTGCAATTTGGTCAAACTTACATATTTTTTTAATTGAAAAACATAGAATCATAGAATGTATTGGGTTGGAAGGGTCCTATAAAGGTATCTAGTCCAACCCCCTGCAATAAGCAGGGACATCTCCAACTATACCAGATTACTCAGAACCCCATCAAACCTGACCTTTAATGTCTCCAGGGATGGGGCCTCCACCACCTCTCTAGGCAATCCATTCCAGTGATCCACCACCCTCATATTAATTAATTTTTCCCTAATGTCCATCCTAAATTTACCCTTTTCTAGCTTAAAATCATTACCCTTTGTCCTAATGTTACATGTTCTTGTGAACAGTTCTTCTTCAGCCTTCTTACAGGCCCCTTTCAGGTACTGGAAGGTCCCTCCAGAGTCTTTTCTCTTCTTCAGGCTGAACAACCCTAACTCCCTCAGACACCTTTATAAGAGGTGCTCCAGCCCTCTGATCGTTTTTGTGGCTCTAAGAATCACAAAATGGTTTGGATTGGAAGGGACCTTAAGGATCATCTAGTTCCAACCCCCTCTGCCATAGGCATGGACACCTCCCACTAGACCAGGTTGCCATCCAACCTGGCCTTGAACAGTTCCATGGAAGAGGGCACCTCAAGTACATACTCCAATATAAAAAGGTGACAAAGCATCTTAGTGAAGCAGATGTGAAATCTACTTATGTTTTGCACAGATAACCAGCATGTTTTTTGCATACTCAATTCTTGGAAGCAGCTAAAAATTTTAAACTATGGCTTCAAAATAAAATCTCAGATGTAAAGCATGCCAACTTTTATCCTAAATACTTCAAATCTGCCACACAGTTATACACAACTGAAAATAAGGTCTTGAAATTGAAAACTTTAGGATACCTTAAATGCAGATGGTCTTACCAGCTCTACAAGCAATATATATATAATCTTAACCTAATCTTAATCTAACCAGGAAAACTGGTGCCTTCAAAGACTGCTAATAAGCAACTAGATCTTTCAACCCTAGGCTATTAATTTTATTTCAAGTTTGACAAATACGGCTCTTCCCATATTATGGATGGCTATGAAGCAAGTTCAGTTTCTCTGACCATTTTTTGAGAATATCACACCATGCAATATATATTCTGGCTAGCAGATTCACTGCAATGATTGCCCAGAAAAAGGCCCTCAACCGTTTGGATCTTGTCACCTAGGAAACTTCTACAGATTCCACAACTACAATTAAGGCAGGGCATACCAGAACTAACATATACTGCCAGACTTCAGTATTAGATGCATAAATTATCATTAAAAGAAATGTATTCACAAATATGAAATTAGGCTCATTAATCAGTCTGCATACAGAGTATGAAATGAAATGGTATAAAAGACAATAGGAACATGTTTGAAAGAAGTAATGGAAGTTATGCCTCTAATTATACACTGATGTTTTTAAGTATCTGGAAGTTCTCAGTCATACCAACTATTTTTTAGCCTGGTTTCCAGCATAAAAGAAAAAAAAATAAGGATGTATGCTATTATTACAAGTCATGAAACAAAAACTTCTTCAGAGGACTTAAAAACCTCATTGAAGTTAAAACACAAGTTATCCATGCAAATATTTTTTAAATTAACAATACAAATATGTTTCAGTTTCTTTAGAAAAAATAGCTTCCTGCACATTAAAAAATAGTAAAAAAATCCTCAGGGCTTTATGCTTCTCCTTGCCACTTCTTTTTGGTTTTTTATACGTTAGTTGGAAACTTGCCTAAGAGAATGAATGTTCTTATTAAAAACTTTGCTTTATTTGGCTAACAAAGGTCCTACTGAAAGTTATTTTTTTGCTTATTAAAATGCCTTTTTTGATAAAGAATATACTTTACAAATACTGTATTACAAGAAGAAATAATATATAGGACCACGGAAACATGGTAAGCACCTCCTAAATCAAAGTTAAAAAAAAACCCAAAACAAAACAACACAAAAGCCAACAAAAATAATAACAGGAATTTTCAGATAAACCACACACACTAAAAAAAAGGCAAAAAACTGGCTTATTTTATGAAATCATTCTTTTCTCCACAAATACAGAATCTCTAGAAAAGCCTGTGCTGCTTCCTAAAAACTCACTAGACAGGCTCCAAAACAGTTGTGCAAAGCTTTGCTTCTTATTCAAAAACTATTATTGCACTCCCGTTGTGATACTGTTTAAGATTGGATGTTGAAGATGGCATACACAGCATCCATAACAACACATACATTTTCTTTGTAAGACTTCAAATAGGACAAACCTCATTCAGCTCTTTCTACACTTAAAATCCCTTAATTGCCACTTGTCATTGCATTTTGTTTTGAAATTACTATCTTACATATCCTAGAAATACATTGTGAAGGTTTACTAAAATGTAACAGAAGTTATTTTTTCTTTATCATCTTATCACATTTTATGCTTTTTAAATACGTAAAATAAAAAACATTTTCACAGAACAAGTGTTAATTTCCAGTATTAATTAGTTCATAGCTTTCAACAGAAACCACACAAGGCACATTAGAAAAGGTAAGAAAATCTGTATATAGAAAAAGAAAAGTTAGAACATAGGAAAGGCATTTATTAATCAGTTCCTTCAAGTAATACTTTAAAAAGTAATTAACTTCCAAGAAATATCAACATAACTAGAGAATAAAGCACTGACAACACAGACCTTTCATCCATAGGAAACACTATTATTAACTGTGTAAATTAGGTGAAAAAGTAGGAAGTATCATAAGTCTCAGGAAAGGTTGAAGAATGCAGTTTGCTGATGTACTCCTCACCTTTTCCTGCTGTCTTCTTATTACGTAGTTCTCTTGAATTCTTTTCTGATTCCTTTGAGTTTTTCTTTTTACCTACTTTTGCAATTGTGGTTGACACATTGTCTTCATCCTTTGACAGAGATTTTCCTTTTCTGTCAAAAAAGGCTTTAGATTTCTTTTCTTTTACTTCATTAATGCAATTGGGATGGTCGTGTGTCTTCTTCAATTTGGAGTCTGATAATCTTTGTTTCTGTATTTCAAGTTTTGTTTCTAAATCTTGGGGAACCTTCATACTGTGCACTTCTCCAGAATTCTTAAAATCAACTCCAGGTGACCGTGGTTTAATTTTTCTATGCAAGTGATTCTTAGAATTATCTGATACTGCATATAGGGAATTATCTTGTTCCTCAACAGATTGCTCCATTGTAAATTTACTACTTTTCAGGTTACTATCCCTCAAGAATTCATCATTTACAAAACACTCATTTCTTCCTACTTCTTCCCTTTGAAAATGTCCTCCTACATTCTTCAAATCCTGAGGTACTTCTGTATGACTTAAATTATTATTACTCTCTTTGCCTTTTAACGGGTGCTGATTTTTGTTCACAACATAGTCAGATGCTCCATCTTGACTTGTATCTTTTCTTACAAAATCTAATGAATTAGAATGAGTCTCCTTACATTTTCCAATATGTCTCTTTGCTTCCATACTAATTTCCTGAGAATGAGTTAATGATGTTGTATGTTCCTCTCTCCCTTGCACAGGATTATCATTCTGTATTTTGGAACTATCATCTTCTGCACGAAGGCCGTTTATCATGCTTGTTACTTGTTCTGTTACTGTATCAGCTACATTGTAGCCAACTTCCCCAACAACACTGGTCAGCTCATCCACAGCACTGCTAAGTGTGTCAACCAAAGAAGACACAGAGGGAAGGCTCAGATTTTGTTGGAGGTTTCTGAAAAACGCCATTTGTCCAGCCTATCCAGTGACAACTTTTAATACGGAACTATCCTCCGCTTCACAAACAGATCAGCTCTGTTGGTCCAAGTTCAATTTCAGAGCTGTTTGCTTTTGCTACCTCAAACTCAGCACATTTACCCATAGAAGCTGCAGCTTTGCTCTTTCCATTCAATATGCATTGAAAATAGTAAGAAAGCAGCTAAGTAAATATCTTGATACGAAGCCACTACCAACCAGCAAAATCATAGTCTTTCATGAACTGCAGCATCAACTAGCCATAATAAAATTCATCATTTTCAAAAATAAGGTAACTGGGTGAGTTGAAAATATGGGGGGTTTATTCTAACCTGCAAAGAAGAAGTTGTAAGACATTTAAATTACATACTTTCATCAATGTCACACAAGCTTTTAACATAATAGCTGCACAAAAATCTTCTTCACCCCAAAGCAGTTGTTGTCTTTTACATAAGCTAAGACATTTTGAAACATGAAGACCTGTTTTGCAGCAAAAAGGAAGTTAAGATGACAGACCTAATTTCCAGGGGGCACACAACCTTTCCTGTCTCCAAGACAACAGAAAACAAAAATGTAGCTACCTTTAGCTACCTTTTCAAGAGGTAGGAGATAAGAAAACCTCTGAAATTTTCCATTCTGCTTTCTGGTGTCCATCTCTTCCTCTCAAGTCAGCTAACAAAGCCCAGTTGCTTTGCACAGCCCAAAAGTAGTGGTTATTTTACCAACCCTCAAATTACATACTTTCATCAATGTCACACAAGCTTTTAACATAATAGCTGCACAAAAATCTTCTTCACCCCAAAGCAGTTGTTGTCTTTTACATAAGCTAAGACATTTTGAAACATGAAGACCTGTTTTGCAGCAAAAAGGAAGTTAAGATGACAGACCTAATTTCCAGGGGGCACACAACCTTTCCTGTCTCCAAGACAACAGAAAACAAAAATGTAGCTACCTTTAGCTACCTTTTCAAGAGGTAGGAGATAAGAAAACCTCTGAAATTTTCCATTCTGCTTTCTGGTGTCCATCTCTTCCTCTCAAGTCAGCTAACAAAGCCCAGTTGCTTTGCACAGCCCAAAAGTAGTGGTTATTTTACCAACCCTCAATATCTTTTGTAGGTCTATTTTTTTTTTTTTTTTTTTTTTTTTAATTTGCCAGTATCCTTAAAGACCTTGTTGTATTAAAAAAAAAATAGAAATAATTTCTTAGTCAGAGATAAGATGTCTTTAGCTTCTAAGGTTTTACTTCTTTACAATTATTTTCCCAAGGCAGCTGAAGGCTTTTTATAGGATGAGTGAAAACCCAATAATCCCATTCACAAATTTACTTGAGAAGATTTAATTATAAACAATTACGGAATGTTTAAAATACATTCAAGAGTATTCTCACAGTGCAAGAGAAATATCTTCACATAAATAAATGTCAACTTCTTGCTTATATAGCTGTTGAATTTCTGCACAGTCAGGGAAAAATTCAATATTGTGTGTTTTCATCACTTGAGTCAAGAGATCATTTGTGTATTTCTAGACATCCTTGCAAAAATGTGCACTCTTATAATTAACTTTAGTACACTGTATTTCAGATACTTACAAAGTTTATCTTGTGAATTTTTTCTTGTAGTATATCCTGAATCGAGATCTGGGAAACCACTAACATTTTCAAAACACATCTTCTTATTAATATATAGGAATAGTAGCAACATGAGAACAATGAACACTCCAACAGCAGACAGGAATCCAATCGCTTCAGGAGATACTAAAGGAAACAGAAAGAAACACATTCTAATAAGTCTTGTAGAAGTTTAACTCATAATAGTTATAATATTTATCAGAACTAATCACTAATAAATACTACTAAAGTTCTAAATATATGCAAGATATAACTGAAAAAAAGACTTTAAATTTTATTTAATGTTAAATACTGTTAAATTTAATGAGTTTTTTCTCTTCCAATCATCTTTTCCAAGTACAGAAAAACATCTGGTCCTAATCTAAGGAAGGACTGACACTGTGAGCAAGGGGTTGTGCCCATGAGACAAGGTCTCTGCAGAAAATAGGGAGATTATCAGCAGATGCTAGGGCTGACAGCTTTTGATGGAAGATCTGAGAGAGAGAGTACTGGAATGGAGCTACAAACATCCTCCCCTCCTGGAAGAGGCTGGTGGTTTGGCGACCTGGACTGAGGGCCAACACAGACTGCTGCTGGGGAAGGACTGAGCCCTAGCTGGTGAGACCATTGCCTCTGTCAGCCTTGTTATACTCAGCTCCTGGCTTCTCTTCCCTTAGGCACCAACTGGCCCTTGCTGCTCCCTGACTAGTAATATACTCAGTAAACAAAAAACAGAATGAGAAGAAGCACATTAAGGGTAAGTTTCTTGTACATGTGCCACTTGCATATAAACCAAGAGTAAAGTGAAAAAGAGGTAAAACACACTTAATAAAAACCAGGTAGATGAAAAAAACCCAACCCAACATAATTGCTATTAAGCAGATAACTTAAAAGGAGTATTGGGCAGCTTTTGCAGTGTTAGAATCTTGCAAGTCCATCAGTACCTAACAATATCAGTAAAACTATTTAAGGCCAAGATTACCTAGAAAACTGTTTTAGAAATAAGAAATCTGGGAATGAAAGTAGCAAATTGGACCAACTGGGAAAGAGGAATCAAAGGCAGCTTGTTTACTTAAAAAGAGACTGAGCAGAGAAGATACAGAAGTTCATAATTCTCATGAGGGTCTAGAAACATAAGAATTAATGAAAAAGCTATAAAAGCAGTTAAAGAAAAAGAGAGCAGATCTTTTGACAGAAGGAATGTAGACGCCCATAGACTATAATGAAGCTGACCTGCTTCATTAAGCAAGGCTGCCAGAGTGTCAGAAGGAAGCCTGTTGGGCAACCCACTGGACTCTTCACTGGGTCTACATCTGAAGGTCTGATGTGTTCAGTTAAAGAGTGACACAATTACAAGTTTGTTAATAAGTATTGTGGGAAGTTTAAGTGAAGGGTTATAGAACTATAATTCAATATTTGGGTGCAATTTATAAGAATAAAGTGATAGAACTCAATAATTGCCTGTAATGAACAATGCAGTAAAAAGTGTTCTAGAACTGCCAGTGATTCATAGTGGTATGTTTGTTAGTTCATTAATCTGTTAATTTGCTTATCAGTAGTGTGCTGATGAATTAATAAACATTATAGCCTCTTATACATTCCAAAGAGGGAGAGTAAGACCTTGAGTTAAGAGACACCTTAACACTCAGAGTGTTTTAGTGGCACCAACACTGAGACAGATCTTTCAGGACTGAATAGGGCTGCATTCATATGGATGAAAGCTAGGTTTTCCCATATCCCTTTCTTCCTGCTGTTTTTGCTAGACTCCCTACTTTCTACTATAAATCTTATTCTTGGGGGTTGAATTTTTTTCTATTATGTAAGATTTATGAAGATTTATAAGATTTATCGATTCTGTTTGCCAAGATCTTGGCACTTCACTGTAGGAGTATAATGTGTGGCAACAGCTTTCCCTATGTAAAAAGTAGTGGGATTAAAGAAAAACTGGCAACATACTCCCTGTTCTCAGAGATGCAGTACAAAAGACAAGAGGCAACAGCCCAAAGTAGCGACAAGGAAAAATACAATTTGGAGGTGAGGGGGAAACAAATCCAGAATATGAGGGGTTAATCACTGGAACAGATTGCCAGTTATAGAACCCAACTTTATTGTTAGCCCTGATTTGAGCAGGGGGCTGAACTGCAAATTACTTTCCCAGGAGCTTTCTAAATTAAATTCTCTGCGTCTACATATGTCCTTTGTAAATCTGGGCTCATACATTTACATAAAAGTGCTGACTGAGAAACACACGCAGTTCCACAACCTCCTCAATTTGTTTTGAGGGGTGTTACGGAACATTTGTATTTGTGGTGCTGTTCTCAGATAATTATATGTTGTATTTTAAAAAAACAGAAAAGAAAGATAAAAAGAAATGCACCTTCCACCATCTAAAAGGAATTGGTCAGATTTGCACTTGTGTTCTGAGCTGAACATCCAGACCTATCTGAAACTGGGAATGTAATTTTTGCTTCACTTTTTATCTCTGACCAGAAGAGATCATGTAACATTGTGCCAAGAACCCTGAAAATTTTCACACAAAAAGGAAACTGCCAATAACTTTGAAATACCCATTCTGACAAAATTACTAAATACCAAATAGCAACCAAAAAAGATGAACAAAACAAAATGATGAAAAGGAAACACCAATTACACACAAACCTCCATTTAAACAATATAAAACTCAAGTAAAAATTTCTGGTTGGTTAGATCATACCAAAAAAATTTGGAAACAAACCCAGCAACTCCCAACTAAGTTAAGTTGTGAACACTGCCTACTAAAGAACTCAAGCCAAAGGTAGAAAAAATTGGAAACCTTCAAAATCTGACCATCACCTTCCAGCCCACTTAAATCCAAGAAAGAATAAGAAACATAAGAACACAGTATAACTGTGTAATAGGGCCAGAATAAAACAGAGAGTGCAAGAGGGAGGAGCAGTCATGTGGTATCTTCAATTTCAGACAGTACAACAAACACAACCAACCAGAGAATTAGAGTTCCCCATCAGTCCTTTGGGATGAGACACCCTGCTGCAGAAAGCAGACGAGGAAGGTGATAAAAGTGGAATTCTATTCTAAATTCATGAGAAAAATAAGCTAAAACATTTTTTAAAAAATATTTTCATTATCATGAAAAACGAGAAAAAAAATATCCCTTTGTTCACAGAAGACTTCGGTTGCACATCCTAAGTTTCCCTCATATTCCCTTCTAGTTCTAGTGTTCCCTGATTTAGAGCAAAGAAATTCCAGCATGTGTCAGGTGCACATTTACCACTTGTTTGGAAACTTCCTAAATCTGGGAAAGCTCTGAGATTCGACAAAAGCCTTGGTTTGTGCATATTCTTTTTTCACCTCAAAGTTTAACAGATGAAGTCTCCTAAGGTTCTCCTGGCAGTAGGCATCCTCCCTCTTCCCAAGACTGCGTATGGATAACCAAGAATGTCTGGGGCTACTGGAACAACATCCAGCTTTCTTTGCATTATTGACCCTGACCCAAATGATCCTATTCACTATGCCAAGAGCAGGAAATGTTCATTCTTCAATAACTTCCAGTTCTAATACATATTAAACACAGAGAGGCAGTGTCAGAAAAGGCAGGAAGAAGAAAACGTGATTCATCAGGACATGGGAACCAACAGAAGTAGGTGGTCACAATTAGGCACAAGTAAATGATGTCCAGTGAGAAAATGGGAAGTAAGATTTACAAAGAAGGTGTAACATTGGAATGGAGTACACAGAACAAGTTGGCAAATGAAGAGAAGGCAGGAAGATTAGGAAGACTAGACAGATAAAGATAATGGAATAACATACATTTATCCACAAGAATAAGTACTTTATTATTGCTTACAACTTTGCCTGAATTCAGTGTCAACAATGTTTCACCAGGAGACTGAATTCAAATTGTTCTATGATTCACAATAAAGGACAGTGAATGCTTTCTTTTAATAAGATAGATTAACAATACATCTTCAGAGAGACATGCACTTTCAAATACTTCACATTTGATCTTTTAAAACTATAGGTTTAAATTTATTATTTTTTACTTATGCTTACACTGTTCAGCAATCAAAGCTGCTTTGATCCATCAAAATATGTGCTTAAGGAATTTCATCACAACCTAAAAGTAACTTGAAAACATAATACATTTGCTTTTTTCTTGAGTAATTCCTGGATACTAACTAGTTTAAAAAGGCACTGTATGCAAACTACATTGTTCTCTACAGAAACACTGTATCTGATTACATGTTTCTGGAGTGAAAAAAAGAAACATTGGCTGATACCTTACAAAAAGAATGAAACCTTAGCTTCAGCAAGACTAATTAATTATTTATGTAATTCAGTGTGAACATAGGACTTGAAAATTATATTTCCATATCAATTTGTATCCATGTAAAGAATCTTAGAATGCTTGTTCACAGATTAAGTATATTATCAAGTTAAATTCCTTTAATGTATACCATTATAATGCCAGAAAAAAACCTAGATAAAATTATACTTCAATTTTCCACACATAAATGTGTACAGATTCCCATCCAGGAATAAAGGTTTTTATACATCACATTAATCCTTCAATTAGTTTCTCACAGTTGAAGTATCAAGCAGCTAAACTTCATAGAAAAATAAATGCCCTTTAAAAAATAAAAACATAGCCATGCCACATTCAGCACAAGAATTAGTTTGATTCAACACACTGCCTTAAATTCTGATTGGTTTGAGCATTAATTGTACCATGAAAAGCATTTCTAAACTCTCAAGAGGTTCCCAGTGGTTTCTACAACAATCACAAACTAGAAAGGAGGCAATACTGTCTCACAGTCATGTTTCAAATTCATATGTCCTACTTTTATAAATTACATAAATATCCTCAGTTCTTAAGAAAACAAATAATGAATTACCAAAATTCCTAACGGTACAACACAGTTTTAGAAATAATAGAACAAATGCCTTACTACAAAGTTATTAAGCCTAATTGAATTTCTGGTTATGGAAATGGCATAGAAAGTTATACTCATTACAGAACTATTACATTAATCTCCCTTTAATTCACATTTATTATTACTAGAGTGCAGAAACTTACCATCTCTTCATCTCAAATACCAAATTAGCATCACTCTCTCAAGGAACTTCCCTGTTATTGAAGACTTTTTACTATTTAAAAGATGTTTCAAACTCTTCTGCATATAATGCATCTTTAAATATCACCAAAACAACAAAAATCCTAACACATGTTAAAAAACATTTATTGTTTTGAATAAAATAGGAATTTAAAAGTATTTCATCTTTTCAGTATGTACCTACGGCCCCCGAAGTTAATTTTTCGAGCTTTCACACTCCACATCATACTGCTCACCTAGCTAGTAATGTATGAAGCCACATAGTGACTTTTTAATTATTCATTTACAAATGCAATACTATCTCTTCCGTGCACAAATAAATTAAGGAGGGGTATGATACAAAGAAACTCAGTTACCTTTAAGATTCTAGCACAAAACCATTTGAAATTAAAAACATAAACTCTCATTTAATTTACAATATATTTTATTTTGTTTATTTTTTTTACAACTTGATCTAAGATAGTTTAGCCTTTTAAGTTATTTTAAATAAAGAGACCTGTGGTTTTGTCTTTAGTGCTGGAGAATAATTATTATTTGTTATTAGCTTTTACATCACTACATTTTGACAGCACATGAAAATCACCTGTGCTTCCCAGCTCTAAAATATTTTCTTTCAAATGCTATTCACTGCTGCTTGTCACTTCATACCAACCTTCCAGCCTTCACAAAAAATTAACACAGGCTCAGAAAGCTGAACAGGTTACTGAACCACAAAATAAGATTCATGCCTTGGTTGCTTTTCTCCATGCTTGAATTATGTATCTCCAAACAGCACATAATTATTTCTCACAGACAACTCATGTCGTAACAGTAAACAAACTAACAAAAACAACTCATGTCGTAACAGTAAACAAACTAACTAACAAAGCCCTTTATACTTCAGGGTCAGCCTGGAAGTAAAATACTTTGGTCAGACTGATTATTCAACAATACCAATTAACTGTACTTAGGTATGTGTCAGTTTACATGCAAATATTTTTCTCTTTTATGACTAATTACACAGCATGGTCTCTTATCTAAAGGCCACCTAGGATTTTGTGCTCCCTCTAAACAGCTTTTATTTGATGAGGCAAAAGCAATACACAAAGTTCCACCATAATTTAGCAGAATAATTAATCTTCCTGTGTGCTGGAGTAGTTTAAGAACCAATCACAAGTGAATACAACCTAGTTTACCTAGACAAAACGCTACACCAACAAGGAGCAGTATTTTATCCAGTGTTGCATTAGAAGACTTAAAAAATTAAGCTCTTGAATACTATGTGACAGCTCACATTACTATTAGAATGTTGCAGATTTACCACAAAAATTGACTAGTTGATGTTTCTACCAAATATTAATTACAATGAACTTCAAATTCCTTCTGAAAATGTTATTAAATGTGCCAAAAGATAAAATTATAAGCGCATTTCCTATGCTTCCATTTTTACTTTGTATTCACCTTTCTACTTCTTCTCACATAAATCATTGGAAATATGTAATTCCTTTCTACAAATTTACCTATTTATGTTTTGCCAAAGCAAGTAACAAGAAAAGTATTTTAACTCAATGTAGAAAATGCAAATTAAATCTCCTCTATTAATGATTATAATTCTTTAGCATTGGTACAAATTAGAAGCACATGCAACATAAGCTACCTATATTTCAACACCTTTGATGTCTATATGCAGTTTATTACCCTTAGTGGCATGCAATTTTAAATGAACATAAACATGAAAAGACAATTGAATTTCAACACAGAAGTGAAAAGAGGATTTCCTAAATGAGAAAATTATTAACAATTTTTAGTAGCATGAACCTTTTAGGGGTTTTCAAAGACTGACACAATGAAATCAGGATGAAAGTGATTATTTAACTTTTTTATTTGAAATAACATTACCCTTTAAAAATTCTATTCATAAACCTTTCAAAATTCTGGGAAAACAAAAAAACTTCCACTATCTGAGCTGACACATGATGCAGTTTAAAGGTTAATTGATAAAAAAATGTCATACATACAACAGTAGTATAAAATAAATAAATGTGCTTGTTTACACAAAAAAAATTACTGGAATTACTGTATCACAAGAGATACACTATTCTAATTCCAGCGACACTTTTATTCTAGTGTAAAAGTTATGGGGAATAGTAGCAACTTTTTCCATCATTCGATTTTCATCAATTCACACTGGCTGAAGGATAATCTGCACTGCTACAGAGATAAATTCTCCCCTCGTTTTCTTAACATCTAATTACAAGGACCTGTAAGAAAAACTACATTTTAAGATCTAGATTCCAGGAGTTCCTTCGCACAGGAAGAAAGTCTAGAATGTATTTAAATTTTAAAAATCAATTTTTAAATTTTATTATGAGCAATCAAATTACTTGACTAAATATTTACATCAAATAGAGTTCAATATACTTCATAAATTATACTTTGTGTTAAAAAACTCTTCGTTCAGCAAGTCAACTAATCACATACATAATTGCATAATAATACTTGTATTAACTCTAGCACTAACTCTGCTGTTTATCATTTACAGGATTCTTCTAAAATACCATGCTGAAACTGTCTTTTGGAGATAAATTTAATTACAGGAAGAAGAGGACTCTGGGCTCCAAAATATCACCGATCCAAGAAAGAATTTAGGAATAACAGAAACCATCCTCTGAGGTGAAGACCTAAACTTCTGACAGAAATCTTTTAATTCCAAAAGCCTTATAGACTGTGGAAGTTGTCAGCCTGCCACCCCCTGCTGATTTATGAGTCCCTCAGTGTTTTTCTCTGTAGTATGGAATTCATCTCCTACAAAAAAACATAGATCATGGAATCATCGTGCTTACCTACAAATCCTAATAATCTGTTGCAATTACATAGCATATTACATGACTGTATTCTCCACACAGTGGGTAAGATAACATCAGTAATTACAGACTTTTTAATGGCACTCAAATAATATACCCAGTGCAAAAGTGTAAAATGCCTGTGGGGGTCTAGAGGCTTGCAGCTTAAAAGTTCATAGCTACCTACCAAGCCACTCTCTAAGAAAAAAATCTATGCAATAAAAATCTTTCAAAACCACATCTTTCCTATGGGCCACTGCAATTAACAACAAAGTGTGAGACAATCCAGGATCCAGATTTCTGAACAGCATAGTCATTAAAGAGTCTACATAACAAAGTACTGTGCAGTAAAAATTATTATAAGCACGTAAGTGAATAAATGCCAGGGTTTGGATATAGCAAAGTTCTTATACACAAAAATTGCTAGAGAAGAAAAGATAGTGCAATAGTGGAGTTAAGTTACCCCAGTAGATGCTGCTGTCCAGAAGATTCCAAACATAGGAGAACACACAGACCACATAACTTTGCTTCCTGTATGGGTTTCCTGTATCTCAAAGAAAAATATTTACTTCATATTAAATTTTCTCTAGTCCAAAAATGTATAAACACATAATAGCTTTCAATCAGAGTGCAAAATTCAGTACATAATCCAGAGTTGTTAATTCTAACATTAGTACTTTCCTTTTTTTTTTTTAATATGTAGCCATACTTTTACAGTATCTCCCATATCTATTAAGTTCAGTATTCATGGGACAAAGGACATAAAATTTCTTCTTTCCTGGAAAACAATATATTTGTCTATATAAAATTAACCAGTGCACATTTATGAACAGATTACTGTTTTCTGTGTATATTATAAAAGCAGCTTTGTGTATTATTTTTAATGAAGAGTTTTTATTCCTACCTCTGTAAAAAGAGACAATGAACTCTACTTTGTACTGTCCGTATCTGAATAACTAAATTAGTAGAAACAACATATATTTATGATGGTTTACATTATTGTGAGGTTTTCTAATTCAAAGAAATTTGCTACCATCTGTGGTATCTCCTTCCTCTTGAGGAAAAACAAGAAGTTCTACCAACTGGATGACAGAAGAGAGAAAGGGAAGAACTTTTTTTCTTTTTCAGAAGTGTGTACTTAGTGTAGACTATCATAAAAACTGTAATATAACTTGAATAGCAGACACAGTTGACTACAATAAAATCATGTTTCTACTTGTAAAATGAAACTCATTAATAAAGATGATTTTTTTTCCATTTGAATTAAAAGTAGTTACCAAATTAACTTTCAGACATGTAAACGGATAAGAACAGTTGACCAGAACATTCAAGAGGACACAGTTCTGCTCAAAGTATACTTCTGACAAAAAATCATACCTTCTCATCTTTTAAAAAATATTAAAAGTTACATTTTTCATTGTCAGCCAAAAAAAATTGTCTTTTTGTAACTTCTTTCTTTTGCATATTAAAAAGCACTTCTGTTCCATTATTAGTCACAAAGGCAGTTTTCTGAATAATTTCCTTTGTTTGGGAGACTGCCACAACAGTAGGAAGAAAAGAGCATCTTGCAAAAGAAAAAGGGGCTTACATTTTTTAAAAACAATTCTTCACAACTCAGACCTTACTCAGATACTCCATCTACATTTCCATGAATTAAATACAAAATACGTTGCTGAGTTAGAAGTACCACTTTGCATTACTTAAAAAATACATAAATGAACATTGAAAGGTGAAAGAGACCTAAAATAATATGACCATGCATTTTCTGCTTTTATGACACTTCCATGTGGTACAGTATTATACATATCAAAATATACTAAAGAGGGGTTTTCTTCAGTTGCAGCTCTGTAATGTAAACACTCACCACAAGTCTAGCTGGTCTGTACAAACTCTGAAAACAGCCTTAATTATAAGATTAGTACACTTAAACGCAGCTAATTCCAAGTTAGACTGGCAGCATACCTACAGTGCACTAGAGCAAAAAAAAAATAATTATGATGTCTGATCTTAAGTTACCTAAATTTTTTAACGTCCATAGCAAATAATCAAAAGAACAACTTAACTCTCATGACTCTCAAAAACATGTGTTAAGTAAACAGCAAAAATGGCAAACCTTTAACTGAGTAATTTCAGAAAAACCCTGTCACCTTCTTTTGCAGTCAAGAACCCTGTAAGGCTTAATGAAATTACTCAGCCAGTACTAACTAAACTATGCAGGACTCTTGTTTCCTTGGCCAAATCTTCAATTTGTATTGTCAGACAAGAGGTAAGAATTTGAATATATGTGTGTATGTAAAATAAACTTCCATTAAATAATAGAGATAAACATGAAGTTCAATTATAATAAAAGCAAATATGTATTTTTCCTTTTTCCAGAGTTCAACAAAGTGTAAATAAATACCTACACAAACACTTCAACCACTTAGCTGTGTTGAACACAGGAGCCAGAATCTCAGTGTTGTATCACCAAACTTTTGTAATAATTCATCATACTACTTTAAAGTTATTTTCTACAGCTGGAAAGTGACCTGTTCTGTATTTTGCAGCTATTAGATGCTATTTAATAGCCACAAAATATGCACATTTTTAGTACACACACCCCTATATTTACATATTTTGAAGAAACTTATATTAAAAAACACATATAAACTAGTTTTCCAAGCTTTCCAGAAAAATCTTTAAGTCTTCTTACTCCTGATTAGCTCCTTGCAGATTCTTCTCAAAAAAATGTGTGAATCTGCTAAAGCTGAACATGCAAAACACTAAAAAGTACTGTCATCATTCTGGTGTAGACTAGAAATGGACCCACCAGAGCCTATCTTGTGTAACTACGAAGATGTGACATTAGGCCCTGTGCTACACCTTTGGTTAGCAAGTCTGAGTTCTGTATTGACACTGAAATGGTATCATATTCACATTAGAATTCAGATAATTTCAATATTCAATAAGCATCATAACTGGTTGCAAATCTTTGAGTTTTATAAAGCTAAAAACAAATCTATAAACCAAATAGTTTATTTCAGTGGAAGCACTGTTAACATCAAAGATGCTTTAATGATGCTTTTAAATGAAAATGCAACTGTTTGCAGTCCCAGTACTGCAGCCTAAAGTATCTAATAAATTGAAGATAACAAATGTATAAAACCCTTAATGGTTTTGGCTAATTTGAGAAATTCCAAACTTAAAAAAAACCTAAAAGTCAGGTTTAAAATTATTTTCATTTTAACTGCTGAATATTCTTAGAGCAGACATTTCCTTTTTAAGCTTTGGGTTTTGATTTTTAAAAGTTATGCTTTCATGTGTAAATAAGAAGTTTTTATTAAATAATTTGAGCTAAATGATGTGGTGACATGTAGGCTTGCAGACCTTTCTGGTCTCTTTCCACGTTTCACTATCTTATACTTCAAAGTTCCCATTTTCCTCACAAAAACAAATAGGCAGGCAAGTAAAAGACTATATAGATATGTGTCACTTTGCTAACTAGAAAGAAAAAATAATCACCAGCAACTGGTGCTCTTTAAGCCATATAATGCCCATACAGATAGTAATTACACTCTATCACTTGCAACTGGGAAGTTTTCCTTTGCATTATTCATATAAGACGCATGCTTGCTCACTTGCTTCCTTGCTTTTCTGATTTCCCTATTCAGTACCAGACAAATACGACGGAACACTGCTGTTCATCATACTAGTTGCTTTTCAACAACAAAGTACTTGGCAGGACTACGAGAAAGACAGAAAGACACACAAAGTGCAAATGTACACCAGACATCCTGAAGAACTCCAGTTAATTACACTGGCTATTGACTATTAATCTTTCTTTAAGAGGCTCTAAATGAGCACTCTAACTACAGTCACCCAGCAGTCACAGTTACCTACCATCACCTGGTAGAAAGCTTTGGATGTTTTCAGGCCAATAGCAAATGCAGAACCATTTTGTCAAATACTACACTAACTTTCAAAGCCTTATAGATAGCATTCAGTGAAAATGAGTGAGTGAGTGAGTGAGTGAGTGAGTGAGTGAGTGAGTGAGTGAGTGAGTGAGTGAATGCCAGGGTGCACTCTGACAGAGTTACACAGACAGCAGTGAAAAAGGCAACAACACAAACTTTACCCAGCAACAGACAGGACTACGTGTGTTAATGTGAATAGTTACAGTTTGTACATCAATCCATAGTGAGCTCACAGACCAAAAAAGGCTTTGCTTTCACAACACAGTCAAGACATGGTGAAGGAAAAGACCTCTATGCCATGAAACTTTTCAGCTTAGGCCTGTATAAACTTGAAGTGAGTACCCATTGGCAGTAAGGACAGAGCTGGAAGGTCTGATTAAACAAGCTCCAAACTGCTGGCAGCCAGGAATTCAGAACTTGAGCATGCACTCTGATCCAGGCAAACAAGCAGACCTAGACAAATGGCTATTAAAGCAATCCTTGGAAACCTGGCCAATTGTCAGACAATAAAACCATCTTGAACGCATATCAGGAAATGTAAAGTCTTAAATAAAGTAACCAAAACACTACACAATTGGAAGATTTGTAGTA
>NW_009951965.1:237045-242862 GCF_000747805.2 Chaetura pelagica | reverse complement strand
GAATGCACCAACTCCACACACTACAAGGAGAAATTTGTCAGTAACATGGCTAAGCATAGGGGCATGCAAGGTTAGACACATGGAAAACGATCTGAAGAAAAAAGGAACTCCACAGATTGCAGGTAGAAACGGAACTAAGAGGATACTCCTCTTTCAACCATACTTATTTTTAGGGTAATTTATAACTCACTGATGCTCAAACACAGGTTCCGTGCAACTGTTTTTAAAAAAAGTTTATCACATCAATGACAGAGCTCAGAATCTCATGTTCAAACTTACCATAAAATCTTTTTTAAAATTAACATTTTTTTCAATTTAGCTTCCCAGCAATAATATTTAAAACCATCTAGCACTGCCTCCAAAAACACAGAAAAACTGTTTTCCTTAAAATTACTACAATACCTTGGAATAAATAGGGATTAGCAAGATTAACAGGTTTTGAAACTTTATCAGTAGACTTCTTGAACTTCCGGTTAGTTTCATAACTCAGAGAAAAACAAAGCCTATTCAGAAGGAATACACACAACACTGTCTGCACTGACTTAACTCATCAACAGAAAACCAGAGACAACAATACAGAAGTTTTAAAAAGAAAACACAATAAATCCCCCACCTCCAAAACATAAAAGGAAAAAGTAACTTCCCCCTAAAATGAGAAAGTAAGTTTAAAAAGCAAGAATGAAATTATTCACAGTTTTTAAAAGCAGAAAATTGTTTTTCATTACAATACTGTCAAACCACATACAACAATCAAGTATTATTTTAATCATTATTTGGAAAAGATGACTTGTGACCATAAAGCTATTTTTCATATTAAGTGGTAGACTTAATTCTCAGGTCAAAAGATACGAAGTAAATGTTTCAAAAATAACAGATTTGATTTTACTAAAAACTTGAGCTGAATGCAATGAAAACCAAGATCTATTCAGAGGCCAAACAAAATTTCTTCCTAAAAAGTATCATTTGATTTGGCAATGCTACTGAGTCAGTCTACCACTTGGTTGTCAAAAAAGTCTTGCAGTTTTCCTCCTTTCATGCCACACCTTCTTACTCCTTTGCTTTTGAAAACACTGAGACTCTTCTGACACAATGGTGACTCAACACAAGGAACTAATCCTTAAAGAAACTTGTTTGTTTGTTAATATTAGCTTTCAGATAGGAACACAGAGACTCAGTAACAGTGCCACAGAAAGGAGCACAGGGTTGGCAAATGTTCTTCCGAACAAAAAAGTTCACAAACCAGAGCTGTATCTAGTAATTATATCAGCTGAGCTGTCAAACTCCAACTTCAATAACTGAAACACCTTTAAAAGTCCTTTCTTAAGCACAGCTCTATCAATTACTGGTTTCATTACTGATATAGTTATTTCCAAAGAAGTTTGAGTCATTAGGATTTCAACTGAAAACACAGGCAGATATTACCACTCTATTACATCAGCTATTTACAATAATCTTCAAAACTTTCTATTACTACTAAGAATCAAATTATAGTACAAATACCTGGACAAGGCAAAGTTTTTGTGGTTTCCTAACACAGATGAACATTAAGAACTTTCATGTAACTCAGGGAATACTGGAAGAGCATGTTTTTCATCCTTGTAAAAAATCATGTTTTGGGGGAAATTTCACATATTATTTCATTAGTTTTTTCTTCTCACTGGCAGTGTCCACACGAAAAGATTTTGCAACATAAAGACACAATACTAAGATCCAGATAATGTAAGGTTGTAACATTAGGTAGCAGGTTTCTCACCAGTACCATACACAAGGGAAGAAGTTCAAGTTCCCAAATCATTGCTTACCTTTTCTAATGCAGATTAGCTCATGTACACCACAAGTTCGTTCTCCACCTATGTGGAAATAAAAGATTAAAAAATATTAACAAATAAAATTCACTTGGCTTCTTAGCAAGACTGATAAACAGTGTAGAAGAAAATGCTATACAACCATGTCATTTACTAAAAATGCAAAAGATTGATCTAACACGTTTTCAATTTATACTTTATATTATTTGGAGAAAACAATACATGTATCTTTGGCTTTATAATGCTAGTGATGGTGCAGTTTGAAGAATTTTACATAGAATTTATACAGGTAAAATTATAAACACAAGGAAATTAACTGAAGCCACACGAACATTTCCCAAATATAAAAACATTTCCCCTTCTACAGAAGAATTCTCAAAACACCCAAAATATTTGTAACATAACAGACTGCCAAAATAATGTTGTTATTATTATCTTCCACAGTAAAAAAACCAAAACAACCAAAACCAAAAAACCTGTTACTAAAGGCTGGCTGTACCCAGAACTTCTCCTTAATTAAAAAAAGAGCTTTACAAAATTTGAGACATTTATATAAGAATAACAAAATTGTTGCTAGAAATATTAAGCTTTAGTCTACATTTCAATAAAAAACATTTTAATCTTTGAATTCAGCTAGTAAACAAAACATCGACACATAATATACCTAGTTAGGACAATGAAGGAATCTACAAAGAAAGGAAAACACATTCAGTCAACCATGTTAAAAAGAGGACAGTGTGAATTGGGGATGGGATGTGGAACAAGGTATTGCTAAGGAGGAGAAGGAAGAACAGGCAGTTACAAACTGCTGAAGAGATTCTTTTAATGGTATCTAGAAATTATTGGAAGAGCTGATATTTTTATTTTTAATTACGACAATTTTATACTAAATACAATTACAGTATTCATGATCCTCTTATCTTTTAAATTAATGTATTTTTTAATTATAAGCCCCATGGTCAAACTTAAAATATCAAGCTACACCAAACTATGGTCTATATCCTAGTGCCCGCTAAGTCTTTTTCCACTGACAACAAAAGCCTGAATGTATATGAATACAGACCTTATAGGGAACTTCCATCATTTCCACACCCAGTTCTCTGCAGTCTCATGCAAACACGAAACAGACAGTTCCAAAAATTCACAAAGCATCTATTCTGTATGCATGAATCATTAAAGAGCTAGAAACACTTCACAACACACTAAAATAAGCTTTAGATAACAAAATTCTGGACTTGATGATCTTAACAGTCTGTTCGAGCCTTGGTGATTCTGTCATTCTGTAAATTCTTTCCATCTCAAAAATATGGAAATACATTATATAGCATTTATTACTCTCCTCCATTCCCTAATAGAGGAATTATGACATATAATACAGGATATTATGATATAGTATCAACTAATATTTGAAACACACAAATAATTGTAACACTAACAGGTGGTGGTGTAAACGTTTTGGTAACTGTTTTTGTAGTTACATTTACATTTTAGTAACTGTGGGAAAAGCATATTTTAGAGGAAGAAAAGGATAAAAGGGATAAAAAATGGAGTAAAACATAACTCTTCTAAAATAAAAATCAAAGTGTCTGGGACGTATGAAGTTAAAAAGAATCCTCATTCTATGTCACCACAAATTTTTTTTTTCATATTCTTTAATATGAAATACAAGCCTCAAATATACTCTTGAATGGGAGATGTAGTACCAATGAGTATGATGATCCCATGAGTTTTGTATAGTTATCACAATTAGAAAACCTAGTTGTAACAGCAATGTAATAACTCGCTCTTCAGTACATTATAGAAGCTGACCAATACTGTTTTCATTCAGAAAACACTTTGGAAGGAAAACATAACAAAACGAAGTAAAAAAGAAATCCAAGGCACTTTAAAAAATACAAATTTTGGGTGATGATTACAATCATCTTTAAAGTCATTGCAATCACCTTCAGGCTACAAAAGAGAAACTGTAAGAGCAATTGAAACCCTTCTCCTTAGATTTTCTTCCCCCAGTAGACTTAAATTTAGTACTGAAGAAAGAATCAAAATTACTAGGAAAAAAAAATAAATAGTTTTTCATTACACAGATGCTAGTTCATTAAAGATTCACCTTGAAGTTACTGAGAGAGGACCAGTGACCAGCATTAGAGCCCTCAGTGAAATCAACCAGCTTGAAATCTCATCATAAGATACTAAATTTAGAATCACAGAATCATCAAGATTGGAAAAGATCTTCAAGATCATCAAGTTCAACCATCCACCCTTCAACCCCTAACCACTAAACCATCTTATGACACACCATGTTGAGTCCTTTGGATTTTGCCTTGCTACCTATTGTTTTCTAAAGAAATGTCTCTTTTTGCAAACATCTAGATGCTAAAACATGATGGTGCTCCACCAAATAAAGCCTTTACATTAATCCTCGTTAAGTCTGGTTTAGATAGAAATTATTATAAACTCTATTTCATCTTGACTATGAACATGAACTCCTATAAAACAGCTCACAGTTTTAAGTGAGTTTGAACATAAAACTACAAAATACTTTGTCCAAAATGTAATCTAAGAATATAAAAAACCCACCTGGGTACATAAAGCTTTTCATAATTTCAGGCAATTACAAGTAAAATGAGGAATAATGAAAGATGGAGTAATTTTAGAATTGCACATTTGACAAAGCATTTTAATGTTCTTAAGCAAGATGGACCACCTTGTGGCCCTAAAATCTAAATCATTCAAACTTTCAGAACAAAAAGAATGGCGAGATATTTTAGAGGCAGCTGAAACACCTGATGAAGTTGAATTTTCTCAATTTAAGGGAGAAATTTTGTATACCAAGTCTCTATTTGCTAAGATGACTATCACAGCAAAAAGATGGAAAGTTGTACATCGAAGATAATAAAGCACCACCTGAATTTTGTATTGATTAAATTGTAAAATGTTGTGTCTTTCTAAGACCAGTACAATTCAAAATTGAAAGTTCTACTAAGTTTCGACTTTAGCTGAAACTCCACTACTAAGTGCTGCAAATAACTGGTTAGGAATTTAACACAGGCATTATCATAGAGTGATTTAGGTTGGGAATGACCTCTGGCGCTCTGAGAGACTTCAGAGGTGTACACTTTAGAGAAGATTTCTCTGGGCATCAACCAACCAAGTTCTGCAAGGACCACGATTCCATTACCTCCAGGCACTACCAGTTCCAAGAGGAAGGCAGGGAAAGTGTCACCTCCTTGTTGTGAGCATTTCTCCCTTACATGCAGTCAGGATTTCCCTTGATATAGCTCATGTGTGTTGTGTCATGAGCTTTCCTGTGCACCTGAAGAACCCATCTCCATTTCTTAGGCCTCTTTATATAGTGAAAGGCTGCAACATAAGTCCCCTTCAGGTTTCCCAGACTACACAAGCATACTTCCGAAGCCTCTCTTTATGTGCCA
The DNA here is from genome assembly GCF_000747805.2 of Chaetura pelagica. NCBI lineage: Eukaryota > Metazoa > Chordata > Aves > Apodiformes > Apodidae > Chaetura > Chaetura pelagica. The sequence goes on along the minus strand of NW_009951965.1, from coordinate 237,626 downwards.
TGTAGTCCAGTTCCTCAACCAGCTTAGCATTGCTCTGCTGAAGTCTCTCCATGTCGTCAGTCTCTCTCATACTGGGTTAACACAGCTGGATACAGAGTCAGTCTACATAGCTGTAGGAGGCACATGGATGCTCCACGTTCAACTTGCTGTTCACAGGACCCTCAGATTCTTTGTGCAGTTGCTCCTGGCCAGTCTGTCTGCCACTTGTAGTGCAGCACGGGCTTGGACTTTTCATTTCTCCTTGCTGAAGTTTACGAGGTTCCCTTCAGTCCATTCTTTCAGTTTGATGAGCACCTGCCAGAGAACAGCCCCACCCTCCAGGATATTAACTGCTCCCTGATCTGGCATCACCCATGAAATCAGGAAGGGTGCATTCTATCCCTTCACCAAACATGCCACACAGCCTCAGCTCCAACATCAATACTGCAGTGCAAATTAGGGCAATGCACATAAAGTACATTATTCTTTGGTTTGGAAACAAATCCATGTTAGTAGCTTCAGCAGAACATTACACCATATCACAGAAGTCTTGTCATCAGGTGTAACTTGGGACCTTTTATACAATAAATGACTTTCCTGCT
>NW_009951965.1:231350-237017 GCF_000747805.2 Chaetura pelagica | reverse complement strand
CTGCTGAGGACTGTATTTTAATTAGCACTTTCATAAGTTTGGACTACATTCAACAAATATTCACTTAACATTTTATCCAACATTAGATAACTGGTTTTTCCCCTGAAAAATCTGTAAAATTTCAGTGCAGAATGACAATACCACACAAGTTCAGTAGCACGAACAAGGTGAGGAGCACAGCATTCATTAGGGCCCTTGAGAGCCCACCTCATAAAATTACAGAGGAGTAGCTGCTGCCTACACACAGCAAAGGCAAGGAGCATGCATTTCAGGAGAGTCAACAACAAAAGTGGGTAGAAAAAAGGGGTAAAAAATTAGTAGGACTTCTTGCCAATTCCTACAGTTTTTAGTTAACACCACAGAATCACCATTCTAGAGCAAACTTTCATGACAGAAAGTAAACTGAGAAATATTTTTTTTTAATTATTAATGATTTATAGACTTGTGTGTATAATTAATTCTAAATGTGTATATTTTAATCATCTTAGTTACACAAATAAATTGTGAGAAAAATATGCTCACAGAAATTTTATCAGTAACTGGATTTCTCAATATTTCAGGTAAAAAAGTAAGTCTGCGATACAAAGAGAAATTACTACTATGAATTTATGTTCCCAAAGATCCCAGTTAGTAGGAAAACAGACTATAAAACAAAAGTACCTGTAAGATGTGTTATTACTTCTACTGAACCTGCCACTTTTCACATGGAAGAATACAGAATGTGACCTCATAGTTCACAAACTCAACACCCATTTACTGTCTTACAGTTAACTTTCAAAGTTTCTCTACCTCACTCTAGAGACACACCTGTCTCTAGACAGATTTTATACAGAAATTAGAAAACATCTCCCACACTCAAGAGTTAAAAAGATCAAAAATTAGGAAGCCCAAGAATTAAATGCTGAGGTGAAATCCTTACTTCAATCCCCAGGTGCACACTGAGTTTTATATACAAGATAAGACCTTTGCTTTATGCAGTCCAAAACCTAACAATATTCAGGAAAAGGCCTGAGATCATCAGCTGTGGATCCTTCACATGATACATTACAAAAGCTGGAAGACTGTAATTGAATCAGGCTGGGAATAAGGTGAAGATAAAAGATGATCCTAGTGGTTAAAGCAGTTGAAAGTTCTCTGGAAGCCAGCAAGACTTTCCTCTCTTTCCTCTCCAACAGATGCCCTGTATGTTGATAGGCAGTAACATAAGCCAACATTTTTAATCAGGTAGCTACTGTGCATTTAATTTCCTATGTTTCTCTTTCTTCAACACAGAGAGTTCTATTTTGCAAAAGCGCTAAGCATTAAACATGTACAGAATTCAAGAGGAATTTCAGCCTGAACACATCAACTGTTCTTGTATCAAGTATGACAGCTGCATCTCAGAGGTTAGATTTTTTTTAAAAAAAAAAAAAAAAGGTAGACCACTCTATCACCTAAAAGGTCACAGAGACCTAATGGCTTTTCTTTATTTCAACAGATCCATAACACTACAGTGATGAAGCTGTAACACATATCCAACCAGAAAACTGGTAATAATACATATTGAACAAGGTTTTACTGTCATCAGGGAATAATGCATGGAATCATCCTTACAATGAAAATAAAAAGAAATAATACCAGATAACACTTACTGTATAGTTTCCACGACAGACAGTGAATGAGCATAAGACAGCATGAAACAGAGTCTGTGTGGCTGATCAAATCTGATACCTTGACATTTGATGCACCCCACATTTAAGAAATGTGTTTAAAAGCGAGCCTAAGTATAAAATATGGCTTCTTACCTTTAGGCTTTATTTAATACTGCTGCCGCTGTTAAACCCCTGCCTTGGCTGCACCAACCTGGGTTCAGAAGCACTATGGCCAATTTAGGTCAGCGCTAACTTGAGGATCCCTGTGTCATCTTACACCCCTCTCATACATGCTGCTGTGACACCTGAATATCCCAGGTTAATTGAAAGTCAAGATAAAACTGTTCCCTTGGCCAGATTCAACCTATAAGCCACACATGATACCCCAATCCAAAAACTGTACACAGCTCATTGCTCTTTTGTTTCCTTTTCTGGATTCTGGAAATTTGCAGCTAGGCATAGTTTTTATGTAACCTTTATGAAGCAGTGTTCTAAACCCTCTCCTTATATCCATAAACAAAAAGTAGGTTCATTCAGTAATTTTTGTCTTTGTTTCCCAAGGAAAGGAGGGTTATATAACTCAACAGTTCATTTCCTATCCCATCTTTTTATTGCTTACAAAATCACTGGCTAATTTAAGCCAAAACTGGTAGAAAATTTTAAGAACCCAATACCTTCAGGATTCTATGTTTCGTTTAAAAATTAGCTGTCACACACAGCACAAACACAAACTGCATCAAACAAAGGGACACCCAACCAGATGAAAAATCCTTGCAAAGAACAAACAGCTGCAGCTGCCAGCTTGCAACCAAACAGCTGGCAGAGCTACCTGTCTGGGCTTACTACCGCTTTCACTTCGGCCTTTCTCTCTACCTCTTCCTGTTGATACTCTCAGTATTAGATAAACTTAATCTTTTCTTATAAAAAAAAAAGTGGAAATATTAAGCAATAAATAATCCTGTGTCTTAAAATAGAGCTCCTACTTAATACTAACACTAGTTATGTTCTGGAAGAGAAACACTTTTCCAACTGGGTTGCCCTCTGCAGTTTCTTTGCAAATCTGAGATTGCCTGACCTATGCAAACTATATACCTGACGTCTTTATAAAGAAATAAAATTGAATAATGTTTTAAGATTATATGAACTTCCTAAAGAAAAAGATGTAATTGGTCCTACAATCACTACATTGGGGCTTTGAACTTGGTCACATGGAGAATACTTGTCTTTTAAAAGACTGTCAGTGATGAGAATGTAAAAAACTCACAAAGTATTGTCACTTACCAAAATGGCAACAGTCACTAAATAATCATAGACTAGTTTAGGTCGGAAGGGACCTTAAAGATAGATCATCTAGTTCCAAACCCCTTGCCATGGCCAATGACTCCCTAGTTCTCTATAACACTTGATACAAAATGCTGCAACACTACAGACTTAGGGAAGAATGGCTAGAAAGCTGCTTGGAGGAAAAAGACTTGGGTGTGCTGATGATCAACAGCCAGCTGAACACGAGCCAGCAGTGTGCCCAGGTGGCCAAGAAGGCCAACAGCATCCTGGCTTGTATCAGAAATAGCATGGCCAGAAGGACTAGAGAAGTGATGGTCCCCCTGTACTCGGCACTGGCGAGGCTGCATGCACCCTGAATACTGTGTTTGGCTTTGGCCCCTCACTACAAGGACATCAAGGTGGTACAATGTGCCCAAAGACAAGCAACGAAGCTGGTGAAGTGTCTGGAGTGCAAGTCTTATGAGGAGCAGCTAAGGGAACTGGGATTGCTTCACCTGGACAAAAGGAGGCTGAGGAAAGACCTTATTAGTCTCTACAACTACCTGAAAGGAGGCCGTGGCATGGTGGGGGTAGGTCTCTTCTCCTAAGTAACAATAGAACAAGAGGAAAGGGCTTCAAGTTGTCTCAGGGGAAGTTTAGGCTGGGTATTAGGAAAAATTTCTTCACTGAAAGGGTTGTCAGGCGCTGGAACAGGCTGCCCAAGGAGGTGGTTAAGTCACCATCACTGGAGATATTTAAAATATGTGGTGCTTAAGGACATGGCTTAATGTTGGAGTTGGAAGTGCAAGGTTAACGGTTGGACTTTAGGATCCCAAAGGTCTTATTCAAACCAAAATGATTCTATGAAAAAAAACCCCACAGTTTAACAAAACCTGTTATTGTTAGAACTGATGTAAGCTGGTATGCTGACAAAGTGACACTGGAAATGCTACTTACAGATTTTTAAGAACAGCCAAAAGCACTTAATTTCTTGCAGCTAACAAATCCTTTTTTAATTTGAGCTCTCTTAATTTTGTGCACTCCGGGTATAACAGTACGTCCTGCTTTGAAAGAAGCTTTGAACTATTTTATATTTATCCTTCAAATAGTTTTCAGTCTTGCTTTTTTCTCATGCTTTTACCAAAAAAATTTTTAAAAATCTGGACAACCACAAGGCCTTTAAAACTGAGCAAAGTGTTTTCTCTGTTTACTTAAACACACTTACAAATTTAATTGGACACAATGTAAATTTTGTATTTTGACAGTTCAGTCTAGAAGTCCTCTGGTTCGATCCTGACTTCATGAGTTAGTATTCACCCAAATCAAACTCATTTTTTTAAACACTCCTGGCCAGTACTACTAAACAGTACAGTCAAGGCAAGGCACTATTGCACAAACAGCAGGGAGAGAACACCAAGATGAGGAATAAAAATTGTAACACCTACTAATAAATCTACAGCAATCAGCTATTCCATTAAAAGCAAAGCAGATGCTGCCTGCCTGCTACAGACTACAGCAAAAAATACATTGAATTTTCTATCTTTAGGAAGAGTACTAAATCAAAACCCAGCAAATAGCTTTCATTATCAAATTTATTTATTTATTATCCCACCTCATATTTAACTGTAAACTATGCACCCAATTCTCTCAAGAGCTTAAGTCTCATTTTGGCAATTTCACTTAAGTGTCTACAAGACAGCTGAGCTATTTCTGAAGTCTGGCCCTACTGAGAAGTGTTGCATTCTTTTCAAAGGCTATGTTGCTTAATTCATAAAGGAGGATTTGCTTTAACTTTTAAGAATTAACACCTTAAATCCTCTGAAAACGTTAAAGATTAATTTTGTATTTTCTTAGTATTTTCAGATCTAACAAATTCTCACAGATTTCTGGAATAATTAAGCCTAAAATGAATAGAGAAACAGCTTTGAAGGACTGGTAATATTTTTTCCTAAGCTTGAGCTATGTAAAAAGTCCAGATCCAGCAGAATTTTTTGCTATCTTCTTGATAATGTTAAGCGGGTTTTTCAGCAGAAACAAACTTGGCCAACTTAAAGCTGGCCAACTAGGCTCCTGGTGCGCACAGCTTCCAAGACAGGGTGAACACGCAATGCGCAGTGCAACCTCTTACATAGGCCTGAAATAGTAATTCAAAGAAACTGACAACTCAGAAGCATCCCACATGCAAAACAAACAAGAACAGTGTGTTTCCCCCCTCCCTCCTTCAGTTTTCCTGTTCTGTAAATTGTAACGGCAGGTGTTTTCAGAAAGAAACACCACGGTGGAGGAAGGAGCATACCTTAAGACCTTGTTTTGCTGGAAATAAAAGTTATGGGGTCTGTTTGGGCTTCTTTATGGATTTTTAACGAGGTGTATAGTTATTCCGAGAATCGAGAAGGTTTGAAAACAAAGCTCAGGAGCCCAGCCTTTTAAGATTACCATCTCCAAACAAACCCAACAAGTGTCCAGTACATCTCACTCCTCTGCTGTTGTTTGCAAGCGATGACTAGAAAGACCCGAGGACACAAGCCTCCACGCAGCCTGTTTGCTCTCAGGAGCTGGGCAACCGGCAGAGAGCAGGGAACCTCTCTCGCCTGGGAAGTCAATTTTCAGAGACTTTAGGGCCAGTTTTAAAGCAGCTGGCAAAGTCCCTCCAGAGAGGACGGACAAGACAATCGGCGACTGACGTTTACAGCCCGGGCGCGGGCTGCTCCGCTACACCCCCTCCCCGCTCCGGCGCCCAGAGAGACCCAGCGGCGAGCAGAGACAGCGGAGC
>NW_009951965.1:225813-230632 GCF_000747805.2 Chaetura pelagica | reverse complement strand
GGGGGGGGTTGGGGTGGTGTCCTGGTGTCCGTCGGCGGGAGGTCTCGTCGCCTTTCCCGGCTCTGGTTTCACAGCATCACATCACAGGGCGGTTGGTTGGCGTTGGGGAGACCTTGAAGATCATCCGGTTCGACCCCCCGGTGCGTGGGCAGGGACGCCTCGCAGCAGGCCGGGTTGCTCCAAGCCCCATCCAGCCTGGCCTTGAACACCTCCAGGGATGAGGCAGCCACAGCTCCTCTGGGCAACCTGTTCGGTGTCCCAGCACCCTCACACTAAAGAGTATCTACCTGCTGTCTAAATCTAGTCTCTTTCAGCTTAAAACCGCTACCCCTTGTCCTGTTGCTACAAGCCCTGGTGAAAAGTCCCTCCCCGGCTTTGCTGTAGCCCCTGCAGGTAGTGGGTGGAAGTCTGCGATGAGGTCTCTCTGGAGCCTTCTCCAGGCTGAACAGCCCCGGCTCTTTCAGCCCGTCGTTGTAGGAGAGGTGCTCCAGCCCTCTGATCATCTTCGTGACCCTCCTCTGGACTCATTCCGACACCTCTATGTCCCTCACACAGCACTCTTCCCAGAGCTATTGGTTGACACAAAACAAGCTGCTAAACTACTAGTTTCAGTCAGAATGTGGTTCCATGAACATTTCCAGAACTCCACGTACCTGGCACCTGCAGCTAAGCGTGCAGAGCTTCCTCCACAGAGTGTCTGTACAGCCCCATAAAAATGTGGATGAAGAAGCCTTCCTTTTGCTAGGTAAAACCGCTGAAAGAGAGGAAATGTCAGAATTTAAATTGCCTGTGCAGGCTCGGCCTGTGTACATCGCACCGTTGTGCGCTACGTGACCACGGGACTTTTTTCAACTGACTTGGTACACAAGGCAGTGACATCTGAGAGTGAACCAGGATCCTGAGGTGAACAGAGGTACTGTAACTATCGGGTTTGCTGGCTTCCATTTCCAACTGTAATGTTCTGTAACTGTAGTGCCCGATTTCCCATAGTTTGTGGGAGTAATACAGAATTAACATTCCATCATGTGGAGCCACATTCACAAGCACACTGTGTCTTCAGAAAGGCTTGACAGCTTTGAATTTATAGCAACATTCAACAATTGCTTGAGGTGAATCTGATGGTATAAGGAATTCAAGGAAATGAGAAAGGATTGATAGATCTGCAGTACTTTACACAGAGTTCTGTGGTGGGTTTTTGTGAGGGGGGTTTTGGGAGGAGAGGGTTTCTCATTGAAACTAGACTATATCAGGCACTTTTCTGTGGCACACAGTCTGTTCACTTCTTCTCACACCTCAGGTTTTGACTCTGTTGCTATTCTCTCCTCTGTCCCACCTGCCACAGGTCCTTTCCCTTTCATGCATTTTCCTCAGCTCCCTTGTGCTTGAATCAGCCCCTCTTCCTTTGTTGTCCCATCCAGGATATCCTTCTTCTATGCTCTCCGTTTTGCCCTCCAGAAGCTCCACACAAAAAGAGAAGCATGGTGAGCAAAGGGACAGGGATCTTCATAGCCAGGACACCTGAGTCACCCCACACATGGCTTCTGCAACTATCAGAGAAAAGAGCCAAGCAGATTGTGTGGTGGGTTTTATATTGTGAAATACAGTGGGGTGCTCCTAAAACTGTTGCTGTGCACTTAAGTCCTGCTAGTGTTTGGAGCTGTAAGGAAACAGACCACCTTAGTGCATGCAAACAGGTTTTCCAGACATGCATGGACCGGTCAAACCTGGGAAAATTTTGACAAGATTGTCTGGAGAAATATTTTGGTACCAATGTGGTCTTCCTGCCAAATATTAACTCACTGTTCAAATCCTGGAAACATTAATCTCCTTCAGCCTAGCATTCTTGAGAAATATTTTGTCATATGGAAAAATCAATATGTTTTCTCAATCTCATTGTTCATGTCAGTTAGAAAAAGCAACTTAAAAGTGAGGAGTTTACAAGCAAAGTAAACCTGAACAAAATGGTCATCTTGGAAAACAGGAGCCCCAAATGACAGACATTTTTCCAGGCAAGAAACAGCTGTAAAAATTATCCTAAAAGAGAAAATGTCAGCAGAGGTTAATGGTAAATAGATTTCTCTGTACCAGAACTGACATTTACCTCTGATACCCCAATGATTCCCTGTGCTTTCCTAGAAAGTGTTCCAGCCCTGAAGTTGTCTGTACAATTTGTCTTGATGCCATCTTTCTAATGGTATTACTGTATTGAGCACAGGAATGAAGACTCCTGTGGGATCAAGTACAGAGTCAGAGTTATTATTATTCTCTTTTTTGTTTGTCTTCTCCTCCTGCTTCAGGCAACATCCCCGTATGAAGTAACTACCGGTCACTGATATAAACCTCCCAGGGGGCACAGATGTCCCCCCCATACAGAATCCAGGATTCAGTTTGTGAGCTGTTTAAAAAGTAATCTAAAAATTTTGGAAAGCCTCACGTGTCATCACATTTCTGTGATTCATGTATGCAATTAACATAGTGGGATGCAGAAGTTTGTATCATTGGACAAACTCTTTTTGAGGGTGAGAAATGAATACATGTTTGTAAATGAGTAACATTATGGAACTCTTAGTCCACACTTTTGGTTTTCAAAACACAAAACAAACACGTCATTTCTACCAAAGTAGTGATGTGCTCAGTTAAAAACAGTTTCAGGACATGAGGAACAAACATTATTCCATATCAACAAAGAGATGGTATCAAAAGTATGTGTGAGGAAATAAAGCATGACTTTCCAGAGCTATGCTGAATCAAATCTGTTCTGTTTGTGCTTTAACTTCACAAGCACATATTTTAAAGTTCTTAGCTTTTCTCAAACATCAGATATTCCTGCCCACCACCATAAGAGTCTCATTTTTCAGCATTATCAGGAGGGACAAATCTTGAACAAACTTCCAAAATTCAACTATTTTTGTTTTGTTCCAATGGGGTAATTGTAACAGTATAAGCCACAGCTCCATCCATTCCCTGCATAAAAGGAGCACAGCTAGTCAGCTTGGGTGTGTCAGAGGCTTTCTCCTAAATCCAGTGGGCAATTCATTCTGCTGGAAGCATTTGCATGTGATGCTACAAGTCTGCCATTTGCTGAAAAGGACAGCTGTGCACAAACGTGACTACAGGTCAACACATGACCTTAATAATGGTGATAAATCAGTAACATACAAACGATTCATGGGTTATCAGGAGTCTCCTATCAAAGGCAAAGAGTAGCAACAACAAATTTGCCAACAGCAAGACAACTAGCTGGCATTATGGGATAAATTTTATAGCATAAGCCCCAATGCTTTCAACAAACTACCTATACAGGAGAAACTTCTCCCATTACACTGATGTGAAATGACTTTGACAATTAAGATTGAAAGCTGCTGGAAACTTTGGCATGAGAACCATAAGAGAATAAATACATTAAAGAAAATAAAGATCTCAGTTACTGGGAAAATGAGTAGAGTAATACAATATTATATAAGTATATGTAGTATATGTATGAGATACAGTATAGTTTAGGTATGCATGTATGTATGTAGGTAGGTAGGTAGACAAGTAGATAGATAGATAGATAGATAGATAGATAGATAGATAGATAGACAGACAGACAGATAGATAGATAGATAGCTGGCATGGAGACACACTTTCATCTTAAGACCAAGCCCATTTAACATATCTTAGTGCCATACATTTTGTGTGTGTGTCTGTTACATGAAAACATTTACTTCTTCTGCGTAGAACTCTGCACTGAAAGCAGAAAATATTTTATGGGAGGTTACCTCAGAATTATAAGTTAACCGATCCTTGTTCTAAACTGATTATTTGGATGTTGAAGGCATGATCCATCCCAGACCTACTTTGATTTTCTCTTCTGCCTTAGAGATATGATTAAAGAGCCTATGCTTAATGAAGACACAGAATATGTGAAAACCATAGCAAATATGAATGAAAAGAATAACTGCAGGGTTAGAAAACACAGGTTATCAATAACCAGAAAGGCTGAAGTCCTAGAGCAATAATCTGCTAATTAAGATGCCAGACAGATATGGTATCAGTAATTCTCATTATATGAAAAAATGGGTTCACAATTAAATGAACAGTGGAAGAATGCTTCAAACAGCTGGATGTAAATTTTCCAGTGGAATGTTGCCATTTCATTCAGATGTAGGTGCTTTGCAGAAACAGAATTATTTCACTGAAATGCCATTGCAGAGTGGTGCGCAATTAAGAGCATATGCAAAGTCTTTCATTTCAGAAAAAAAACCCTTTTCATCTCAAGCCTATTTACTTCATAGTACATCTTCACATAATATTGCCATTTAAATGAGCCATCTTGATTTTATAACTATAAAATCGTTCCGTTAGAAAACTCAATCCTTCATTAAAATTTCACTGAACTGATTGTTCCAAAAGTGTGTGTGCACCTGCACCTCTCTGTGAGTGTGTGTCCTTTCCCTAGTTGTATTTCCATCTGGAATGAAAACAGATTTTGAAAGAATAGATCAAAATTCCCACAAAAATGAAATTCTGTTGTTGCTTGGGGTTTTTTTAACCAGGAGCCTTACAAAAGTCCCAGCAAGAAGTGGAATGATATGCAGTTCTAGGATATTCTACTCTTGCTGATTATTTATAGGAATGCAAAAAAAAAAATAAATCTGCAGCAATGTTAAAACAAGCAGACAAACTCAAAAACTCTAACCCATAATGTTAAAGTTAAAACATGTCCTCTGAAACATCTTCCAAAGATATTATTGCTGTAGTAGATGAAAAGATGGCTGAGAATTATAATACAGTGTTGTGGCCTGATTGATCTGGGATATCAGCTTACATCTTTCCC
>NW_009951965.1:218924-225665 GCF_000747805.2 Chaetura pelagica | reverse complement strand
TCCCTAAGAATTTTTTGGCAACAATTTTGTGAACACTGCCAATCAGATTTGCAATTTATGTCCATCCAGATTAGTTTCTCACACAAAATGTTCTTTATTAGGACATTAAATACCTGACCTTTCAGTATTCATTATCAGCTTGTTGGCACTAAGTAAATAATCTGTGACTCTTCATCTTAATTTCTCATAGTTTTTGAAAGCTAGGAAAGACAGCCTGGGCCCTCTGACAGAATTGCATAGCTACATTTGGTAAGAGAGATCTGCCAGACGTCCTCAAGTCTGCAACTGTTGGAAAAGGATCACCTGACTCTTGAAGCAGATGATTTGGCCAAATACCACTCAATGTGTAACTTCATAATCATGAATAAATGAGTGAGAAACTGGAAAAGGGTATTTCCAACAGGACCTTCCTTCTGCCAAATTTGGGACTCCACAAGGTCAGATTTCCAAGTAGGATACAGTTGGAAAAGGTCCTATGAGCCAAGGCAAAGAGCAAAGATGTTTGTTCAGTTCCACATTGTTGATGTATGGGCAATGCCTCTGCTACAGAAATAAAAACTGAAAACATAAATAAAAAGATATCTGATGCCTCATTGTTCTTACTGATATTCAGTTAGCCATGAGTCACATGCAAACTTCAGAGCTGGATCAATTAGATAATGACACTTATTGGCACAATCAAAAAAAACCTTAACTGGCTCAAGTTGCTACATTATTCCACTGTGTTGCCTTGCACTGTTCCAAAAGAAAAGCATCGTGAAGATACAGCTTGGACTGTTAATTGCAGTTCAAAAGAATTGTGTTTATCAATGAGCACATGTGCTCATACAAACCACAGAAATTATAGAACAAAACTGCCAAAAACTCCTATTCCAAATTAACCCAAAATCAATGTGAACATGCCGGATTTTCCAAGAGAAGCTGAGCTAACAAAATGAAAACAAAGTTCTTCACCACTTATCTCCATCCCTCCTCAGTGGGTTGTCCCTAGCTCACCCTCATGACATCCTCTGGTGTGTCTCCTGCAAAAACAGCCCATGTTGCAATTATTCCAGAGCTTTGCACATGATGTTTGAACAGTCAAGAAGCTGTCAAACAAAAACTAATGATTAATTGTCATGATAGATTAATTCTCCTGGCCTTTTCTTCAGTGGGGGGCACTAATTTCATTTGCTGTCCTCTATACAGAAGTGAGCTTCCACGAAACTAGAAGGAACCTAATTACTTCTGGGATCTTGATGAATTTGACCAACCATTTCAAAGCTGACAGGCAGAAACATTTGACAAATCAGGCCAAAAGATCTCAAAGCCCAGAGAATGACCTAAACAACTCCAGCAAAACACGAAAAACAAGCTAGTCAGCTACACTTGCAGATTAATACATAAAATTTAATACAAGTGAAGAATAACAACAATCCCCTGCGTTTTCAAAGACAAGTATCATATGGACCTCTCAACATAAAAATGCATGGGAATTATGGTACTGTCTTGCAGAACACTTCTATGGACTTCCAATTGGAGAAACCATAGCACACAATTGTAATACGAAATGTATAGTATGAACAAACAGCCATTCAGAAAGTCAAGGTTTTGAGTTTGTTTTGTTTTGCTTATTAATGGAATAAATCTTCATCAAAAAGCCATTAAAGATAATATTATGGAACAAAACCAAATTCAATCTCTGTTATTCACACTTAAAATATTAAAATGTGATGGGAAGATATGACCCAGCTCTCCTGGAGGGCTATATTTAGAAAGAACAAGATTCTGGATGCTAACAGAGCCTACCATTCTGGTTCATGTCAGCACAAAATGACCTTGCTCTCATGACTTGATCTGATAGCACGGTGAGAGGCTGCAAATGGTTTGAATGGACTCTGAGCTGTGACAAGCTGTAAAACCACAGCATACACGGAGGCGGAGCTAAGGTTGTTGCAGTGTTGGTTACTAAAGCATTTTAATCTCAAATTGCTTTGAATGTTACCAAGGTTTTTCTGTCAGAGTGTTCATAAAGCTGATTGCTCACCAACTGGCACTAAGAAGATGGGGGTGGGAGAGATTCAGCTCCCTGTGGCCCAGGTAGCTCGTAGAAGTGGTGCATGCATGGGCAGTGGTGGCAGCACAGGGAGTTAATTGTTCTCCATGGTAACAGAATCACTAAGTAGTTTATGGTGTTAGTTACTTACAGCAAGTATGCCAGTCCTGTTTTATTGACTAGCCCTGGCCAAATCTACCCACGGTTGCAATTCTTGGCTAACCTTGACAAAGTCATTCTCGTTGCCGTGAAACATCTTCCATCGCTCTCACTCTTCATTCTCCCTTTAATTGCCTTTTTTGCACTCTCTGATCTTCTGCTTTGTTTCTCTGCACTCCTACCTGTAACCTGGTTAGCCTGAAGCCACCACTTAATGCACTGCACAGAGTACTTCTCTGTAGCTGCTCTGCACATAAGGAGGAGAAACTGGTCTCTGCAGAGAAGGATGGCAGTATCCATTAACAAAAGAAAGTGCTTGACAAAAACTGTCCCCTTAGCAACCAAACAAGGCTGTAGCTGCAGCCAGACCTCATAGGGTCTCTCTTGAACAAGCTGGTATCCTTAACTATTCCTACTGGGAGGCTTGTTCAGGGTATATAATCTGCATTTAATTTGTTTTTAATTGCAGTGACTTATTTCGTGTATGCTCCTGCACAGCTGAGAGCTCAAGCCTGCAGACTACTCAGTACTTTTTCCATTGGAGTAAGCCCCTAGAAGCAGCATTGTAAGAAGTATTTAAAAGCAATAAGGGTTCAAAAGGCTGAATCCATCTAAAGTCTTCTTTTTACTGACATAAGTTTTAGCTTGCCTTTTAATTATCTCAGATATTCCAAAGGTATACAGGAACATATGGTCTACTCTGATTTCTGGACTTAGCAGAGCTGTTCTTAACCCTGTTTCTGAACATATGTTCTGCTCTTACTTTTAAAATAACTACCAGAATGTGTCATTCATTCTGATGGCACCACAAATATTCTATTGATGCATTAATGACACAACTGAATATAAAGAAAAATTTTTGCTAAGAATGTATACAATGTGCAGAATTGTTAATATCACTGCTAAATGCAGGAACCTATTTAAATATATATATTTGTATTAACATTTCTATTGCCTTATTAAAAGAGCTCCTTCCGTGAAAAAAACACATATTTAAATTGAAACTACAGCCCTTCTTATTTTAAAGATTGCTATACAATCACACCAAGATTTAGAATTCTACAGAAGAGCTGTAGAATCACAAGGTTAAAGTATTATTTGCATGAAGTACTCAGATTTTATCTACATCTTTTAAGGTAATTAATAACAAGTAATTGATATATATTATAGTCTGACCTCCTTACTTCTCTTCAAGCCAGAATTATCCTATTGATACCCCATAATAATAAAAATTTGAATACTGCAAATATGTATATTTAACTGAGGAGGTTGTCTGTGGAGAAATAGCTCCTGCCCTAAAACAGCAGGTAAATAAACATGATTGTCCCAGAGATGCTGGCACTAGATCAGGATTGGTTTGGTACAAAGCTTTAAAAATAAGTTCCTGTGCTGAGGTTTTTTTATTACAATATTGCTAAAACTCTGAGGCAACTGCTGTCTAGAATGGTGCTTTCTAACTTTCTGCTGCCTTTGTCCCTTTCCAGTATTAAACTTATTTTTCATTGTTTCCAGCTACATGTTACCCCTGCAACTGGAACCTCTCCACTACTGATCTCAATCTACACAATTGCTTTACCCTGGCAGTTCTTGTTGGCTCCCAAAATCGTTTCCAGTCCAAGAGGTGGAATAAGTGAAAGCTGTATTTTCCACCACCATTTTCTTTGCCAGTTCTCCCAAAGTCGTTGGTCCTTGTTGCTGGTCATTATCTGTGTACTTCATTCCCTCTCCTCTACACACATTTAGCATCCTTGGTAGGTCATTCTTTGGCTCTGGATTTTATTTGAACCAGCTCCCAAGCCTCACCTTTTATGTGCTTCCAATTGCAGACTGTGTGACTCTCCAAAAGGGAAAAGTACTCCACTGGAATGATATCACTATAGTTTAAAACAGCATCTGGCCCTCCTTTAAATTATTTAATAAGATTAATAATTTGTTGCATAATAGAATATTTTAGTTGAAGATAAATAAAGTTACTTTGTTTATAATCTCATTTGGAGCTCCTTTGACTTGTAGTAAATGCAGACCTAGAATCCATCGGGGAATTTATTCCATAATCCATCAGGGAATTTATTTTCAAACAGAGGTCATCTTCAGCAGTGTTCCTCTGGTGGCTGAGTTCCCTTGGGTTGGTGTGCTGTTATGGAAAGTGCACTGGTATTTCTACTACATATCTCTAACCTAAAAAATTGGTTGAAACAGGAACAAGTAATTATTCATTTAGCTGTTAAAGTAAGTTGATAAGATTAATAATTCATGAACTCTAAATTAATATATAAACTGAATTAATGAACTTACACTAATTCATAGGCTTACATTAAATTAATTAATATACAAACTGTAAGAGAAGATAATGTATGGGCTCTGATGTTGCATTGAAACACTCTGCCACTCAACTACATGTTAACATTGCTATCAGAAACAGACAAACAGAAATCCAACATATTCAATCTAGCAGACCAGTGCCATAATTTAATCCATTCAAATGCTTAGTACTACTAGACCTTTTCCTTGGCACAGAGTATAATTCTCTTAGTGAAGGCAAATCTGTGTAAGTCTGGACAGCCAACATTGAAGTGGAAGCTTTTTGCTCCCATGATAGCACAGCAAACAGAGGTTATAGCTTACATTATAAAACATGCCCATGAGGATTATTTCTTCCCATTGGTGACCAGCTTCATAAAATTTACCCAGCTTCATTTTATCAGCATACCAAAACTACAGCTCACTGAAGTAATTGCTGTTGCACCAAAGGACAATTAAGAAACTAATTGCCTTTTGTGATAGTGACACAACAGAGGACAATTGGTCACAATAAAATCACAACATACCCTCCTACCACTCATAATTAAATTTTACTTGGGATAAAAAGAACATGCTCTCTGGTTGCAAAAATAACACTACATTTGGTTGTGAGCCAGAGTCAGTGATAAATACATTTCTGATTACAGCCAGAAACTTAATTTATAAAGATCTCGTTAAAAATAAAATAATAATAATAATTAAAAACAAACAACAAAACCCCCCACCTTTCAGAAAATACAGTGATAAAAATAAGACAATTGTGATCTAATATACTGAGCACAAGATTGGAGTCATAAGACTTGGTATTCTCATTGCTGCTACTAACCTGCAGTATGACAATGAGCAAGTCATTTGGTCTCTCTATCTCAGCTACTTTGAGCTGGTAAATAGATACCTTTAGACACAGCTTAGGGTTCAAAGCTCTAGCTGTGATCTATGGGTAAAATGTCCTGTTTATACAGAAAAAGTTTCCATAATTTTAAGGAGAACTTTACAGTTTCAACATTTGAAATTCCTTGAGTGAACCATGCCGCATCTGCAGCTATTTATAATGAGGAATTTTCATAGAGTTATGTACCCGTGTGATATGATTAGGGCCAAAGGAGTAGAGATAATCCAGCTTTATGCAAAATAAGATCCATGCTGTGCAAGTTCCACTTACAGGTTTTGCCACAAAATACACCGGTCTTCTAAAAGTCTGCATTTTTTCAAGCCAGAGTACACCTGTATCAGACCAGTCAGATCAGCAAAATTAATATATCTTCTGAGTTAATGATCAGACAGTTGTTGTTGTTGTTGTTTTAAGATAATGTACTGCTCTGTGTCCTGAATGAGCCAGCAATACATGATTGAACAAAAGTATGCAATTACATGCTGATAATCAGTAAGCAGAGTGGCTCCAGTTCAGCAGGCAGACATCAGAGTGACTGATGTTCAGCATGCAGTCCTGAGTGACTCTACAGATAAATGTATCATTGTATAGAAAAACATATTGAGCCATAACATTGAAGTGAAATGCCAACCCTATAAAATTTCTGCTTCTGGAAAGGAAATAAGCAAACATTTGCCATCACTGCTTGTGAATGACCATGTAGCCTTTTTAGTAATAATTCTAATGGGGTGAGCCTTTTAGAACTCCATTATTTTGGCTGCCCAGCTTCCCTTACAATATCTTCTTTTCAAATGCCTATTGAGTTGCCAAATTTAAAACATTTGCCCAATGTTTTCCATCTTTAGTCTCAGCTTTAAGCGTAACATTTTGAAAAGTTCAGAGAAACTTTTTGCTGTTTGTGAGAGCTTGCTTAGGGGAAAAAAATTGATTCAATCTTTGCTGACCTGTTTCTCCTGTCTATTAGCTCTACTCCTTCCCTGGTTCAGTACAGGGATCTGTAACATGATAAAGTCTAAATCCAACATAGTTTATGGAAGCACAGCAAACTGTAATTTCTACAGAAGCCACAGAATGTGGAAGTTTGCTCTGAAACTGTGAATGCATTTCATTCAATGTGCCCATATTGTTCGGAAGAAACCAAAGACACCAAAATGCATGGGGAATGTGTATCTTTGCTTTCCTGTTGCCTGCTCATTTTCACTGGAGCCTCCTTTGATTCAGAACACAGACTGAACAGAGATCTTAAATCAGAATCGCTGTTATTTTGTTAAGGAAAGTCTCCTCTGTAAAACTAATCTCCTTTATTTTAGAAACTGTAAGATGTTCACAGTAATAGATGAGGAGCTGTAGGGAA
>NW_009951965.1:205771-218503 GCF_000747805.2 Chaetura pelagica | reverse complement strand
AAGAAAGAATAGTATTCTTCATAAAGAACTGGGCAGGCATTGAAGAGCTATGTTATTGCCAGCTCTGCTACACTCTGCTCATTCTATGCTAGACAAATCAACATTTTTTAGACAGATAATCCTTATACAGCTTATAAGGGAAAGAAAAAATAAAGCTCATGCTTTGTTTGAAACGTTTGTCGAAACAGTTTTTCACAGGTTATCTTTCCCAATTTTTTCAATTTCAAAAACAATTTTTAAAACATTATTGGAAAGCCTTGTGGGTTTTTGATGCTTTGGATAGGAAAGAGACAAGGCAAGAAAGAAAAAAGCCGTGTTTCACTTTCATATGTGCATAAATTATAATCATAAAGCAAAAAAATTCAAGGGATCTGACTTTCAAGCTTTCAAACATATTATCCCATCTGGCTTACATTTTGCCCAAAGAAATAGATTCTGGTGTCTGGGGATAGGGAGAGAACAGCACTTAGGCAGCATGTTCTGCAGAGTCTAACCAGGCTTTGACCTGTGGAGCTGTGCTGCTGCACTGATCCATGGTGACAGTACAAAAGAGTGCGTAGGAAGTGAGAGGAGGCGTATGGTTTATGAATCCATGCCAGTGTCATTCCCCTGGCAAAATCCCCTCTCAGGGGAGCGAAGCTCCTGCACACTGAAGGCTGCAGCTGTGTGCATGGAATACTTAAGCTAATTTTGCCCAACCTGGGAAAGGATTGGGGTGGTTTTGTCAGCAACACAGTATACCTCTGCTGAACACTCTCATTCTTGCTTGGGGCAGTGAACAGCATTAAGCTCCAAAACCAGAATCTATTAATATGAATGGAGAGAAATAATCAGTTTATTTGCTACCACACAGCTGGTAGATGTCAAAAGTTTTTCCACTCTATTTGAAGGTCCTGTTGTCATAGTAGGCACAGAAATTCAGAACAGTGGAACTGCTGTTCACAGAAGGGACTGGCTCTGAGGAGTTACAGAGCAGCAGTTCAAAAAAGGACACAAAGCAATTACTGGAACTGCAGGGAAATGAAGTAATTTTTCTTTTATCACAATGCTTGCAGTTTCTGTTTTGACACTGGTGGTACAAAAAGAAATGCTAAGAAAAGAAATTTAATCTACAGTCAAAGAAATGTGATTTTAAAAAGACAGATCAAACCATATTCTCAATATACAGTGACAGTATTCTCAAAATCAAGGACTGTTTCATGTAAAAATGGTCACAGATTAGACCTACCTCCTGAATTTTATCTTAGGATCAATATTTGATAGAACTACTAAAGTTGATGCTTTTTAAGCTAAAAAAAGTTAAAAAGCATTATATTTACCTGATAGTTTGTGTTGGAGACAAGACACTAAGTCTTTAGATACTGCTTTGTTTTGAATCATCTGTTACATAGCTTCATAGAGTTAATTTCAATGCCTGACAAGCTGAAAGAAGTTGCTATTATGGGACCCCTTTGCAGCTTGGGGAGACAAAGTTAACAAACATATAACTTCCAAGTACTTACACAGGGAATCCATTTGGAAAAAAAAAATAATAATAAAAAAATTACATAATGCTACATTTGACTGCCGTTTTTTTTTTGTTTGTTTGTTTGTTTGTTGTTTTTTTTGGAGGGGAATCTTCAACAGAAGCAGGATGGGATCATTACTATAAAACAGTACAAAAACATACAGAGCTTTGATTCCAGATATATTCCATTTCTTGTCACTGAAGGTGAATCTTTTTTGCAAACACAGAATGAGTATGTCTTTATATGTCTGCCACCCCCCGTTGTTTACTGCTGCTAACAGAGAGGCTATCACAAACACTGTGGTTTGTAATATAAGAACAAAAACCTCCTGTGTCTCTGGGGTGAGGACTATAGTAACAATTATCAGCTTCCAGTCTTTGTTCTTGTGAATTGATGTGGTGACACATATTTGCATTTCTCTGATAGCAAATGATAGGGCATGCTAATAGCTATTTAATAGTTGAACAATTATTTAAATTCAGGTTAACCCTAATTATATTTTGTATTAAATCCAGAGAGTGATTTCTCCACCTCCAATGGAAAGAACCATGTGATGAGGCTACATGCAAAGAAGAGTCTCTAAGGCTTTTCTCACCCCCATTCCTGGGCGGGAGGGGGGAACCTAAGGAAGATGTGGCTTTTGAGTTATTGTCTTTTTCCCCAGTCCTAGGAAGCTGGAGGGTCAGAAAGGATCAGGACATGAACTGTCCTAAAGTAACAGTATTTAGGTTTGCAGATCCTCTTTGGCCTGAAGTCCCAGTGGACATATCCACCTGATCCAACCAAAAAAAATAACCTGGGGCCCAAACTCTGCTGTAAAAGCTGCTAATTGTGGAGTAATTAGCAAGGCTGCAGGAGGGGCACCAAAATTTATATTTTTGTGGAAACTGATACAACCCTTCAGTAGAGGGCTGTCCAGGCAACAAAACAGCCCCAGCTGCAGAAAACATCTCTAAAGTACGATCTCCTAAGAAAGCAAACAGACCCAGAGGACCTCTTTTGCTGAGAGCAGATGAGAAGAGTTTGCTTATTCTTGTTCAGCAAATAAGAAACAAATGTGTATAAGTAAAAATTATTTCTACATCCCCAGAAAAGGTTAAATTATTCCCCCACATCTTCTGGAATGTTATCCTTGGTTCTTCTTTGCTCTGTAGTTAGTTTATTACCAACAGAGAGTTGTTGAAACACACAAGTGGTCCTTCTTTATTATGTAAGTGAAGGTTTTATTTGGGAAATGTTGGGATATTGTAATCAGAAATGCAGCCATTGTTCATACTCACTGTTGACTTGTTTAAATGTGGCTCATTTTAATACTATGGGAAATTAATTATGTTTGTGTTCTAATGATCAGTATTAACCTAATTAGTGACCATGAAAATTCACAAGCAAAACACTTAATTATATTAGAATTAAGATTGTAAATATTTTCCTAATGTAAAACCTCCAGTAAAACATTAATGCTCTCAACAGCTACAGCCACAAGAAAACATGCATTCAAATTACTTCCATAATGAGTTTCTGATTGCTAACTCTGCTGCACAAGGTAACGGTGTTTGTAATATGATGTCAGAAATGTATTCGTACATTACAAATCAGCTATGCAGTACTTACATAAATGCTTTTAAGCTTCAGTTCACCAGATATAGTAGTAGAGCAGTATTTTCAATAATCTCGTTCTTTAATTCCCAGGTAGAAGTGGTGCCCTGTCCCCAAGGCCACTGAAAACTGTTTTGGGGACAAGAATAATCCTTCCCCCAACCTGGTTGTCCTCCATGTGCAATCATTTTCCTGGTGATAACCCCTGGGTGCTCTCCTCCAGTCCCCTTCCCATTGACTCCTCTGTTTTCTACTTTACACGTTTTCTGTAGCACTTTTATGCACAGCAAGTAACTCAGAAGGGAGCTGCTGCACCCAGGAAAATGTGGGCCAGAGATCTGAATTAGATGGGTAGAACAGGGGATGCCACTGCCAAATCACAAGACAAATGTTTTTGCAAATAGAAGGACAATCTCAAAAAAGGCAGCATTATCTTCCATCTTCCAGGAGGCATATGGCCTTCCTAACTAAACACAAGTCTACTGAAAAGAGTTTGCATATACGGTGCCTGCAGAAAATGTCTTTAGCCCACATTTCTTTTAAAAAAATGTTATGTTCTGCTATGTTATCCTACACAGCCCTTCTTGTAATTAAATGACACCAAGTAATTAAATGGATCATTACAGTTACCCTGGGATAATATAGTTATTCATACCCAAATCTGATCCTTCTTTCATTTATTTTATTACAAAAAGCTTTATTTTACAACACTTGTTGCAAGAACTGTCCCACATTTAAGCAACTTTGTAATACAGGGAACATTTTGCTTAATATGGTCCCCTCAGGCTACCTATCATTCCCAGGTATTGGGATGATTGCAATTAAAATGTTTATTTTAAGATAGAAGATTTTTATTGAATTAGAACTTGACATTCCACTTCACCAGATAGCATTCTTTTATATATTCACATACGGATCTCTCTTGAATGCTCTTGTATCTGCATGCTGTTCAGAGTGAGTGAGTGAGTCTTCCCCAGACAAGCAGAAGTAAGATTTGGAAATGTAATTCCCAGCTTTTCTGGGGCTCAGGATGAATGGGTCAGACACTAATTTTCTTGTCACCTCCCAGCTATTGGTTAAACAATTTGTCTCAGTTACCAAGTGTATGCAATGAGTGCCAGAAATGTATCAAGTCAGTATTACACCTTATACATTATGTATAGTCACCAAACATAATGCAGTTCAGAGTCTGAAACACAAAACATAAAAATAGAGAACGTATTTCTTCAGAGCTGCATCATACGATTTATGCACAAGATAAAGATTTTCACTCTGAAGTTAATTCCTTTCTTCCTTGAAGCTTTTTCCTGTTTTATCTTATCCTGCAATTTCTAAGTTACGCATTTAAAACATAGAGACAATTTATCTATTAAAGGATTAGTGGAGGTAAGATCTTGAGGAGATGCTGGCTCCTGTGAACTATTGGTTTACACTATGAAAACATTTGTAAGAAAAGTTTTTAGTTTCCTGTTTATTTACATCTACATTAACTGTGTTACAGATGCATTTGTGCTTGAGCTCCCCTCTCCTGGGTAGTAAACATGCCTGCATCTCCCAGTGTTACTGAAAGTGTTTATATATGTGGATTCATTAACAGGTGGCTGTGCTTCAGCAAACGCCACAGGCTCTTTGCTCTTCTGTCTTTTGCTCTGCTAGCTTTGCTACCTTGCAACAGCAAATTGTGGATGATAACATTAATGATAGAGCTGTCCCAAGCTGAAAATAGCTCTAGTAAATACTTTATGGAGAGCAAGAAATTAGTATGTTTTAAAATAATATTCCACTGTCAATTTTGGGGGACTGATGTCTTAAAAATCTGTATCAGTTTTCAACATCCTAAAGCATCCTGCAAAATATATCTATTTCCAGAGACTTGTATCACACCAATGTCCTTGAATACATTAGTGATAATTCATAATTACATCTTGGTACAGTAATTACAGCATATCAGTTTTGGTATTATTTATCATTATGAAACACCTCTCACTTGATTTTCCACAAATACAAAATCCATAACCTCTAAGCTTTCACATTTTTAATTCAACTTCTATGACCAAACAAGGAAGTATACCACATGAATGAATAAATAAATGCATAAAACAGGAGGGAATTACAGAGCAATGGAAACACACAGTACAACTGTGAACCTGACCTACCATCTTTGTTCAAGCAAATTTTCCAGAGGGAATCTGGGTTACTGCAATAAATGCAGTGCTGCCTCAAGGAAGTATGTCCTCTGGACATCAGTGCATCTCCTCTGATGCACTAAAACAAACCTCTGCTCACTACTGAATACAAAACTGAGCACAAACATGCAGAGGAAACCAGCCAGATGTTACCCACTTCCCACTAGCAGAGAGGGAATGAATGAAGGCACATTGAGGGACACAACGAAGATCTTTTTGGGCCCCACCAGTCCAGCTGATTGTTTTCCTTTTGAAGGCCACTTGTAATGAGAGTAACTTAAAGCGCCTCTAAATCATTCAGGGAGACTAGTATGCAGCTAACAAACAACTGGGAAGCATGAAGCTTACCTTTGGAGGCTTTCTATAGCTATCCAGTAGGATCTCTAGCAGAACTGGATCACCAGGACCATCAAGCTGCTGTTTATCTTGTGAAGTCCTTGGCAAATTTGGAGAGGAAGGGGAATACTTTCCTGCATAGCAATAGTTCAAATAATAGTTTTGAATTGCGCAAATTAAACACCAGGAAGTTTTCTATTTCTAACTGGAAAAAAAAATCGTATTTGGTAATGGCAAAGAAAGGCAGCAAGTTGAAGATGCTTCTGAATGTTTTTGTTCTTTCGTCCAGATAGAAAGAGCAGCTTTTCAAATTCATTCCATCATTATTTGGAACAAAACCAAACAAATATAACAGTGTATATAAATTCACCTTTGAGTCAGCATCTCGTGTTTCAGCACTTCTAGTAACAGCATCTTTCAGAACAGTACATCATCCATATGCTTCACACGCATCTTTTATCTTCTCAGTAAATCAGAAGATGGATGCTAAAATCCAGAATGCAACTTAAATATTCCTTTGATTTTTTTAGCAGGTTTTATTGATACTGGTTATCAACTATATTTTTTAGTGGGAGATGGCAACCTCTCCTTTGTAACTCAGACAAACAATTAATTGAAAATAAGAAAGGAACATTTGTGGTAGCTAAACAGGAATATTATAAACTCATGGAGAAAAACAAAATACGTGCAGACACAACAAAGAAGAATAAACTCCTTTTCACTGTAACTTGTATAAAGTATAAAAGAGGTATGAAAACATCGCTTGGATCCCAGTCCTACAGGAGTTTCAAAATGGTGCTTTAGTTTATATTATTATTTTTATTAATAAACAAACCCAACAAAATAAAAAACCCAAAAACATCTATTTGATCAGGATTTTTGTCACTGGGAATAATCTCAAAATCAGGTTCCAAATAAAACAGATTTGCTGAAGACACATTTGACCAGTAGCCAGAAGAAAAGGGAGACTGACCAGGACTCCTGTACACAGTAGCTCACATCTGTGAGCTTTTTATTTAATCTCAACCTTTGAACTTTTCAGATTGATTCCTTCAGATTAAATGAGGATAACTGACAAAGTTTACTACATTTCATATGGTGCATAATCAAACCCCTTTACAAGTAGTAAATATGTTTTTTAAGGCTTGTTGCTGCCATTTTACCTCTGTGGACTAAAACTGCATTATTGCATGTCTCAGGGGTCCCTCCAACCAAATGCAGTCCTAAACCACCTTTGTGTTGCACTAATACGACGTCCCTTCACATTTATTGCAAGAACATTGTTAATTGATACAATTATGTCAATGAGAGCACAGAGTCATTTACACCTGGAGCTTCATAAGAATGTTGTTATAGATAATTCTGTGTTGCTACTTTGTTGCAAAATTGAGATGAGCATTACTGGCTGAGTTAGAGTGTGCTAATCATGCCACTGCTCCCACTGACTTTCAACTGGATTTGGCTATCCACAGTTTTCCCAGACTTTCAGAATCACAGCTTAATGCCATAATCAGACATTCCCAACTGTATTCTTACTCAATAAACCATCTGCTTTGTACTCACAACTTGTCCCCTTCACTATGGGCATCTAAGCACCCTGGTATAAACCTGACCATTTCTGTTAATGATTTATAGATAGGGAATGTGTTATACTTGGCATTTTCAAGCCTTCCAGAGGTCAAAAAGGAAGGAAGATTTGCTGTATTTCCAAACAATCCCTCTGATGGCAGTTGGAAATCTTAATGACCAGATGAAAAGTTATACCTGTTCTTGCTGAGGATTCTAAATGTAATTGGATTTCTTCCTTCCATTAGGTTACGGAAGAAATTAATCCTATAAATTGCTTGGTGAACGTGAACTTCAGGAATGCTGTCAATTAGCAGCTTGTGATTGAGCTAAAGGTTTTGAATAATTTGTTCTTGACTGGTCCAGTCCTCTTTATTTGACTTTGAGCTTTTACATTAAGCAGACATGTTTTCCAAGGTGCATTTTCTAAATTAAACATGTAAATGAGCCTAAGGTATGTGATCTAAGTAATTTTATCTTACATTTTGAAATGCAGCTGTGGTGTCAGTACTCAAGTGAGACAGTTTCTTCCCCATCATGTCACTCCTTCAGTTCAAGAACAGGTGGGCATAAATAAGAAATTATTCAAATCTCCTGGCCTCATAGTATTAATAATCTACTTTAAAAAAAAATAATGATGGCAGTAATTACCTGAAAACCCTAAAATTATGCATTTATTAAGCTATGTAATATTTTGTAAGATAAACAGGAATATACAGGTGTCTTCCAGAGTAGCACCTGGTCTGTGCACCACACCTGAGCAGCAAAACATTCTGCAGACTTTGGGAGGAGGCAAATCAGTCTTGAGCTGAGTCGTGAGTTGCACAGTGGAAGGTTCCATCGATCCTTTTGCATTAAAAGCAGACATTTCCTCCTCAATACATATTTGCAAGCACATTATTTAATTTTATTTTACTTCTGGTAAGCACTCTACTCCCAAATGATACTAATGTTTTGTGTTTGTTCATAGAAAAAAAAATGGATCATTTTTAGAATATAGAATTTGTATTAAAATATATTTCAGATAATTTAATCTAAATTTACTGGATTATTTTACTGTCACTTTTGAACATTCGTTCTTCAGAATAGCAAAAGAACCTCAAGAAATTTGAATTCTAGTTGTAATCTCTGAGGGGACCCATTGATCTGAGCATCTCTTGTATAGTTTGTTTTCGCAGCACTTTGTCACAGAAAGATGAAACTTTTTTCTTCAGCTAAGTACTGGATTGAGAACATACATCCTCTCAAGTTGCTCCAGCAGCACTATTGCTCTTCCTTCATAATGTCATCCCACCTCAGCAGTGGTCATGCACTACCTCCTTTGGTCAAGTTTACCATGATTGTTCTCAAACACAGAATTTGAATCCTTGCCTTCAGGACTGGTGTCAGAAAGGAAAACTTTCCTTTCATAGTGAAACAGGAAAATTAGATGTTATAAGGTACTAGTGCTGCACTAATGGGAACATTCAGAAGACTATTTCAGAGACAGCACTAGCACTTACAGGGTAGTAGAAAACATCTTGTGTTTCTATTGACAGTGGAGGTACCAGACCATCTGAAGTCTCACACAACCAAACCTGTGAGGTATCACAGCAACTTCTTCCCTACATGCTGGCCAGTGATTACATGGCAGCCAAAGATACTGGTCTCTTTTTAGCCAGCACTAAGATTTTACAGGATAGTGATTTCTTAGTGGGACAACTTATTTTGTTTTTATTCACATGAAGTCTCAAAAAACGCCACCATAGATGACAGGACTTAGAAAGGAGGATGAGTAATTCAGTGGGCTGTATTTAGTGAGACAATACTGATATCCTGGCTGAGAGAAGCATGTTTTATATGTTTATTCCTCAGGTGAGAGGAAACTGCCTGTAATTATTGTTATCATACAATTACAGAGTGGAGGGACAGGAAGGGGTAGAGATGATAAGATTAAACAATGAGACTCCTGATGGAGATGCAAATAAACCAGGAAGGCTAAGACCTGTTCAGACAAGACCCAGTGACTGAAAACCAGCCTTCATTCCCCCTCTGGTCCTCATTGCCCTGGCTCCTTGAGATCATCCGTTTTGGTCTAAGCACTCATTTGTGCCACATATTAAGCCATTTGTTTGCAATAATTTTTTAGTAGATCCCACACTGGGTATGCTGGGTTGCCTGGCAACTTAAATTCATTTAGCAAAATTTAATTTCCTTTATATTGTTGCTTTTATTCCATAACATGCAGAATGGAGTAACAAATTCTTACATTTTGCTACCAAGAAAGGATTTAATTTCTGTTAAAACTTTCTTTTGGAGTGAACAATAAAGCAACCAGAGGAAAGAAAGGAGGAGGGAGGTGCAATATAGACCAACGTTTTGACCTAGCTTTAAGTTAGAGCTAAGCAATAGAATGTCACAGTATGCTAATTATTTAATCAACCCACATCTTCTCTGCTGTTCATGTATTATTCTGACTATCAATCGAACACCATCTGCCCTCACAGAAAAATGTTCCTGCAATGTACAGAATGTTTAGCTGGCAAGGAGCTCTCACCATGTTCGCAGTAGAAAGTCACGAACCTGGGAAAAGCTTGAGGAGCTTTTGGGACATTTAATACAGGTCTGACTCTCTCTTGGTCTTCCTCTGGAGGAGGATGAGGATAAATGCATGATTTCCACTTAAATTTCAAAAAAATGAAATGGTTTCATTAATGGTTTTGGATGCAAATAGGAAGCCAAGCTTTGGAATGTGTCGTTCCTTTTAATGAAAAAATTCTGTCACTTGGAGAAGTGTGGGAAGCAGCAAGCAGAAGAAGGCGGGGGAGAGGGAGGGAGAAAAGAGGAGAGAGGGAAAAGGAAGAGTAGGTGGCTCTGGCTCCTTTCATCTGTAGTGCTGGACCAGTGCTTGCCCCTGGGGAGCTCCCAGCTGCCACCTCGTGTTCTCCTCCCCAGCTCCAGGCAGGGACCCTTTGGGGACCTGCTTCATATACCCTGGGTAAAGGAGCCTCTGGCTGTGTTGATGCTCATCCCTTGGGCAGCAAGTCTTGGCAGTGTCTGCATCTTGTGAGGCAATTCCTGTCTCAAACAGAAGAACAACTGGCTTTGTCGATGAGATCCTCATAAACCACTCTAGGGAAAGGACTTTGAAAAGTTTGTTTAGTAAGTGTGGATTATAAGGGCATGTTTACCTCAAATAGATAAAATGAAGTATAAAACCATGCTAAGCACAATAAATAACATAAAGCCCATGCCAAAGGAGGATAATCTTACATTTTTTAAAAATCTACTAAAATAGACAACTGTGAAACTTCACCCTAAGTTGCTTGATGTGGAAGTGCAGCACAGTTGTCCTCTTCATCATTTTCCAGTCAAGTCCCAGCTGTTATGGAATCCTGATCAGCTATCTAAATAAACAGGCATTTCATGCACTTTAAGAAAAGCAAGTGCAGAGATAGTCAAAACGTCTGAGTGTTATTTAGAAAGAGCTTTTGGAAAAAAAAAAAGCCACCATCTTTAGTTAATAGATCTGTTACTAGGCTTGTTACCAGATGCTGAGTCCCTTCTTAATCCCCTGCTGCTTCACAGCCTGGCACAGAGCATGTGTGTCCACACCTTGCCTGCCAGAACAGCCAAGAGCTTGGTAGAGCAATGTCCTGCATATCAATGAAGAGCTGTCAGTAAGACATAGATAGACCCACCTATCAGAATAAAAATCCTGAGCCCCAACGTCTCTGCTGTCCTTATCCTGAATTCCTTGGAGCGAGACCAGGGATTTCCAGTGGGACTGGAATTTGGCCCAGTGTGCCACAATCCCATAGAACACAACTGTCTGTTGGTTAAATAATGCCAAGCATGTCTCCGCCAGATGCCTGTTTACTGACTACTGAGAGAAGGGGGAAAAAAAGCTCTCAGATGCTATTTCTTGGTTTTGCAGGATGTAGGACATATTAATTATGAACTAATGAAATGATCACAAAACAGAGACGAGCCATGTAACTTTGTTTGGCTGCAGTTCTTGGTAGATGAAAAAAAATGACAGCACAGGGCTTGATGAACATAAATTCTACATTAAAAATAAATTATCTTGTTATCTACTATCTATTTGCTTAAAGTACTAGTTTGCTTTCTTCTGCTCTATGGGATAATGGACCATACAATTGATTACATTATTATCCATTTAGTACAGTAAAGGAAGAACCCAAAAAGCTGTTTTGCTAAAATTGTCTGTTCTTTACCAGAAGCAGAGAACTCAAACAATGTCAGGTTTTGTTCACTTGGAAAACATTGCTGAGGCAATCTCAGCAGGATGGTGGGTAGGTGAGCACCTTCAAGAGAGACCCTCCCCTACGATTTCACCCACCAGGCTCAATCCAAAGTCCAAACCAAAGCTCTTCAGGTGCCTCTTGATTAATCTGCTGCACCATGACAGGACACCCGAGGACCTTGGGCTCCATCCCTCCTTGGGGGCCCTTCCAACCTGAGGACATCCGTGGAGGAGAGCAACAGGATGGGGAGCTGAACCCTGGCATGGGGAAGAGGTGGTAAGAGCCTGATGGTGCCCTCAGGGCCCTGATGACTCTCCCATTTCAAAACACAAACACCCTCCCCCCGCATTTCTCCCACCCTCCTGCACAGATGCACAGTTTTTCTTCCTGTGGTAACGTGGGCAGCAGCAGTTTTGATTCCATTTATGCCAGAAGGCAGCAATGTTCACACCAATGCCACCTCCCTGAGCAATCAGTTCCTGTGCCTTTGTACCATCTCCATTAGAATGTTTCTCCTAATTTTGAACCTTGATTCCCCTTGTTGTTTACCCTATCCACCATAAAGAGCAGATGTTTCTGCTCTCTTCAATAGCATTTTATGCATTTGAGGACCTACGCATTTCACCTTTCGGTCACCTCTTGTTTTCCACTCTTCCCTGGACTAATTGGCCCACACCTGCTCTTAATTCAGTGTCCCAAATTAGATGCATAGTCCAGACCAGACAAAGTCTGATGTTTTTGAGTAGATGGGATGGATTACTTCAAAAGCCCTGAGGACTGTACTCCTATACGGGTAAAAAACTCTGAATTATATTTATTTTTTATCTGTATCATCATACTAGAGGCTTGTGTTTAATCTGGTCCACAATACCTCCTTGTTGTGGTTTTGCAGATCTTTTTTTTAAGGGGTGTATTTTGTTACCCTGTATTGGGCATTTCATTATTCCAGCCTAAGACCACAGTCTTGATCTTGTCTTAGTTGAATTTATTTTTTTTTCCCCGGATGATGTTTCCCATTTGTCGATAACATCTTGAATTCAAATCCTGTCCTTCAAAGAAAGACCTTCAAGCTTTCTGTCATTTGCAAATGTAATAAGCATAGGCCTTTGTCCAGAAGTGGCTATTAACAAACCCATTAAAAGACTTGATCGAGAACAGACTATAATGGAACACTTGTGATGTAATGTCTGCTGCCACTGCTGTCCTCCAGGGACACTACCCTTCCAGCTTTCAGCATCAAACCCCTCTCTCCCTCAGGCCTGTCAGTGGTTTCCTAGCTTTTCTAGCAGGAAT
>NW_009951965.1:183135-205665 GCF_000747805.2 Chaetura pelagica | reverse complement strand
ACTCTTTCCTAGAAAGAAATGAGCCTGATGTGATGTAGTTCCTCTTTTATTTATTGTTTTTAATCAGTCCCTTCTCTTGTAGGTCCTTTTAAACTGTTTTGGGAAGTCTTGAACTTATGCAAACTGCTTTGTCATTCCTTAACTTGGTTCTACCACCGCTCACCTCCCAACACACTTCTTAAATACAGGCACTATCTTAGCTTTTCCCAGCCTGCTGGTATCTTGCCTGTCTGCAGCAGGTTTGTAGAAATCCTGCATCACATCTCTGTGCATTCAGGGATGCAGTCCACCAGAGCTGGTTAATCTTAAAACATAAAATTTCTCTCCAGTCTTCCTTAGCTTAGGCTGACCTTATATCATTAGCTGCACTAGCTCCCTGTTCCCTGTGACTCTCTCAGTGAGTTACAAATGCAGACCAGGCATCCAACACCCAATTCCTCAGGGTCATCTGTAGATAGCACTTGTCTCCATTGAAAAGCAGGCCAAACTATTTCCTGGTCTTCCTACTACAATTAGATTATGACTTTTTCTTGTAGTGGGTATCTTTTAATAATTTCAGGGGTTGAAGTATGAGCTCTAAAAGACCTTTTGAAAACCCTCATGAGAGTTGGCTTCATGGAAAACTTTTTCTTGAACTCCTCAGCTCAAGAAAGGAGGCAACAGAAATGAAGAGAGCAAGGGAAGATCAAATCACATAAAACTCAGACCCTGTTGGGTGCTTTCTTCTCTCACCAAAAACATGGAAGAAGCGAGAGAAGGAAGTGCTCAGAGAAGCCACTTCCCTGCTCCCAAGATGCTGACTAGAGACTAGAAAATTATCCAGGGCACATAGGTTGAGACACAAGAAACTATGAAAGAAAAGAGTTTGTTTTGAAGATAGTAGAAGGGTAAGGGAAAAAACAACAAAACACCCCACCCCTCTTTTCTTGAACTTTCCTTAATGACAGCAAGGTGTTTCTTTCCCAGCAAAAGCTAACTGCTACTCTTGACATGCCTGGTGTCAGCTGGAGGAACAGATGGCTCAGTGGTTCATTTCAAACTGTTCACTCAGCCAAACAGCACAAATTGCATTAATTGCCTCACAGTACGAGCAGAGAACGGAGCACTCCATGTGTCCTCGCTGTGAATCACTGGGACTTCTCATCATCATTTGCATTTGACGGGTCAGTCTGGGAACTTATCCGCGTGGTGGGAGGGGTGGGGACAGAGGGAGCACAGCACAAGAAAATGCCTGAGCTGAGCACTCAGCAGGTAACAGAAGATTCCCCAAGAACTGATTTAGCCTTCAAATTTCCCTTGGTATTAAAATGGTTTCCTCAGCACAGTGCTACTTTCTGAAGTAAAATTTTTTGAGACAAGAATGTATACGATGCATCTACTGAGAGGCTCCAGGGAGCAGCAGGAACAAGATCCAATTACTGTCCAACTTTTCCCTGTCCACACTGTGACATCTTAAATGCACTGGAGACACTTCCACAGTCTACCCCTTCCTATGGCAAAGGTAGCTTAGATGCCATCGCAGGTCTTGGTAGGGCACCTAAGATACAGCAAGTGTCCCAGAACCTCCCAGACAGAGTATCTGGAGAGGAACCATGAGAAGAGACTCTCCATGCCTGTCCTCAATGTGCTCCCATATCCAAGAACTGAAAGAACTGATGAAGCCAAAGAATTTGAAAGAAGTTACCCCAAATATCTCATTTTTTGTTTGTTTCTATAAGCAGGGAGCCTTGTGTTTAATTTATGAATACACATGTGCACAAGCATCTGAGAAGTTAAATGCAAAACGTAAGTGCAGGCTCTAAACCTTGTCTGATAAAGTGATTTATTAGATGTTCCATATCTTGTTGAAAAGTCCTGACACCTTGCTCATCAGTTACAAATGGAAGGTGCTTTGACCACTGAAGACACTACATTTCTTTCGACCAAAGAAAAAAGTTGGCAAGTTAACTCGTAAGATCAGAAGTGTAAGGATACAGCTTTTGAGCTAACATAGTCACTGATGCTTCTCTGTTAACTACTGAATATTATTTTCTTTATTTCAGTGAGTTTAGTAAAATACAAAGACCAAGAGAAAACTCACCTGAGTCTCCCACAGGCTGTTGAGATTCCTGCTAAAAAACTTGGGCAAGTTCTGCTGCTCATTCCTCCTCTCTGCTTTAGAGGAAGCAGAGTAATTGTAGCTTTACCAACAAGGGCAAAATTTCTGTACCACATCTCTATGCATTGCCAAATTCTGCTTGAGCCCCTCCTCCAAGGAAAAAAAACCATAACATAGAACGGTTAGGGGGAAATAAGAAGCAACACATACACAGAAACAGACCCTCCCCTGCTATGCTGTAGCCCTCCCTAATTTGGGAGTAAATCTGATTATTGCAAATGGGTAACAGCTGAGAGGTGGTGTTATTTTTGCTCCACTCCTGCTTGGTGGAGGCCCTGTCTGCATCCTCCTTCATAGCTCCTTATGTGATAACATGGATCTCACATGTTTCCAGAGGGAAGAGGCTCTTCACCATATTCCTCTCTTAAGCAGAAGCCAACAGAAGGGAAAGGATACCTAATTGTATCTGAGTTAAAAAAAGAAGTGTTTCAGGGCTCTGCTCATGTGAAAGTTACTTTATACCATAAGTTGCTTTGCCTCTCACAAAGTCTGGGGATAAAAAACCCAACCGGATTTAAGTTTGTTCCAGTCTGTTCCATACCTCTATAGGAGGTGCAGCAAAATTCTTAGTCTTCTCACACTGGGAAGCTTTGCTCTTGGTGCTCTGTACATTGCTGCTTTGATCACTGTCTTGCTCACTCTGCTTACACTGTTTCTGCACTGCCAGCCAGGAAAACCCTGTCCTGTGGTGCTTGCAGAACTACTGTGGGATCCCTTGCAGTAACTAACAAGAGACTTCACCTAATATATGTTCCTTCTCAAAAGTAACTCGTGTGGTGCATTTAGGTGCTCAAATTTTGAGCACTGTCATTCGGACTCCTTTCTTTGGAAGCCGAACCTTACTGTGCTTCTGACATACGCTTCAGCTCTTCTTGTCCATGAGGACACAGTGGCCTCCCTTGTGCCTGTAGGCTCCTCATCTCCCTGCCACTAATTTCACCAAACATACCCATACCTGCATTTAAGGTGAGCTTTTTCACTGAGGGCTACTGCATTGCAAGTTCTGAAGGATCTCTCCTTCCTTTGAACTCAAACAAGCACCCTCTGAAGTTACTGGAAAGCTTCCAGCTCGTAGCAAGAATTAATTCAGACACTAATTTATTCCTCTGGAGCTTCTTCCTGGTTTAGCTGCATTTTACCAGCATTTAACTGCATTCCACCCAATTCTGTTCACATTACCAGTGTGGGAGAAGGGGAGAGAAAACTGAAGTACAAAGCAGTGTGAAAGATCTGGAATGGCAGGAGGCTCCTCCCCTACTCTGGGCAAGGCAGCAGAGCAGCAGTACCTGCTACAGACCTGCAACCTGAACTGTTGTTTTTCCAGTCAATATAATCATGTCCTTTAATGTAACAGGGAAAGATTGAAAGAGTGAGACTGTGCTTAGGAGCAAATAATTTAAGTCCATAGCGCTGTGTTCAGTGATTTCTGAGAAACGTGAATTGCCAGAAAATCTGGCTTATTCTCCAGCTACTCAAGTTTTCTGTCAGCACTGGCTGTACCAGAGAAACTCACAAGGTATTTTTTTTTAAAAAAGCATTCCCTGATTCATCATCCATTGCTTGATTGTCCTATAGTCTTTTCTGGACAGGTCTACCATGTTGACCCCAGACCCAAACAGCTGCAGGGCCCCTCCCCCTTCACATTCTTTCCCAGGTTGAAGGAGTGTTCATTATGTAATTAAGCTAATGAATAGGGGGAAGTGCCCAGACCAACACAGAATAATGCCAGAGAGGGAAATTCAGTATCTTGTGCTATAGAGAAGGGTCAGCAGAGAAACAGCACTGCAGTAAGTTAGAGCCTTTTCCTGAGATGAGCTGCTATGACCCTTCCAGACTCACCAAACACTTTCATTAGAAATCCCCAATAAGAGAACTTCTCAGAGACCTTGTAGAAGTCCACATCAATTATATTAACTGGTTCCCATTTATCCATTTTATGTCTTTGCTCACTACTCAGTACAAAACTGATTCAGTTTTTCCTGCTTTGATTAAAAAAATAAGCAAAATATTAATTCTTTACTAACCTATTAATTAAATGGTAGTGAGGGCTTTTGAAACTGACACCTGGGGCAAGTAAAAAACATGAAGATTGCTGCTTCCTAGCTAGTGATAACTGACAATGATTTTTCAGTTATGGCACCTGCTACCAAATTCCCCTCTTGTTAGAGTATAAAGGAGGAGCTAGTAAGACACCTGGCAGCATCCTGATAAACCTCCGCTTTAGGAAATCTGGCAACATGTTTTTAGATTCATGTCAGTAAAAGTGATGAGTTTGACCCAGGAAATGTGTATGTCACATGCAGCACGTAAGACTTCAGTGTGATTTTTCTGTTTTGTCTGAAAGGCCAAATTTCTGCTCTCAGTTGCAGCAACATAATTATGTTGTCAACTGCTCCAAGGCTACTGTCCTATTTTTGGCCTGTTTCTTGTTGATTCTCTGTATCTTACCTTGATATCTCTCGTGTCCCTCACTGACAATTCCTGTATCTCTCTTGCATAACCAAACATTTATTTCCTAACTAATATTCAACATTATGGCCATTTCAACATCTACATTTCAGGTAACTAATTCACATTACCAGCTTATACCTGTTAGCTGTTTACCTATACAAGAGTTGCTGGTCACAGTCCACCTAGTAAAACGAGCAACACTCCCCAAGCACAGCTGAAGCTAATGGTTAATTAAACTGTGGCCAGTCCTGTGCAAATTTTAAATAACCTTTACTGTCAAGCTCAGCACAGAGAATGAGATGTAAAGGCACAGGGACTGCACTATGTCTTGGACTTAGTGGTGGGGCAGCCTGGTGGGCTTGGTGAATTGCCATCCTCCTGTTGCTCTCAGCCCCCTCCCTCTTTGCACAGCCCCCTTGTACTCCCATGTATGTTTTTTTTTTTGATGGACTTCCTGAAAATCCCCCTGCAAAGCACAGTTTCATCCAAACACACTCGGCTGCCAAGTCCAAAACAAGCTTGGAGAGGAACTCCTAGGGCTGAGGCCATGGCAGCATGACTAACACAGAACTGAGGAATCCTGGCAGCCTGTGACAGCACAGCTGTAAAGTAATTGTTAATTCTGCTGTTGTTAATGAGAATGCTCCAGTTTCTCTCTCACATGATTTGTCCCGTGTCTCCCAATGTCTGCTGCAAAACATCCTTACCAGAGGCAGCTTCCCAGCTCCAGAGACAGACTGTCCCTACATCACATTTCCCTCCCTCCTCCACACTAATAGTCAGCAGCAGAAGGCTGGCTCCTATTCTACAAACACATTTTCATAACAAAAAATAATACATTGTCTTTTTGTCATCCTTGAAAAGAGCAACAAAATGTAACAAACCTATTATCCTGATTAGGTTTTACAAGTGAAAAAAGGAGCTATGAGCACATGATCTGAAAGAACAATCTTCCTATAAACAGCTGTGTCTTCCTCTGGGTCATCAATTACCAGGATTTCCTGAGAGGGAGGAAATGTTGAAAAGAAATTTTTGTTCAACATCTTAATCCCAGTTTATTTTTACCCTTGGGTTTGAATTCCCAAAAGCTAATTGCTGATGCTTTGGCACTACAGCATGTTAGCTAGCAGCCAGTGCCTGGTAAACTGCCTGCCTGATGCTGCTTAGTCTTCACCCTGCATTATGATGCATTTAAAACCAAAAAATAATACAGGATTAATCTTCAGTATGTCAAGGTTCTCTTGGAACAATGTTGAAAAAGGATTCTTATGAAACATCACGACCCCCTTAAAGGTACAGTAGTGATGCCAAAATGAATAGGATTTTATTTCAAACTGATCTCATCAAGGTGAGTAGTTACTCATTATCGGTGTGTTCTTGTGGAGAAGTTGCAAAAAATGTGCCATGCCAAGATTGCATGCAGTCAAGCAAAATAGATATTGTATTTCCTAACATCTTTTCACATTTCAGTTGTGTCAGAATTTGAACTTTTTTAGAGTGTTGAACAATTAAGAAAAAGAGACAAACCCCAGATGTACACATTTCCTTTCTAGAACTAAGAGTGTCTGCAAGAATGCATTAGGTTCAGCCACCTCTCTGAAAGCCACAGTATCATCAGAAAAATGCATAAGACAGACACTTAAGTAACTCATTTGGAGCCAGCAGTTGCCCCAGTGTATAAGCTCTGGTAGCCATGGTCCTGGATGGGCCAAACTCTGCCCTCACTGCCTACCAACTTCTGGAAACTCACTGTCTCTGGAGCCACTCTTGGATAAAACACTTTGTGGGGCTGTGAACTGCACCAGGGAACTGTTTAAAATAAGACAAATAGAAGACAAAGGGAAGTTTCAAACAAGACTAAATCCTCTCTCCAGTTCCCCACAGTTCCACTATCAAGTAGGACAGCACCTGAGGTGTGAGCATGGGAGAAGGAGGAAGTGCCTGGGAAAAGAAACTCCATCACAATGGTATAGAGAAAGGCTCCCTGTATCACCCAACCTGTCTGATCCGCTAGCATGACCTCAGAGACAGGGTTTCTAGCACTGTCAGGCTCCCTGCTAAAGCAAGTAAGATTTTGCCAGGGCAGAAAAATCTCATGCACAAGCATCAACTTCGTGCCTGCATCTCAGGGCAGTAACTGAAGGCAGTGAAGAGGCATTTATGCACTGCTTAGAAATCCCAGAGTTATAATATGTAACCAACATAAAAAATGTAACACTCATGTACACATTTCAAATTCCAAAGTATTCTTGTCTACGGAACAAACCCAAGTAGCTGATACAAAAGTGATGAGTCTCAGACTACCGTTTGGCCCTAATCCCACCAAGGCACTTTGCTATTAACTTCAGAGAGGGCAGAAAAATCCTTGCACAGCAAAAGGCTCAAAACTCACTGCTTCTTTAAACAGTAGCTGCACTGCACCGTGTTATCTCCCTAAGCAGCTACCCTACTTTAGCTTCCTCAGAGGTCAGCTATTCATCTCTGCTAAGCACATCCGGTGTAGAAAGAAAATTCCTTAATCCTATTTTGTGTGCTTGTTTTCATATGCCCAGCCACAATTCTTTCACATCAAGTCTAGGCCATATTAGAAAATTCCTTGCTTGCTGCTCCTGCACCTCTGCAGCACAGCAGTTGTTTTCAAGGAGAACTTTGCTGTGGCTGGCTCTTAATTCTTGTGTGTGACAACAAAGGTATATAAAACAAACAGCAATCATTACTTACAATGCGCAGCAAGAAACTATAAGGATTTGCATGTCTACTAAATTATTTCAGGACTTCACCTACTACCTGACTACAGCCTCTGAAAAATACAGGAATGAAGAATCTGATTAAAAATTGGCTAAAGTTATGTGCCTGTGTATTTACTTAGGTTTATTTAGCTTTGGTGTATTTATTTAAGCCTCCCAGACATGAACACACTCAAAACTTATCACAGGATGGATGTTTCTTGCATTTGGGCTCACGTAGGGCTCACCTACCCCTCCACAGAACAGTCTTCCCACAGTCCTAGCACGTGCTTACAAAAACTCCTCTCTCTACTTCTAGCTCCTTTCAAATTGGGCTCAGCTTCCTGGAAGAAGAAAAAAGAGGCAGCACCATGACCTTTCTATGCAGACCATAAGCAACCATTAACAGGAGGGAAAACCAAACAAAACCCCACCCATGGTGTGAGATTTAAGCCCACAGGTATTGCCAACTGCTCCACAGAGCTGCTTTGTGGGGCTAGGCATGCCTAGGCTCTTCTGCCTGCCAAGTTCAAATTTGTTTTCCTTTGGAAAAACTTGTCCCTAGTAAAACAGACTGGCCAGACAGGCTGTTGTAAATAGGAAGAAGAGATACTTAAGTAACTCAGGAAAAAAAAAACAACAAACAACACAACACAAAACCAGAGCTCCTGCCTCCTAGTGAGTTTTTTTCAATCAAGAAGAATAGTTTTGGATTGATTTTGTTTCTGTATAGAAGAAACCCCCAAGCCCTGCTCTCTTGAATGACATCCTTTGTTTCCTGTCAGACAGAGCACTGAAATGTAAAATTTAATACTGCAGGAACAATCTCAACAGAATATGTAAGTTTTAAAAGGGGCATAAAAAGTTTAATACTTTTTAAAAAGTAACATCAAAAAGTGCACTAGGAGTAAATCCAGGTCCTTCCAGTCATCTAGTCTGCAATGTCACTTATTCATTTTCTCCTGTAACAAAGAGGTGCACAGTTTTCTTGGACTGTAGCATTTGAGCTGTGCGATCTATGCCAACCACTGCAGCCAATTTCTGAGCATCATACTTGGAGTAGAGCACAGTACAGGTCCAAGTAGCATCCACTCCATTGTCTGTGGCCTTCATCATATTGCAGATCTCACTGTAGAAGTGAGAGTATGTTGGTAACTCATAGAAAATGAGGTTCCTAATGCCTTTTATTGTATACCTGTAGAAGGAAAAAAAAAAACAATACAAAAAGAGTAAAGTTACTTTTTTGTTTTGTTGCCAACTTTGAGAAAGTGTGAACACTAAAACACCAATCCTCTCTCAATTCTTACAATTTCCATTAACTTGAACACACACTGGTTGAAACTCAACACTACAAACCCTGTGTCACAGACTGAACTTCAAAGAGATGTGGAATTTAAGGGAGGAATATCTAACACTGCCAGGCACAATGACTTCCTCTGAAGTACAGACCACCTCCAATTTCTGCAGTATTCAGCCTCTTTGGCTTGGATTTTAAGCCAGTGCAGCTTGATTAGACTGAGCCTCATGAAACTTTTCATACTTGCCAAAACATCATCTGCTAATAGAAAAAACTGTTCCATTAGGAACTTCTAAACAGTTCCAGTCAGGACGTAGCAAATTTTCCAGGTGGCCTCAGCTTGCTGTATTGCATTATTGAACCAATTATACATCCTTTTCCAGAATTTTACGTAATTATTGTGGCACAGATTGACACAAATAAAAGGCACAATGAATCCCATTTTACAAGCTGTGTCATCCTGTCCTGACATCAGTGGAACTTGGCAGCACTCACCTGCTTGAATAAGGCCCTGTGCATGCCAAACTATCAAGAGCCTCTGCAAGTGACTGCTGACAACACACAAATATTTTAAAGCAAACTGAAAAGCTTTTACTTCAGTCAAAGAAGTCCTCAGAGAAATCCAACAGATTAGAGAAGCAACATAGCCCATCTATGATTAAGGTCATACTCTTCTTCCAAACCAGCACACACGTAATTCAAAGGAAAACTCGGCCCACAATTCACCTTTTGTAAAAGTGGAAGCGCTCGGTGAACAATAAAAACTGCTTCTCTCCCTTGAGAAAGAACCGCCTTGCTCTGCAGACACCGGCCTTTTTAGTGTACTCACAAATGTGAGTAAAATTCAGGTCCTCTTTCTTGAAGTAATTTCGGAGACGCACGTAGTCAAAATACGATGGGACATAAATGAGCGTGTGTGACATGATGGCATCGCGATACTCGGGCAAAACCTTGTTGACGAAAAACTCAAACCTGAGATAGGGAAACAAATGCATTTTAGCCACAGTTAACTCTCAGCCTTCCCATACTGGTATGACTTCAAACAGGAATCTCACCAGACAACAGACTGTGGAAGATTTTTTACTATATTTCTCCTTCTTTACCTGCATTAGATTTCTAAACATGCGGAGGATAAAAGGCAAAAAGTCTTTATCAGTATTGCACAGTTATGCCAGAGATTGCTATTCCTTTCCCAGACTGTATTTTTCAGAACCTTTTGTAAGGAGAAGTTCAGTATTCCACTCCACCTGTGCAGAGCCTTGTCTGCCATCTGAAGACTAATGAAAGTGTACTTTGGTGGTGGAATCACATTGTGCTCTGCAGAACCAGTATGCTCAACTAAATCTGATATTGCAGTCATCAGAGCACAACAAAATAGTCTGGAACTCCGAGTACCTCGTATCTATTACTGAAGTTGAATTTTCAGCTTCTAGCCTCCGAAAAACGTGAGGCAGCTGGACCACGACGTGGCTAATGGAGCCACTGAGCGGTACGTTGCGGACGGCCACCTGCAAGAAGAAAGGAGGATGTTTAGGAAAGCAGCACTTCTTAGGTAGCCACGCTCCAGCTCTTGCTTTTAACTCACAACTGCAAGCAGCGCACAAGGCTGTTTTTAGGAAAACTTGGATACGAAAATACAGTAGTGTATATACACACCAGATCTGCTAAACATATACAGCCATTGCTTATGCTCTGACTTCCATTTGAAAACTAAGGTTTTTACTTTTCCTGTTTCTTTCAAAATAACAGCAGTTTGTGCTTTTTATGCAATAGGAAGAAATAAAGGAAGAGAAAAACAAAGGGGGGAGCAGGCAAATCCTCCATTTAACAACAAAATTAATAAAACAAGATAACTGTTTTGTGTCAAGTTAAGAGAAAACAAAATCAGGTTTCTGATATGAAACAGCTACCCATGAAAGAAAAGGACCAAGCAAGAAGAGTGCCTTTGTGCTTTTGGCACAGCATTAGACACTGTCACCCAGCACCATGGAGATGCAGACTGAAATACTTGGGCAATGAAAATGACTGGTACACAGTCATTCCAGACCTGAGTTACGGCATTTTCCTATGCACTGGGTTTTCTTTTCTCCCCCACTTCCCTTACGCCAGCATTTCAAAGGAGGCTTTCAGCTCATCCCAGGACTCACCTGCCCCATGTAATTGAAGCAGTGTTTGTTGAAGACAGAGTTAATCTGGGGATCCTGGAGGGCACTGAACAGCAGTGTCTGGCGGTAGTACTTGGACCAGTTATTGAGACTCAGCATTCGCACTCGGGAAAAGTCCACCCCGTGGGAGTCCAGAGGCAGCAGGTTAATGTGCTTCATCAGGTGCTACACAGAGAGATGGAAACACATGACTACAGACTGACATCCCTAACTGCAAGAGCCTCAGCTGCAGAGAGAAGGCAGGCAGGGATGTGTAAGACAGCACAGAATATAAAAAAGTAGTGATCTCCCAAGACAGGACTGTCTGGGATTTATCGACCAGAGCATGACTAATTTACTTGTTTTCCTGCCACAGAACTGAAAGCTACCATCTCTTTAGTCATCAGTAACCTTTGCTTCCAGTCTTCTCATGGGGCAAGTATAATGATTTGTTTGCATTAAGTCAATGGGCCCAAGGTTTCTGAGCCAAAAGAAGCTCAAGTGCAGTTCCCATCCATTCAGAAAGAGTTTGGGTGCAAGTGAAGAAATTCACCTCATTTTAGCCTCACTGAGTGATGCCCAGGACTGGCATCGCAGCCACTGCTTAGGTGGCAGCTGTGCCCAAAGGAAAAAAGCAGGAAACAAGCTCGAGGACAGATTCCTTGTATATCCTGTAGGCTGATGTGCCTTTCCTGAGACTCCCCAGGAAACAAGACACATTCTGGGCTCATTGCAAATGTACGGTAACATCATGCAGTCCAAGTGCACAGCCCAGGTACCTCAAAGTTTCGAAAAACCCCCACGACTTTTCAACCTTGAAAACTTTTATTAACCTAAAGCCAAAAAGCATGGGTACTACTGCAATACTAGCCACAATCCCAGAGCAATATTTTCATGGTGTGTACAGGAAAATCTTCATACTTTGGACACTAATGCTTAGTGACTCCACGGTCAGTGGAGACAAGCACCAGCTCCTGCTGCTTTCTGGAGGGACCTGAATTAGGCTGTATGGATTCCTCAGCCGGCTGCAATCTGACTGAGACACTGGGCAGTCAGACAGCTGGCAGATTTTCTCCCAGAGGTGATTAAAGGAATCATCATTATCTCAAGCTGCAAGATAATTAAAACTGTCCAAAAAATCTCTGATGAAATAAGCCACTAAAGCACCAAACACTAAGATTTACAGAGAAGAGGTGCTGAATACTACCCAAAACCTATAGAATGAATATTCTTAGTACAGGGAAAATATCAGGGTGGAGGGAGGGAAAGGAACTAGAACACATATCTGGAATCAATTCAGTAAAAAAAACACAGCAATACTGTTCACTGTCAAAACTAAGTTACACCAGACTAACAAGACATAGTATAACACAAAAATCAACACATATGAAAACGCACCAGAATGTGTTCCCAGTTCTGCATCAGGTAAATATCTGCTTGATCAATTATGAGAACTTCTATCGATGAAAGAAAATCAAAGTCTCTTTTCTTCTCTCCCTCTGCACCAATAACAGTCCTCATGCCCAGGGGAGAAGCAATGATGATGTCTGATGAGTAAAACGGTGCATACAGCCTCATACTCTTTTGAAGAATTGCAACCCCTGTCCAACAACAACCAATAGCATTTTCTTAGTTAGGGACAATTATCAACCATTTCCTTCCAGCAGGCTCTGTAATAGTAACTCCCTGCATCTCCTTCCCCATGATTAGAGCTGGACAAAACCAATCTGTCTGAAACTCTCTCCCTGAAAAGTGCATCCCCACCCCATCCCCATTTGACAAGCATTTGGCAGTTTTTCAGGAAATTCAGTGAACTCTTTCAGTAGAACTTTTTTTCTCAGATTTTTCATAGCCTGGACAAAATACTTTAACTGAAACACATTTTTTTTTTGTGATTTTCTGCTAAAAAGGGTGATGAAGAACTTACAGGGAAAAAAAGCAGCAATTATTAACTATTCCCTTCTCCCTTAATCCTAGACTTTGGTATCGCCATGGGGTACTACAGTACCTGTTACCTTTGCATATCATTCTCAGTGTGGAACTCTCAACTATAAACTGCCTTTATTCACAAGGCTGTAAAAGCTGCTACCAAAACACAATGAAAAAGGTTCTTCATGTGATGACAACTAGAAGCATCACCAGTCTTGCACCTTCCCTGGCACTGCTTCTCACACCACATGTTGCAGTGTATCCCCTGAACTAGCTTATGCATCTCATGTTAAAAGAAAGGAAAAGGAAGGAATCAGAGGTGTTTGTTACCCATGTCTTAACTACATGGCAACATTGCTAGGACTCAGTCTTCTCATCTTAAAAATTCAGTTAGTCCAGGCTGTATTCAAACCACCTGCTACAGTCTGTCCAACAAAAGTGTCTCTTCAACTTCTCTCCCTCTCTGTTTGAAGCACAGCTGAAGGCACTTGCAAGAATTTCATGCACACATCAACAGTGACACCTCCTGCTAC
This sequence comes from Chaetura pelagica, assembly GCF_000747805.2. Classification (NCBI taxonomy): domain Eukaryota; kingdom Metazoa; phylum Chordata; class Aves; order Apodiformes; family Apodidae; genus Chaetura; species Chaetura pelagica. Next base: position 192,427 of record NW_009951965.1, on the reverse strand, counting down.
CTATTTTAACCCAGTGATAACAAAGGGGGGTTGAGAAGCCCACAGTTGGTTGAATTTCCAGGAAGTTTTCACTTGTCACAGCAGTTACACAGTTTAAGAAGATCATTTTTTTTTTCCATTTGAAAATGTGAAAGGGTGGTTTCAGTAAGGCATAATAAAGGTGCTTTAAATTAGATCTTGGTGCAGAAGTAACAGGGTGTGAGGCACAGTAAGAAAGAATAATTATTCTGCTTCCATGATTTGCTTCTGCAAGTAACAGCATTGGAAGTTTCTTCAAGCACTCTTCCCACCTAGTAAGTGGGTTAAAGCAGACTGTGATATGGGAGAGGACTGAAAGCAAGATGCTCTCAGCCAGAAAGATACTCACTGGGGAAGGAAGAAAAGACTGAGTGGGACCCACCTGCATATTCCACTGTATCATCACATCTCTTGGGATGCCAATTTATCTTTCAAGGGGCAATAGTTTCAAAAACCTCTGATCTGTCAAGTTAAGTTAGAAGAACTGCCTACTCATAATAGCAGCTCCAGGAACCCAGTCACTAGCTAATTCTCTGCATACTGAGCTACTAAACCAGCGTAAGATTACAGTATTATGAAATAGTCTCAAATTTACTGCTTATCCAACAGTCCCACTTGCTGGCTTCCCCTTTGGTTTCAAGAAAGCCATGGGCAGCACAGTAGAAAACTACTTTTCTCAGTACTGAGCTTTACTTTTGTTCTAACCATTGCTGATTACAAGAGATTGTGACTAGGTTAATTAGGTTAGGCTGCAAAATTAAGGCTATCCCCTTTAAAATGAGGCATGGGTAGTCCAGCTACAATAAGGCAATCATTGCATTCAGTGATTCTGAACTTGATGTGAAAATCATTACTTCTGTATTTTCTCTTCCTTCTTAAGCTATAGAAGACAAGGAAGATTCTCAGAAAAATCCAAGCTGTGTGTGCAAAACCAGCATGAATGCCACAGGGCTGAGACTCTGACCACAACTTCCAGCCCTGATAGCTCCTAAAGATTTAGGATGAATTTGTTACTCCTCAGTTCTTTACAAGATAAACATCACATGTTCAGTCGGTCATTACCAATTCTGAAGTGGTCATCAATGTTGCCAGCAAAGACAGCTTCATAGTCCTCAGGTCTTTTCAGGTTGGGGGGCTTCTCTTCTGGGTCAGAGCCAAACTCCCCTTTGAAGCGCTTTTTGTTACTTACATCTATCTTTTTTTTCTCATTCACTTCCAGAAGACTGATGAAAATATGCACAATTCGCAAGGCACATTCCCTGAATGGCACTACCATCAGTACCTGCACAGATCAACAGTTACAGAAGAATAACTCATAAAATAACGAATACTCCCAATTAACTGAACATTCAGTAATTTACTTTTTTAACTTAGATCTGCCCCCATGGGATGTCCCAACAACTAAACCAAAACAATTCTGACATGCAGCAAGGAGGGAGGATATGCTGGGACACACTATACTCCTGAACAGGTACCAGCCAGCAGTTCAGTTTGTTTCCCCATCTCACACCCACAGTACCATTCCAGGGGAATGAAAAACAAAGCACATTGTCTTGTTCTCCCTACCACGCAGGGAGGTGAGAGCTCCCACAATGACAGACAAGAACAGATGGTTCCTGGATGGGGGGAAACGGCCTCTGCACAGCACTCTGAAATATAAGTACCTAACTGGAGAGTCAACAAAGAAACGAAGAGCATTTACCCAACGTGCAGCAAACACTGAAACCTAACTTAGAAACTGTTCAACAGGTTGTTGGCACTACCAACTAGGCTTGCCCTAGTTGAATCCACCTGGTTATCAACAAGAGGGTGCTGTGAATCAAGGGAGCTTTGGTTTGAAGACTGCTCCTCCGACTACAACAGGTGGCCTTGACTATGGGAGTGGGATTCCCTGAGGTCTCCCAGGTACAAAAAGGTCCTTCCATGCGTGACAGTACTTAAGAGTGCATAAGGACAAAACATTTTCTGGGACTTCTCACACTGGGTGACAGCCCACACTACCTGCACTAACACTGAAGATCGATGTGGAGGCACTTTTCTGTAGTGGTAAATTTAGGAATGGAGGCAGGAAAAGGTGCCATGTCAGTCTGTAGTGATAGGGGGACAAAGAAACAGGCTGGCTAACACCCCTGTGCTCACTGCTTGCTACAGGCTATCTGCCCTGGCCACAGCAGATGATTTCCAAGCACTATAAAGGGATGTGGAAAGGCACAGGCCAAGGAACATGTCACCTGGGAGAGGAGCAACAGAAATACTTCTGGATAAGCTACAAGGACACCTGAGCAGACAGCCAGGGTGGGGATGGGGGAAATCACATTAAGGAAGCTCTCTTACCTTAGGTCTAGTGAGCCCCTGATCCCTGTAGTCATCACTATCAGTCCCCGGCTTTCGGTCTCTTCTTTTGGCATTGTTGCTGAGCACCTGGGCATTTGCCTTCAGAACATGGTTCAAGGCATGCAAGCAGTAAGCGTGTCGGATTTCTTCTCCATTTGTTAAAGCATTTCTTTCTGGATAGAACAAGTCTCGGTATGTATTCATTATATGGAAGAGCTCTCTTTGTAATGGGGTAAAAGAGGCATCGCCTGGTTTGTTCACTGAGGACAGAAATTGTCTATTCACTTTCGGCCAAGTGGATTCTAAAGGCTTGTGAAGATGAAGCTGTTTCACATCAACTTCTTTTTCTGCTTTTAAAGTTTTAGGTTTCTCCAAAGTGGAAGAAAAAGTTAGTTGGCCCAGCCTTGGCCACTGAAAAAAAACCAACAACACAAAGTGGAGTCATATGCATCAAACTTCATATACTTAAAAGCACATCACCACAGCTGGCAGTTTAAGCAAGGTCATGAAATTCGATAAATTATCTTTTCATAATACATGTTTAATTTATGGGTTTTTTTAACATGCAGTCTCTTCATTAGCATCTACCAGGGTAAGTAACAATGAACTTGAACTCAGTAGATCTGAATGCAGCGACGTGTCTGAAACTGTCCTCATTTTACAGATGAGAAAAAGGAAGGGTATCATTTCTGCCTAACCTATCCAGCAAATCAGTGGCACAAAACAGGGATGAGAACCCTGGAGTCTAACCACATGTACAGATCAGCTGCACTGAGGTATGTACTTTGTTTAAAGATGAAACCAAAGTCCCATTAGGGACTAAATCCAAAAGTTGTGAACCGATTGCTAAAGGCAATCTTGTTGGGAGTCTGTCTGATTTTGAACCAAGTGTAGTAGGGGAAAACTCTAAGCTTTCTGCTATGGAAGCTGCCCCTCTCTCTCTCTGTAAACTAGCTACACCAAGTTAAGCAAAGCTATATTATGCATTGCTTCAGGTGGCACTGGTAATTTTGGCCGCCAAATTCCAAAAAAGAAAAAAGATAACATAAAAAGTAAAAATCACAGCTTTCTCTCTGACTGACTAACCATTGGATACCTTCCCAGGAATGTCACCCAGCATATGGCTGACCAGAATGCTAGGCAACCCCCCAAAACAAAATCAGACGTGAAGAAGTTTAGATGCAAAGGTTTGTCTAAAAATTAGCATTTTGAAAACCAATATTCTCTCAAGCAATGATGTGGGTTTCTGGTACTGCAATTCACCTATTATTTCCAGTATTGACAATGTTAAGTATTAAATTTTCCTTACTGGCTTGTAAATGTGCAGAGATACAGCCTCCTTGAAGCAAACACATGAAAGTGCATCACAAGTACTTTTAAGAGTGTACATGGTCACCTCACAAGTTCAGTTAGAAAGCACATCACTGGCACTGTGCTGCACCACTCCTTTTTCCACCTGGTGTCAAGAGTATTAAACCTATGGTTTTGGGATTACAGAACAAACTCTAAATCTATGCATGTTTTTCAGATGTGTTGCCATATGCCTACATAACAGCAGATTTTAGATTTCAACTCTCGCTCAGCAAAAAACACTTCAGCAAGAACACAGTGACAAAATCTTGCCAATTCCAATGCCAACAGCTAATAATAACATTTAGGAATCTACTTAATTTGTATTAAAAAAGAGTTATTTTAATCTAGGCATCTTTAGGAGCTCTGGTTGCCTACAGAACACTGTTACCTTGGTTTGACTTGAAGTTTTAGGAAGCGTAGACATTTTTTCTACTTCTTTTTCTTCAAGTTCTCTCTCCATGTGCTGTTTAAATGGATCTGTTTATAAAAACAACAACAAAAAATCCTGAGATCTACTGTAGCTAATACTGGAATATAGTTTCAGAATGGATTTGCAAGTGAGATGAACAGTTTCCATGCTGGCCAACAACACAGTGAAAACTAGTTATTTCCAAGCACTTGGAAATGAGAGAAAGGATGTCAAATTCCCTCTAAAAGAACAGAAAGAACAGATTTGACAGATTGCTTTAAAAAAAATAAGCACTTATGAAGCACTAGAACTTTCAATCACAAACCAAATGTTATTCAGGAGAGCAATATACAGTACAAATCACTGTAGTAGTTTTCTACCTTAAGCTCCGACACATCCCTCCCTTTCAGGTGAAATAGGCTGTCAATAGTAAAGAACCAAGCAAAATCACTGCTGTTTTAGTTTATAATCAGTTCTACGCAGGGCTCTGCACCTTTGGCAGGTGATATAATTACAGTTTGTGATAAAGCAGAGGAAGATTAGGCAGGTCACATGCACAGCTTATTTTGAAAACCAAGCCCTGCACACTGCTTGCAGCACAGCAGCACTCACCGCATAAAGAAAACTCCTTAGAAAACATCAGTGCTTGCCAAAGGGCATCTAACCCACGTGCAAGTTATTCAGGCAAAAGTCAAGACATTTGCTCATTATGATGCTGTTGATCTTCCCCGCAACTCAAATGAACAGGGTACCATACAACTGTAATACAGGTTCTCTCTTCAGTTGAGTTTTACCAGTTCAAGCACTCATCAGATAGAGTTGAGGGAATAACGTGAAGCATCTTCAGGAATGCTAGTGACCCCAGGACCAGAGGAGAAATCGATCTCCTTTCTGCTACATGAGGTGACTCAATTTCTGCAATATGTTATAACATCACCTCCAGGCTACAGGAATGCACTGAAAAGTAGCAGACTGTTCATAGGTTGAACAAAACCTTTAGGATACTTAGCATGCAGTTGGAGAGCTATGGTTCTCATTAAAATGCAATGCCAACAGCCTAAGTAATCTTTGTAACAAGAACGAGCTGTTTTTTCTATCACACGGCCCTTTGATGCTTCCGTGCATTTCATGTATCAACTGCCTCCCAGACCTCGTGTCAGCTGCTGCTCCAAGATGACAAGCCAGCCTCACTAGAGATGCTACAAACATATTTCTCTCTCTTAAACCATGCCATCTGATATTAAAACCACAGAGCATGAAATACGAATGGAAGCTCTGCAAGCGCCGGTGTGTGGCACAGCGCTGAATGTTCACACACCCGTGCACACAGCTCCCTCTGTTACATATGGAGCTCCAACTGCACCCATGAGCACACTGTGGCACTGAGATTCTGGGCTACACCCTTAACAGAGACCACACAGATGTTCTACTGATGCTTCACGCCTTCCTGGTCCTGGTGCAGTTGGATTCCTCTGCATAACCTTCCAAATTCAGAAAGCCTCGAGCATTTGTCTGAATTACTGTGGCTTCCCCAGGCTGCCTAACTCCACTGAGTTGTGAAGGATGCCCTCACAGGTTAGCTTTGTGATTATCTCCTGTGCTATCTGTGCCAAGAATATCTTCTGCAGTCAAGTGCAGACTTGCAGGGCCCTTCATATCACAGAACAGCAAGAGAGTAAGATAACTTGCCCCACGCACATTTCTAGTTCCTGATATTTCAAGCTTTATTGGGCATAACAGAAACTACACACAAATCCCAGTCTGCAGGGGCTAGGGACAACAAATGGTTCAGATACATGTCTGCATTGGTGCTAAGCCTCCCTTATGCAACTGGCTGACACGTGGGCCAATGAATAATGTAGTGGAGGTACTCGGAAGCTACAGAGCACATCATTAGGGTGTTGGATAAATTACACGTCTACAGACACTCCTTTAGAGGCAGATCACTAACCACAAACATAATGTACTTTACCTTCTGAGATGGCTTGTGAAGAATTGCTGTCTCTCTGATCTGCATTGCAGTCTCCACTCTCCTCTTCCATGAAATTAGTTTCCAAGCTAAATTCAGATTCATGCTTCACATCAGTAAACTCCTCAACTGCTCCATGACTTGGGTCACAAGAGGCATCTGCAGCATCAGCCTGCTCCTGGTCAAGTGTTTGCTCTGCTGTGTCTGTAGCTGTGACTTAAAAGAGAGAGAAATGGGTTATATTCTCATGGAAAAGTTACTACCTTAGCTACCTCTCATTGGCTACATTGTTCCCTTTGGGTTACCATTTTTTTCTCCCAATACCCAAAAAGATAAATGTGAGCTTTGTATTCCACAGTAAACAAGACTTTTGGCTAACATGCCAAATGTTACATAATACATAAGGTGTGTTTCCCCAGAGAAAATTAAATCAGTAACTTACCTGGGGAATGCAAGTTTTAGTTTCCAAAGACCCCAAATAACCAAAAATAATAAAAAGTTGCCTCCTCTCTCCTAGAATTTCTTTGCAGACATCATGAACGAGGATGCCTCGTCGCAAAGGAGGAAGTTTCCTTACCACTGGCATATTCTTTCCTCTGCTATGAGGCAAACCTTTCCCTCCTCTCAATGGCAGCAGCCAAGCCAGCTGCTGTGTGAGAGAACAGCTTGTGTCTCCCACGAGTGGGTGAGAACCCCTGGTGTGCTGCTCCATGTGGATTTCCTCTGTGCTGCAGCACAAACAACATCTGAGGAAGCAGCAGCAGGCTGTCTGCTGGGAAAAGAGCACAGCTGCCCTCTCCCCTGCTACAGCCTTCAGCAGCTTGCTGCTCCCACCCACACAGAGGCAAGAGAGTCTCCAAGCCAGAAGAGCACCCAGCCAACAAGCCACTCTACACCAGGATCCTACCTTAAAAGGTACATTATTTGAACTTTCTAACTGAAGCAACGTTTACCAACATGGGGAAAGAAACTACCTTCTTCCTGGGCTGGTACATCATTCTTATCTTCTTCACCTCCGTCTGCTTCTCCAGTCCCCTGAGACCCTTCACTGTCCATTTCTGTCTCACTTTCCTCAGCTTCTGATTCACTTTCATCTTCCTCTTCATTGCTCTCAGACTCAGGAGAGGTCTTCAGGGTAGCCAGGAGCTTGTGATACACAGAGACCTGTTCCACTTCAGTCTCAGAATCACTTTCTGCACTTGATTTATCAGAATTCTCAGACTGGAAGGGAAAATATGAGCATAACAGCAACAACAGAAACATGCTATTAGGCAGCAGGTGAATACCCTCACCTCTAGTTCCCATGTTAGGTCTTCCCTCTCCCCTCCCATCCTTATGTAGATGCAATGGAATTATTTTTTTTTTTAATCACCATGCAAATAATTATGCTGGACACCCCCATTTAGTTCTGAAAGTATCTTGGTAGACTTAGGCCCAAGTGCCTCATTCTGCACTGATTTGACTTAAAGCATCATGAAACTCGGTTCTCTCACTCTCAGCTGAGTGAGGACATTTCATCTTCACAGACAGTGCATTTGCTATGAAAACCACATACAGAGCAAACACTGTAGAAGGGCACACATACCAGGGACAAACCTCACAGAAAATGCTTCTGGCTTTCAAGAAGGTTAAGTGAAACTGTCATCAGTTGACAACAGTCCACTGGGGACTTGGTCTTGTTTGGCTCAGCTGCAAAGCTCGAAGCTTCAAACAAAACTCAGCCAGTTCTGTCCTGGGCTCACACAAACCAGCAGCAGTGTGCCAGGCTTTGGTCCAAATTATAAACTAGGAATCTAAGCACAGAACCAATTACTTCTTTCTCAGCTCTTCTCAGTTCAAAGAGAAAACAAATCAGTAAATAGGAGATTCATGTGCAAAATTGGTAAGGGAAGCGAATCAAAATACTTAATTTTTCTACACTGAAATGTTGAAGTCGTATTAATGTGATGATAAAGAAGATTACTGAATCCTGACTGAAAGATAAGTAAAGCAATGGCAATGTGAAGAAGAAGAGAGCAGAGAACCAAACATTTCCTATCTTGTGCAACAGTGTGTTTATTGGCAATTATTAAAACAATTTAAACCATCATTTATTTGATTTTTCACCTTGACTAAGTAATATTCAAAAAACCCAAGGGCTATTTTGTTTCCTGCTGCTTCTGCCCTCTTATGGCATTACAGTTTTGAGCACAATTCAGAACCACCCAAAAATCACATTCATTTTTTTCTCCTCAACACAGGCTTTCTAAAGGCAACAACTTAATCAGCCTGAATAACTCACCAACATGCAATGCAAAGCATTTCACTTCACTGAACTACACAGACATGAAAGTCAGGAAGGAATAAAAATATATTACCAGGTCACAGACTTGAGTTGCTTCTGGTCTTCCAGAGACCCTGAAAAGAAAGCACTGGTGTTATACACAGGACTGAAGAGATGAGGGGGAGAAGGTATTGATGAGTTACACACGTCTTAGAAGAGCCAGAAGAAAGCTTAAACGCAAATCATCACACCATTTTCCCTAAGGAATCAGACTTGGTTACCCTCTCAGCTGATGCTGCTCTATGTATGTAAAGCCTCTGTGCTCAAGCATCATAACTTTCCAAGAAGTGAAATGTTTTAAAGCAGAATTGGGCTTCAATCAGAAGACAAGGTGTTGAATATAACTACAAGGGTAGCCTGTGCAACAAAGTTACCCAGAGGAAGGGCCTACTCGAGCACTAGACATTGACCTGTGAAATGGGGAAAAGATAAACACCACTGGAAAACAGGCATTAATTCACCAGTGCTGGGACTGCAATTCTGCAGCAGGACCCTGAGCAAGCTGGGCTAAACTGACCTCAGCTCTTCCAAAGAGATGCAGAGCCTCGAGCAGGACAGCCTGTGGCTGCAGAGGGAGGGCACAGGCCGGGGCTCTGCTCCCCATCCTGAGCAGCACGGCCGGGAGGGTCCCAGGGCACACACAGGTGGGAGAGCTCAGCACGGTGCTTCTAAGGGCACACAGCGCCGAGCTGGCCCGGCAGCAGCTGCCTCGCCGGCTGCTCAGGCTTCACAGCAGAATCGCATCGCGCTGGGAACCAGTGGCTCCTTCCCGGCCAGCAGGGGCACGGGGCAGGAGTGGGGGGCAGCGGGGCAGGAGTGGGGGGCAGGAGCGCGGTGCCCCTCCCGGCAAAGGCCCGTCCTGCTGCGGAGGCCGCGGCTCCGGCCA